>NC_056663.1:53071293-53379626 GCF_018350195.1 Panthera tigris | reverse complement strand
AAAAAAAAACCTAGAAAATCTAATTTTATTTTAAGAACCATATTTGAAGGACATCAGAATGCTGAGGAAGCAATATGGAATAGATGAACTAAAATTCCAGGCAGGAGGCGCCTGGGTGGCTCAGTCAGTTGAACAACCGACTTCGGCTCAGGTCATGATCTCACAGCTCATGAGTTCAAACCCCACGTTGGACTCTCTGCTGACAGCTCTGAGCCTGCATCCTGCTTTGGATTCTACGTCTCCCTCTCTCTCTGCCCCTAACCCACTTGCATTCTGTCTCTGCCTCTCTCAAAAATAAATAAGCATTTAAAAAAATAAAATAAAATTTCAGGCAGGATAAAACAATTCTGAAAAGCACTGAATCTTGCCAGCCATTTTGTCCTCTGAGCATTTGCCGATACCAGATGTGAATTGAGCCTTGGGCTTGGCACAGGTGGAGCACCTCTGCTGAGGGAAAGAGAAATTCCCAATGTCTTACTTACTACATGGGTTAGATAGACTGTAAACATTAGGTATTGAGGGCCTCTAATTCTCCAATTTCTCAATTCACAACTGCTTGAGAGCTTCGTGGGATGCTGGTGAGATCCTCTGAAATTTCTCGAAGGCATAGATCCCCAAAATCATGTTGTATTTTGAGCACAAGCCATATTTTGAACTAACGTTCCTCTTTGAAATGTCATAAAGGTGTCAATTCCCAAAATCATGACGTATTTGAACACAAGACAGCACACGCACTGTGTCCCCATAATACACTTACCTGATTTTTGGTGTTGCATGTGGCAAGATGCTGGAGAGCTGGGTGGTGAACCTCTCGGTGATAGAGCACAACCACTGATAAGCTTTCAGAGTTGCGAAAATAGAATCACAGAATTGAAAGTCCAGCAGGCCCATGCCCGACCAACATAAGGAAAGGAGAATTCCCCAGGATGTATTAAAAACCACTCACTTCTGACCTGGCACGACCCATGATTAGAGATAGTGATAAGCTCTTCAGCCCATCTTTCTAACAGAGGAAAGAGAGAAAACTCTGAAGGAGTCACCTGGAGTTGCGATGGTTGTTTCATACACTATTCCTGCACACAATGAAACATGAAACATTACCGTACATGCTAAGAATCAAGATTCATGATTTATTACTAAGAGGAGAAAAAAGAAGGGGGAAAAAAAAAGAAGAGAGAAACTGTAAGTATGATCCAGATACTGGAGCAAGAATGCATGAAAAAAAAAATGTGATTGATATATTTAATGCAGAAAAAATCTACAAAATGTACAAACGAATGTAGAATATCCTCAGTAATTTGGAATCGATACAAAAGTTTCAAACGGATACCGCAGAAGTAACAACTGCAATACATGATAGATAATTCAGTGGATGGTATGAATAATAGTTTGGACATGGGCGATGACAGAATCACTTATCTGGAAAGGTCAGTGGAAAAATGCCCACACTGCTGTACACAGAAAAATAAAAGATGAAGTAAAAGGAAGATGTGAATACAAATGATATTTTTTGGCAATTTTTTATTTTAATTTTAGTGTTTATTTATTTTGGGAGAGAGAGAGTGTGTGCGTGCATGGAAAGGACGGAGAGAAAGCAAGAGAAAGAAACACAAGCAGGCTTCACTCACAGCACAGGACTTGAACCATGACATGGGGTTTGAGCCGTAAGATCATGACCTGAGTGGAAATCAAGAGTCAGAGGCTTAACTGACTGAGCCACCCAGGTGCCCCAAGTTGTTGGCAATTTTTTTTAAAGAAAGACATTTTTTGGGGCGTCTGGGTGGCTCAGTAGGGTAAGCATCAGACTTCAGCTCAGGTTATGATCTCATGGTCTGTGAGTTGGAACCCCTGTCTGGCTATGTGCTGACAGCTCAGAGTCTGGAGCCGGGTTCAGATTCTGTGTCTCTCTTTCTTCCCCTCCCCTGCTCATGCTCTGTCTCTCAAAAATAAATACACATTAAAAAAATTTTTAAAAAAGAAAGACTTTTTTCACGGTGGGTCACTTATTTCTCAGAGGCATGGCTACTTTTTAACTTTCTTGTTTCTTTTCTTTTCTTCAGTTTGGGAGATTCTTAATTACCTATCTTCTTTATTCTGCTTGCTGAAATCTTCTGCTGATCTCTTCTACTATTTTTTTTTAATATTATTTGTTTCAGCTCACGATTTTCTATTTGATTCTTATCTATGCATTCTGACTTCTCTTCAATTATATAGCTCATGACAGAACATATGTTTAATTAGAATAGGTGGAGATTTTGTTTCTTTTAGCTCATAGAATATTTTTAAACATAAAAAACCTGAGAGATTTAGGGGCACCTGGGTGTCTCAGTCGGTTGAGCGTTGGACTTTGGCTCAGGTCATGATCTCGCAGATGGTGGGTTTTAGCTCCTGCATCAAGTTCCCTTCTTTCAGTGCAGAGCCGGCTTTGGATCCTCTGCCCCCTTCTATCTCTCTGCCCCTGCCCCGCTTGTGCTTTCTCTCTCAAAAATAAGTAAAAATCTTTTTAAAAAATGAGAGATTTAAAAATCAAAATGGTGGGGTGCCTGGGTGGCTTAGTTGTTTAGGCATCTGCCTTCCGCTCAGTCATGATCTCATGGTTTGTGAGTTCGCTCCAGAACTCTGAGCTATCAGCACAGGGCCTGGAGCCAGCTTTGGATTTGGTGTCTCCCTCTCTCTCTCTGCCCCTTCTCTGCTCGCTCTCTGTCTCTCTCTCTCTCTCTCTCTCAATAAATATTAACAAAATTAAAAATCAAAATGATAAAACTAAACAAAATGGTGAAATCAAACAGAAAAGTCATTTTACAAAATGAAAGTGAATCTATTTATAGATGTGTAAGGGGAAGTTGTACTAAGTGAGTACACAAGGAAGAAGCTGGATACTTAAAATTAAAAGCCATGTACTGGGTGTTGTATGTTAAGTGATAAATTACTAAATCCTACACCTAAAACTAATATTACATTGTATGTTAACTAACTGGAATTTAAATAAAAATTTGAAAGAAAAATATATACATACATGCATACATACATACTATGGATGAAATAGTGTGACCAATAATAATAATAATAATAAATCCAACCTCATTTAGCAGGAGCTCTTTATTAATTATTAGTGCCAATATTTTGAAATAAAAAAAGAGGTTGATGGGTTGACTTGGGCAAGCAATTTAATATAAAATGCAATTTCTGGAGTGATGTGTTTACCATTTAAATTTTGTTGAAGTACAGGCAATTATCTCCTATTATTCCAGCAATTAATACATCTTATTTACTCTAAATTAATATTAATAAGTCGCTCTTTGTACCACCAGCCAGCAAGATTAACTTTCAGGCAACTTAGTAACATAGTTATGTGATGGAAACTTAGAAAACAATGAGAGAGAAAAGGAAAGCTCAGTATTTCCAATAATTATGATCAAGAGTGTAATTTCTGGGAATTTTTATATGGAGATTTGATAATAATCTCACTATTTGACTTATAGAGATGCTTACTTCAAAACACAACTGACAAACCAATAGTTTGACCTAAACTTTTTTATTAGTTGTTATACTAAAATTATAAGAACAGAGTAGTGGATTTTCATTTTCCATTTTGACACATTGACTCAATTTCTCTAAAGGTGGTTCATATATTTCCTTTAGGAATGTAACTTCAGTATGTGACTTAGTAACCTCTTTAATGACATGTATTTACTTTTACAGTATTAAGCTTGTGACTCTTGTTTCACTGTGTCAGAATTCTATACTTAAATATACTACCTAATTTTCAAAGTATCATATGAACACTGATTTCTTAAGACAAACTGACACATTCACATTATAGTAAAATCCGTATTTCCAGATCATTGTAGAATTAGTTTAGCACATATGTATTAAAAATCACATAAAATTTACATCAATGGGTATGCATAATAAAATGATAGCTAAGAAATGATAGAGGTTAGGTTAGATCACTGGGTTATATAACATCCGAAAAAAAAGTAAACATTAAAAAGTTAAGTATATAACCAAGAAACTAGAAAGAGATCACTGAAGATACACAAACATAGAAAAGGACATGAATGAAGGTAATTTGGAGTGTTGATAATACGGACTCCATCTTTGGTTCTCCATCTTGTTCCTATCCTCTTTTGGGACTACGTGTTCCAGGTCCCTTGAAGATTAATATACCTACACCTGAGAAAATGCCTGCCACGCCTGGGATGGAGAAAAGCTTGCTTTGGTCCTCCATAAATTTGTTAACGATAACATAGCTTCTCCCTTTCCTGACTCACACATGGCACCCAGAGATCTAATTCATAGGTCAGCTATCAGTTAGGTGCATGTGAACCCAGAGATCTAATTCATAGGTCAGCTATCAGTTAGGTGCATGTGAACCCTTTGATTTCACTAGAACGTCCTTCTGCGTGTCCCCTTGCTCTAGAAAATCTGTGGGCTGAGGTCCAGACATTGCAGAGAAGAGCTGTGCTGCTCTGTGTCGCTGCCCACCTGATCCTCTCCTTCAGTAAGTTATCTTGAATAAAACTCTGTGTAAACTATATAAAGTCACCTGCTTCATTTTCTGGTCTCAAAGTGCCTTCTCAGTAGGGAGGACCATTTCTCCTCTCCCACCTTCTAACCCATACTATTAACAATTAATGTCTTTTATACTATGAAAATCTTTGGAGATATTGACTAAGGGAAAAATGAAAGACAAAGATGAAAAACTGTAGGGAAAAACAATGAAGACAAGACAACCGATGCAAGAGAGACTGATACAATGTTGAAAATAATATGGAAACTTAATATGAATAATTTAAAAACTTAAGTGGACTTTTTTTAAAGTGACAAATACAGAAATAAATTTTAAACTCTGAACAAATTATAATATATAAAGGAGTTGAATTATTAGAATAAAATCTACCTGTCCCCAACCAGTAGTCCAAGTAGGGTTTACAGACATGTCTCCAAATATTCAAGGATTTTAAAAAAATCCAAATTCAACACAAATATTTCAAGTTAATATATAATACATGACATCATACACCTCATTTTACAAAACTATCATAAGAGAATGAAACAATCATGTAAGGATAGTGTGAAGAAACAAACTTAAAGAGAAAAGTAATTTCTGAAACTATATTGTACTATGAGATAAATAAAGGTTACCAGTTATTTTCTTCCCAAGCCAGCCATGAGCACAAAATTATAAGATATTAAATAGTGGTCTGACTTCCTATGTTTATACCACTTTAATTGGTAAATTTTGTTTATATGCTTATTTACTAATGGATTTAGATAAACTTTTCGCTTTAAAATAGTTGCAGATGTACAAAACTGTTCCACAAACACTTCAGAGAATTTTGGTAAATCAAATCCTGCACCCAGTTTCTCCTATTGTTGAGTCTGAAATTGCTTTCATACCTTTGTTACAACTAATGAGAACATATTTACACATTCTTATTAACTAATGTCCATACTTGTTACAAATTTCATTCATTTGCATCCAATGTTCTTTTTCTTTCTTTTTTTTTTTTTTCCAGGATTCCATCCAATATACTATACTGTTTTTAGTTGCCTTATCTCCTTAGGCTCCTCTTGGCTGGGACTCTTTCTCAGACATTCTTTATTTTAATGGCAGTGAAATTTTTCAGTAGTACAGTTAAGGTGTTTTGTAAAAGGCACCTTAATTTAGGGATCTCTTTTTGATGGTGAAACAGGGGTTGTGGGTTTTGGAAAGTAAGGCAACACAGAAAAGTAACATTTTTGATCCATCACATCAAGGGTTCCTGCTATCAACATGACCTATCCATGTGATGTTAGCAATCATCTTGTGGCAAACTTAGTCTTTTTCAGGTTCTTCAATGTAATGTCATCCCCCACCTTCATTTCCATATTGAATTACTTGGAAAGAAGTCACTATCCGTAGCCCCAGTTAAGGGCTGGGAGTTGAGAGCAGAGGGTCGACATAAAATATTTGGAATTCTTCTGCGTGGGAAAGTGGTCTCTTCTCCCCCTTTTACTTATCTCTTCAGTCATCTATTCATATCAGCATGGGCTGATGTTTGTTTTACAATATGTTGAAAATGTACACTATGTTCAGGTGTGACCTCTGAACCTCCGAGCAGACTTTCAGTTAGTTCCTGTGTCCCTTTGACATTCCAGCATGTTGTTTTGGGGAACTTCTTCATGTTCCGGCACTACAAGAACCTCCAAGCTCATATTGTATATTTAAGGCAAAAAGTCAAACATTATTGATTAACAGATAACATAGCTGTTTTCACAGCAAATCCCAAGGGCTCCTTCAAATACACACACTTAAAGTAAAACGTATATTTAGTCAGTGGTAGGGCACTATGTAAATTTACAAAGTGAATTACATTTTTACACCAGTACCAGTTAGTTAGAAAATAAATTACATGCACAATCATATGCGCAATATGAAAACACCATAGGTCTTTAGCCAAATATATGCAATATATCTCTCTGGGGAACAAGAAGGTATTACTGAAATATCTTTAAAAAGAACTAGATAAATGAAGATATATATCATGTTCATGGATATAAAGATTCAATATTTCTAAGATAACCAACAATTCTTCCCAAATTGGTGTACAGTCAGTGCAAGCCCAGTCAACATTCTTTCAGGCTGTGTGTGTGATGTAGTGGGGGTGACTGGTTGATTTTAAAATTTATATGACATTTCAGAGTATCTACAATATCCACAACAATATTTGTAAAGTACAATGTTGGCATAGTAACACTACTTGTTTTCAGACTTGCTACAGTGCTTTAGTAATCAAGACATTATACTGCTGGTGGAATGTTCAACAGCTAGATCAATGAAGAGCACGAAGACTCTGGAAATAGGACAATATTTATATGGCCATTCATTTTTCAGTAACAAAAATGGAGAAAATAAAATATTAAAAAAAATTTTTTTTAATGTTTACTTATTCTGGAGACAGAGACAGAGTGTGAACAGGGGAGGGGCAGAGAGAGAGGGAGACGCAGAATCAGAAACAGGCTCCAGGCTCTGAGCTGTCAGCACAGAGCCCGACGCAGGGCTCGAACCCACAGACCGCGAGATCATGACCTGAGCTGAAGTTGGACGCTTCACCGAGAGCCACCCAGGCACCCTGAAAATAAAATCTTTTAAAGAGATGATATTGAAATACATGTATATCTGTATAGAAAAAAGGAACTTTAACTTCTACCTTACAAAATGCCAAAAACGATTGAGATGGGATGTGCCCTGAATAAAAACAAAACTGATACAAGTTTTTGCAGAAAACACAGGAAAGTGTCTTCCTGATTGAAGCACACAAAGATTTCATAGACTACAGAAAAGAAAAAAGTATTAAAAATTGATAAATAAGACTCATCAAAAGTAAAAAATTTCTCACTACACAAAGTCACTGCTAAGAAAAAGAAACCGATGGCTAAAATTTACAAATATTAACAAAAATGTGGAACCATCAGAAATTTCAGCCATTATTGGTAGAAAAGTGAAAATGGTATAAGATACTATAGGAAAAATTCTGGCTATTTCTTTTTAAAACTATCATCCAGTGATTCCTCTCATGTGATGATTCACAGTATTCGAGTTAAACAAATTTGGAGGGAAAATGTAGTTATGATTTTGTGAGAATAAAGTAAGGAAAAATAAATTAGTATTATAAAGTCCTTTTCAAAATTTCAGAAACATGATTTAATTAAAAAAAAAAAAAGGTTTGGGGCGCCTGGGTGGTTCAGTCAGTTAAGCGTCCGACTTCGGCTCAGGTCATGATCTCACAGTCTGTGGGTTCGAGCCCCGTGTCAGGCTCTGTGCTGACCGTTCAGAGCCTGCAGCCTGTTTCAGATTCTGTGTCTCCTTCTCTCTCTGCCCCTCCCCTGTTCATGCTCTGTCTCTCTCTGTGTCAAAAATAAATAAACGTTAAAAAAAAAAAAAAAGGTTTGAAAGCTCTGACTATTTAGAACCATCTCAGAGCTAAACCTACTTGTTGGTATTTAATAATGAACTAACTACTTGCAAATTCATGCAAATAAATATAGCACAATTAAATTTTCTGTCAAACTCATGCCCACAGTATTCAGATAAGCAATATTTATAATAGCACACATACAAAGGCTAAAAAACACTTACTAAAACTTGGGTTTTTCCTTTTATTCTTCCCTACATAAAATAGGCAATCTCTAAAAAGTTATAAAATTTCTTAAGTCATTTCTAAGTCTCTAAATATTTATTTAAAAAACAAAATAAAATCACAGGAATAACTAATCACAACTTTTCATATCTGTATCAGAAGTCCTTTTCCAGAAGTTGTCATAAGGATGTTTATTATTTGGAAGTAAATGGAGAAAGATAAGTGGTAGCAAAGTGAAATGTTAGATTCTCATGAGGCTAGTTTGTTGGTGTAGTTGGATAAAATAAGGTCATAAATCCTACTGATCTGAAAACAGCTTTTACATTTAACAAGATATTGTTCTATTTAAAGCTAACCTGAATCCCATTACTTTTTTTTTTTTTTAATGTTTACTTATTTTTGAGAGAGACAGAGACAGAGCATGAGTGGGGAGGGGCAGAGAGAGAGGGAGACACAATCTGATTCATGCTCCAGGCTCTGAGATGTCAGCACAGAGCCTGACGCCTGGTTGAACCTCATGGACCCCAAGATCATGACCTGAGCCGAAGTCAGATGCTTAACTGACTGAGCCCCCAGCCCCCCAGTCCCCCACACCAGCCATTCCTTTTCTTATTCTAAATAAGAATAAGAATAAATTCAGCTTTCTAAATCTTTGAATACGATTACTAAATAATGCCTTACATTATGAACTGTAGTGAAAAATATACGGTTTTTAAAAAGTGACTTTTTTTCATCTTTGCTTCAATACATTTAAATAAGGCATCCCCAAATGTGCTTTATTTTATAAAATCTCACTCTTCAAAATGTTTTATAAATCAATCAATAATAGTTGTGAGTTAATAAGAGAATTTTTCTTTATCTGGTCATTGCATTAAGGATTATACCTTAAGATTTCAGACTGATGTGTAAAAAAAAAATTCTGGGGGTTCCTGGGTGTCTCAGTTGGTTAAGCATCTGACTTAGGCTCAGGTCAAGATCTCATGGTTCACGAGTTTAAGCCCCAAATCGGGCTCTGTCCTGACAGATCAGAGCCTGGAGCCTGCTTCGGATTCTGTATCTCCCTCTCTCTCCGCCCCTCCGCACTCACACTCTCTCTCTCTCTCTCAAAGAAATAAACTTCAAGAAAGATTTTTTTTTAAATCCCAGTGCATTAAATGATGGCACATTCTGTTCCTGCATTCACCAATCACTTTCTTCCTTTCCCTTTTTTATATCTTGTACACCAACTAAATATTTTAGGTGGTAAATTATATATATGTCTTATATTAATATTACATATGTTATAATACTAATATTATAATACATGTGTATTTATATACTCCCAACAAGACCAAACTTAATGAACTCAAAACACTGTATTTAAATTAGCTTTCTGTATCCTTAAAAAATTGGTTAATTTATGCTGGGAATTTCAAAACCTGGAAAATTAAAAATTGGTTAAATATTATTGGAAAAGAATTTTTACAAAACTGTTTTATTTTATAACATATTCCAAGTATTCCATTTTCCTTTCTAAATTGGCAACGGTAAATTAAGCAAAATCAATACTGTGCATAATTCACATTAAATCGATTTGCTCAAAGCACTGAAGAGGTCATTTCAAGTTAATGGTTTGAGGGCGCCTTGATGGCTCAGTCAATGGCTCAGTCAGTTAAGCTCCAACTCAGGTTATGATCCCAGGGTCATGGGATTGGGCCCCACATGGGGCTTCATGCTGGGCATGGACTGTGTGAAAGATTCTCTTTCCCTCTCTCCCTGACCCTCCCCTCCCCCCACTCTCTAAAAAAAGAAAAAAAGAAGTTGATGGTTCGGGCTCACTTCCGCAGCACATTGCTAATGAATTACAAGAATACTGAAGAGATTAGCATGGTTTCTGTGCAGGAGTTGATTCATCAGCTTCTTTTTACCTTTTTATTTAAATTTTTTTTGATGTTTGTTTTTGAAACAGAGACAGAGCATGAACAGGGAAGGGCAGAGAAAGAGGGAGACATAGAATGTGAAGGAGGCTCTAGGCTCCCAGCTGTCAGCATAGAGCCCAAGGCGGTGCTCGAACTCACAGAACGTGAGACCGTGACCTGGGCTGAAGTCGGTTGCTTAACTGATTGAGCCACCCAGGTGCCCCTCATCAGCTTCTTCTTATCTAAATGATGCAAGAGGGTACCATCTAAACTTCAGCTGCTGTGAATATAAATCAAATGACTTAACAAGTATACATTTAAAGTTGAAGTTTTAAGGTGTGCCTGGGTGACTCAGTTGGGTAAGCGTCCCACTTTTGATTTTGGCTCAGGTCATGATCCCAGGGTTGTGGGATGGAGCTTTGCATCAGGGTCCACACTGAGTGTGGAACTTACTTGGGATTCTTTCTCTCTCCCTCTCCCTCTGCCCCTCCCTAGCTCATGCTCTCTAAATAAATAAACAAACAAACAAGTAACAAAAAACATTAAAATTGAACTTTTAAATCAACTATACTGGAACAGTATACAGTAAAATAATTAGACAAATGTTGAAACATTTGGAACCTACTAATCGATTCTTGAAAGTATCTTCTAACAAGCAACTGTTGTTGCATTTCTGCCACTTATCACAGAAATCCACCAAGGACTAACAAAATAACACCAATAGAATATTTGCTATTGACAAAAGAATTTCCCCCTTGCCTCCATTAACATTATATTGTGAACAAGTGGGATGTGCTTGAAAACCAGAGAGAGAACATTAAAAAAAAAAAAAAAATTAGAGGGGCACCTGGGTGGCTCAGTGAGTTGAGCGTAGGACTTTGGCTCAGGTCATGACCTCGCATTTGTCAGTTTGAGCCCCGGGTCGGGCTCTGTGCTGACAGCTCAGAGCCTGGAGCCTGCTTCAGATTCTGTGTCTCTCTCTCTCTGCCCCTCCCCTATTCACACTCTGTCTCTATCTCCTTCAAAAATAAATAAACATTAAAAATTTTTTTTTAATTAGAAATTAAAAAGCAACTGAGTACTAGCATCCTACGTCTACTTTGGAAACCCTATTTCAGTATTCCCTGGAAGTGTTGGAACATTTATTTTTATTAAAGTATTTTAAAATTTAACTTCTTATTGAGTCAAACTTACATATAGCAAAATTCCCTCATTGTAAATATACATATATGGTTTTTTTTTTTATTTTTAGTAAATGTATGGAGTCATGCAATTTTGACTATTATCCAGTTCTAGAATATTCCCATCATCTCAAAAAGCTTTCACATGCTTATGTGAAGTTTATTCTGTTCTGGCCTCCCTTCTGAGGCAACCACTAATTCTAAAATTACCTTTGCTTGTCACTTCATATTATGGAACCCCCTTATGTGTAGCCATTTGTTTCTGGTTTCTTCCATTTAAAATAAAGTTTTTGAGGTTTATATTGTAAAATGTATTAGCACTTCATTTTTTTACTGGCAAATAGTATTCCATTGTATGGATGTACCATATTTTGGTTATCCATTCACTGGTTCATAAACAATACATGTTGTTTATGTTCTAGATTTTAGCTACTGTGTATATTTCTCCCAAGAATTTCAAGTACATGTCTTTGTGTGGACATGGTTTTATTTTCCTTAGTTCATATGGTAAGTTTATGTGTAACTTTTTTTTTTAATTTTTTTTTTTAACGTTTATTTTTGAGACAGAGAGAGACAGAGCATGAACGGGGGAGGGTCACAGAGAGAGGGAGACACAGAATCCGAAACAGGCTCCAGGCTCTGAGCTGTCGGCACAGAGCCCTAAGCAGGGCTCGAACTTACAGACCGCGAGATCGTGACCTGAGCCAAAGTCGGACGCTTAACCGACCAAGCCACCCAGGCGCCCCTATGTGTAACTTTTAAGAAAACTATCTCGCTAACTTCCCTAAGGGTCTGTAACACATGACATTCCCACAAGTAATGTGTGGTAGTTTCAGTTTCTCGACATCTTTACCCACACTGAATATTTCCTTTTTTATTATAGCATTTCTAGTGGATTTAGTGGTATTTCTTTGTGGTTTTCATTTGCATTTCCCTAATGGATGGCAATGCTGAGAACCTTTCCAATTTCCTGTGAGCTATTCATATATTTTCTTTAGTACATTGTCTATAAAAATGTTTTTTCTGGCTTTTTTTGTTGGATTTTCATCTTCGTATTAACAATTCTTAAGAATTCTTCATATATTTTGAATACAGCCTTTTACAGATGTGTGATGAGCAAATGTTGTCTCCCAGTCCGTAGGTCTTTTCTCTTTAATGATTTCTTTTAAAGCATATAGGTTTTCGTCTTGATGAGCCCTAATTTTTTCCTTCTATGAGTCATGCCTCTGTCTTCATCTAAAACTATTTGCCAAAAAATAAAGGTAACAAAGACATTCTCCTCTGTTTTTTCTCTTAGAAGTTAAAGTAGATTTTTTTTTTCTTACATTTATGTCTTTAATCTCATTTTGAGTTAATTGTCAGATGGTTTAAGTTCTTTTTTTCCATGCACATGGTGAGTCAGTAGTCCAAACAAAAATTGTAGAAAAGACACATCTATGCCCCCTAGAATTAGCTGGGCATATTTTTGGAAAAGTAATCAAGCATTTATGTGAGAAATAATGAATTTATCCTCAAATCTGTCCCAATGAGTCTACATCCATCTCTTGTCTTTATTCTTTTTTTTTTTTAATTTTTTTAACGTTTATTTATTATTGAGAGACAGAGAGAGACAGAGCATGAGCATGGGAGGGGCAGAGAGAGAGGAGACACAGAATCTGAAGCAGGCTCCAGGCTCTGAGCTGTCAGCACAGAGCCCGACACGGGGCTTGAACCCACGAACTGTGAGATCATGACCTGAGCTGAAGTTGGATGCTTAACCGACTGAGCCACCCAGGTGCCCCTCTTGTCTTTTATTCTGATCATCTGGCTGAAGTTTGTCCCTTTTGTTAATCTTTTTAAATTACCCACTTCTAATTTCATTTATTTTTGTCTATTTTTTCTGTCTTCTATTTTATTATCCTTTCGTCTTTATTATCTCCTTTCTTCAGCTTGGTTTATGCTCAGCTTGTTCTTCTTTTGCTTTGTTTTTAATATAAGTTATTGACATAATCTGTTTTCTGCTAGCCCTGATTTAGGTACATCCATAAACCTTATATGTTGGTTTGGGCTTTTTTATTCAATTTCACTCAGTTTAAATTCTTTTCTGATGCCCTTTTGTGATATGTTTTTCAACCATGGGGTTGCTTAAAAGTGTGTGGTTTGTTTCCAAATATTGTAATGATTATCTCTACCATGAATATGTTACACAGTTAAAGAGATGAATAAGAGGGTTTGGATAGGATGTCATTATTAAGTTCCTTTTCACATCTGTTTGCTAAAAATGTATTATTCTAAGTATATATTTGAGGGGCGCCTGGGTGGCTCAGTCAGTTAAGCATCTGACTTTGGTTCAGGTCATGATCTCGCAGTTTCTGAGTTTGATCCCGGAGTCGAGCTCTGTGCCTGGATCCTGCTTCGGATTCTGTGTCTCCACTCTCTCTACCCCTCCCCTGCTCACATTCTGTCTCTGTCTCTCAAAATAAACTTTAGAAAAAAATTTAAATATATATTTGAGTAGTTCCCTTTTTATTTAAAAAATTATGAAATTTTATAATCATTTAATAAATGACAGTGGATACTTTGTACTTTCTATTGCATTTATATATATTAGACTGTGATCATGAATCATTCCTAGAACTTATTAATATAAATTTGCTATTGAAAAAAACTGAAAAGAAAAAATGAGGGAAAATAAAGCTAATAATATATATGCTAATGACATATTAAAGGTATCTTTCCCAAAATATGATATCTGAAATGTTTAATATTATACAAATTGTTTTCCATATCAAGCATCTCACTACTATATTTTGTGAACCATGAATCCAAGAAAGAGTTAAGAAGTAGTACGGCATGATATTTTCCTTGAGTTAGATGTGTCAAATACCTCACTTCTGAAACCATGGACTGTTTCATCAGGATAGGACAAAATAAATCCCTACTGCTGATCTGGAATAAATAAATCATATTCTGTGTTGATGAGGAATGAAGAAAGCATGGAGATTATAGATATAGATATAGATATAGATATAGATATAGATATAGATATATAGATATATATATGTGTGACAGAACTCTGTTTAGTCTTAGTCTAGAGGGAGATATGGTACACAGTTACTATACAAAGGTGAAAATAATTTTATTTTCCTTGATGTCTACTTGAAGAAAGACTTATGCTTGTCTATGGGGGAAATCAACATGAAAGTCATCATCAGTTTGTTACACATGTCAACAAGCAAATATTCTACTTTATGTAAATATACTTTAGCATTTTTAATTTTTTAGGAGAAATATATAAGCATAAACCAAATAAAGCTAAATGGAGAAATAAACCAGTAGTATCAGCTGCATAAAATCTCAAAACTTGATATGAACTGTATATTGTCCTGTTCATAATTACAATCACTTAAAGAACTCAGAAGAATTTATGGCCCATATATTCTATGAAGAAAGCAAAGATCTATTGCATATATCAAGTGTACAGGTTCAAAATTTAAAGGCCAGAATGCATTCACCATAAGCCTTTACTGCTTCATACTTTTGGATCTGTCCATACACAATGTTTTTGGAAAACACCCAAGAACTTAGCTTTGTCACATACGTTGATCATTCTACTAACAACATTATTGTTCATTCACTTCTCTCCATTTTAAACACTCTGCAGTAGACATTACATGGTTCTGCCTAACAGAACTTCATTAAAGACTTTACTGTATGGCACTTCCTGTTAGAAACATTAGGTTCTTACCTATTTTGGTCGGGATAAAGAAAACATACTCAGATTAGGTCCCAAAACACATCATCGTCTAGCCTCGTGATGTACAGCTAAGAACTTTAAGTCATTGCTGTCACCCCGAAGCTTCCCCCACTCAATCTGCATTGATATTTAATGAGTATTCTCTCCTTCCACTTAGGCACACACCTTCCCTTCAGGACGAAGTTCTCTGCGGCCACATTGACTGTTGCTTCCACAACATCTGCACATATTGCATTTAGTCATCTCTTTCATCTTGTTAATAGAATTTTACTTCTGCTTTTTACTTAATGTTCAGAAATATTTGTTCTAAACCTCTAAAGAGATATTTTATTTATTGTGGCATATAGTCCCCAACTTGGAGAATGTGCCCACAGATAAATCCCTCCAAATCCATATTTTGAAAAATGGGAGTGAAGTGAGTATATGAAAATGAGTTAGGACTGTAGAATCAGTCCATTGATAATACCTTGTCTTTGTGCACAGCTTTCTCAGCACTTTCCATATAATGGTTGTCGCAGTAGTATCAGTAGTAATGACGACAGTAAACAGTTATTGGCGCTAACTGCTGTCCTGAGTGTGAATCTTACCTCTCATAAAAACCTGTTAAGTGGATGAAAACACTACAGCATACACATCTTAGGTAACTAGTTCAGGAAATCTGGCACCAGATTTCATTTTTATCACAATATCAATCCTCCACCAAAAGTAGACTTGCTTGAGTAAAATACTTAGTTGACTTATTTTTATTAATTTTTTTTAAAGTTTATTTATTTTTGAGATAGAGAGAGACAGAGCATGAACGGAGGAGGGTCAGAGAGAGGGAGACACAGAATCCGAAACAGGCTCCAGGCTCTGAGCTGTCAGCACAGAGCCCCACGCGGGGCTCGAACCCACGGACCGTGAGATCATGACCTGAGCCGAAGTCGGCCGCTTAACCGACTGAGCCGCCCAGGCGCCCCCTTAGTTGACTTTTAAATGAAAGTTCTTTAACAAATAAAAATTGCTTGCATTTGTTTTTCCATATCTGTAAACAAATGTGTTGCAAATCAGCAATGCCGAATATGGAAGACTGATCTATCTTTCTTGTTGGGTAATTATATTTCTCCTTTCTTCACACTCTCCTCTAACACACGTAATGTTTAAGCTTTTTACTCTTTAGATCAATTACAAGAGCTTCATATATAATAACTGATTTTGTATTAATATGAAAATTAATTGTACTATCACAAGGAAGACCATCTTTCCCAAAACTTCTAACTAACTCACCAGAAAGTACTTACATCACAATTTTGTTTCACTGTGTTGTGAATATCCTTAATTTTTTTTAATGTTTTATTTATTTTTGAGACAGAAAGAGGCAGAGCATGGGCAGGGGAGGGGCAAAGAGGGAGGGAGACACAGAATCCGAAGCAGGCTCCAGGCTCTGAGCTGTCAGCACGGAGCCTGACACGGGGATCAAACTCACAAACCACGAGATCATGACCTGAGCTGAAGTCAGTTGCTTAACTGACTAAGCCACCCAGGCACCCCGTGAATATCGTTAAAAGATACACTACTAATGATCATTTATTGAGTATCCCCTCTGTAGTGAGCGTATGGCTAAGGAATGTTTCAGTACAGCGAATGGACTGTTACTTCACAGCTTCCTGTTACGGTCAGCCGAGTAGCTCAGAGTATTGTTTAAACCTATTCAGCTACTGAATTTCATCCATTTGGATATAATACCCCACAGACTTTCATGCCCAGTGTCGGTCCTACTTCTGCTTTCAGGTATTTGGTGTCCAGAGACTGTAAAGGTTAACATTTTATTTATTTATTTATTTTTAAATATTTATTTAGTTTTGAGGGGGGCTGGGCAGAGGAGCAGAGAGAGAAAGGAGGAGACAGAATCTGAAGCAGGGTTGTAGCTGTCAGTACAGAGCCCAGCACAGGGCTCGAACTCATGAACTGTGAGATCGTGCCCTGAGCCGAAGTTTGACACTTAACAGACTGTGCTGCCCAGGTGCCCCTAAAGCTTAGTAACACTCTAGAGACTTCCAGCTATAAATGCTTACCTGTTGCAGCAGTTTCTGTCTATCTAGGAGTAAAAAACAAAGCCTCAGTAATCAGACATTTCTCTTTGTTCCCCGATCTATCTAAAAGGAAAAGGAGGGGTGCTTGACTGGCTCAGTCCATAGAGCATGTGACTCTTGATCTCAGGGTTCTGAATTCAAGCCTCACATTGGGCATAGAAATTACTTAAAAATAAAATCTTAAAAAGAAGGAAAGAAAGGGAAATGACTATGTTCAAGATTATTTAGCAACCTGTTATCATTTAGCAGGCAGAAGACTATTTTGAGTGTCCACAAGATGTATTTATTCACAATTTTTAAGAATTCTTTTTGAGATTTTCCCACTTTGCACTGTATTTTCAGACATGGCATGAAATTCAAGTATAGCGAGGTCAACGTGAGTTTCAAATGACATGATATAAGATGCAAGCTGTTTGGGCCTGACAATGGCTTCTGGAACTGAATTTATGAACTCTTGACTTTAATTATTTATTGCTTTAGATCACGGCTCTTCCTCCTTGGATTACCTCTTAATTGGTACGGAAGCTGATAATCACAGCAGTTCTTTGGAATCCTTTCATCAAAGGTATTCATGCAGAAACTTAAAATACATCCAAAACTATCTATCTGAAAATCTGCATACAGATTGTTTTCTGCCTCAATTAGAGTCCAGCTCAGATGGCTAATGTCCTTTGTGACAGCTGTAAAAGGATTAGCCCTCTACCATCCACACAAAATGACAAGGCATCCTTTTAAAGTTCAAGTTCTGCCTAGCTAAACACCTGCATCTCATGTGCTGTAACTTGCACTCTGAAGTGTTGCTTTCCTTTTCTTTAACTAGAGAATTTGTGTGTGAGTTTTTGGTGATTAGTGGTTCTTGGGTTTTTTAAATTATTATTATTTATAATTAGCACATTTTATTTATTTTTATCTAAATAACAGGGATTTAATTGGCAGATCCCTCAACATTCTTGTTCAAAACATTTTAGTTGATCTGCCAGCTTTTGGCAATGTCTGATTTAGGGTGAGAGTCTCAGAATATGTAACTAGAAAGCTTGGGCGAAGGGCGAGTCCTTTAGAGGGTAACAGACACTGAAATTACAGTTTTCATGGACACCTCAACAAGCTATTTATTGCAAATCCTAACCATTTTGTTTTGTTTTAAGTTTCTTTAACGTTTTTTAAATTTATTTTTGAGAGATAGAGACAGAGCATAAACAGGGGAGGGACAGAGAGAGAGGGAGACAAAGAATCTGACTTAGGCTCCAGGCTCTGAGCTGTCAGCACAGAGCCTGACATGGGGCTTGAACCCACAAACTATGAGATCATGACCTGAGCCAAAGTCGGACATTTAACCGACTGAGTTACCCAGGCGCCCCTACACATCCTAAACTTCTGAACACTTCTATGGATTATTTTAAATTACCTCACCTTTCCGTAGGACATTTGAAGGAGTTTATCAACTAACTCACTGCTTCCCCTCATCTCTGACTAGATTTCTAATAAAATATCTGAGATGTTATATTTTGTTTGGCTTTATGACAGATTTCTCTATTCATCCAACTGAATGCATATCAAAGTGTTAAATGTGAAAAATGTATAAAAGAGTACTGAGAATTTATTGTGGGTTTTCACATTTTCAAGCACTTTATTGGGTTGAAATGATAAAAAACCATGACATGGTTATTGAACCATTGACTCAAGTTCCAAAATTACACTTTTATTTTATTCTTTGTGTCGCCTGTATAAGTTGTCTGCAAAGAACACTTCTTCTTTGCCAGATGGTTTCCTGCCAACAGGGGGCGCTCCAGATGGTAGGTCATTGGGGAAGGTGACTATCGCTCCCTGTGCTTTCTACTTCTGCTTCATTCTAGCAATTTCCCTTAGTCCTGGGAGTGGTAATGGGTTCTAGTAGCACTTGCCCCATCGTCCCTTTCTATGTCTTTCCAGAAGAATGTTATTTTACACCTTCTCTAAAGTACCAGCTTTTGGAGTCAGAAAACACAGTCATCATTTCTTTGTTAAATCAGTAGTATCTTTCATCATAAAAATGTACTAAGTCAAAATTATATTATATTTTGTGTGAAGAAGGAAGGAAGAAAGGAATTAAGGAAGGGAGGGAGAGAGGGAAGGAAGGAAATTAGGAAGGTTAGAGGGAAGAAAGGGAGGGAGGAAGGGAGGAAGGAAAAAGAAGAATGAAAGTGTAATGTGATTTGGTTTGCTTTTGCTTTGGTTTTGGTTTTCCAGCTGGAAATGGGAACCAGTTGGATATCCACAGAATTAATCTTTTAAATAAACTGACCTATTTCATTTCTTTTATGTTATAATGTATGTAATTTTAAAGGGTGTTAAGTCATTCAAGAGAATTCATTTGTTAGATTTCTGGAAGGTTTAACTAAACACGGATCTTCCTCGTGGGGTTGCATAATAATAAACTCATCGTCAGTTAAAAATATCCTAAGTTGAAATGTAATTAACACACCTAACCTATAGAGCACCATAGCTTAGCCTAGCCTACTTTAAATGTTCTCAGAACACTTAGATTAGACTGTAGTTGGACAAAATCATCTACCACAGAGCCTATTTAATAATAAAGCGTGGAATATTTAGTGAAGACTGCATTGAAAGTGAAAAACAGAATGGTTATACGGATGCAGAATGGTTCTAAGTGTTATCAGTTGTTTACCCTTGAAATCGCATGGCTGAGAAGGAGTTGCAGCTCACTACCACAAGCCGGCAACACAAGAAAATGTCATATCACATATTCCTAGCCCAAGAAAGGGTCAAAATTCAAATCAAAGCTTCTTAGGCGCCTGAGTGGCTCAGTCATTCAGCCTCTGACTTCGGCTCAGGTCACAATCTCACAGTTTATGAGTTCGAGTCCCACATTCGGTGAGCTCGAGCCCTGCTTCGGGTAAGCATGAGCGCTTCCCCCCCGCCCCCCACCCCGCCGTCAGGTGAGTCACATTGTTCTCTCTCTCTGACCCTCATGGGATTCTCTCTCTCTCTCCTTTCTCTGCCCCTAACTTGCACGCACTCTCTCAAAGAATGGAAAAAAGTAAAATATCTATTGAATGGGTATTGCTTTTGCACAATTGAAGAGTCAAACAATTGTAAGTTGACTCATGGTAAGTCAGGGACAATCTGTATAACACACTAAATATTAAATTTGAGATATAGTTTTTTTTAAATATCTATTAGTGCTTAGTTTCATTGATTGTGTAAGCACTATAAAGTATTTAGAGAAATACTAATTTTCTATTGATACCAAAGTTGGGAATTATTGTATGTGTGGAATTGTACCCCAAATAAATATAAAGCATTGTAAAACACTTTAAAAAAAAACTTATCTGTGGTCTTCACTAATGAGTAATAAAGAATATTTATAACTTATAAATTTATGCCTCTGTAAATTAAGTTCACAAAGAAACAAATGTAGCCAATGAAAAATAAAATATAAACATTCTAATTGAGTTTGATTTTAGACTCAGATAATATATGTTATTATACTAATATTAAACAGAGAATGGCTTTCATATTAAAAACAGTCATAGCAAACACTAGGATTTGTTAGGTATTTATGATAAATCAATACTCTAGACACTTTGCTTACAGAGACTTTTTGGCCTCAAAAAAGTTATTCAAGGTAAGTATAACTTTTATTCCCATTTTTCAGATGAGGAAACTAAGACACAGAGCTATTTCACTGCTTACTCATGGATCATACATTACTCTGTTTAAATGAGTTGTTCCATTTTCAAATAAAGACATAAAATTTCTCTCCTAATCAAAAACTCTGCCTTGAATTGTTAACCTTTTTATAAATTACCTGTGTTCTCCTAAACCAGACAGCTTCTAAGTAGAAAGATAACTCACTTAGATACTATTATATGTACAATGAACAGTTTTTATTAAACATTTATGGATCTCTGAGAACATAGAAACTCTTTGGATTTCATGTACATGTAAATTTATATAAAATTAACAACCTTAAATGTTATACGTTGCAAGAAAATCCATAGTCCCTGGCTTTCAATAGTAAAGATCATATTTATGCAATGTACTTAATAATAGTTTTCTACTGCTGCATAACAAATTTTGCAAAAGTAGTAGCTTAAAACAACACACTTTTGTTTTTTGTTTTTTGTTTTTTTTTACTGAAGTCTGAAATGGGTTTGCCCCGGGGCTGAAATCAAGAGCGCTGCTCCCTCTGGAACTCTAGGGGAGTCCGTTCCTTCGTCTTTTCCAGCTTCTAGGAATCATTAGCACTCCCAGGCTTTTTGACCCATCCCTGCATCTTCAAAACCAGTAATGAAGTTCTTCCAATCTCTCTTTAACTCTGGCCCCATATTCTGTGGTCACGTCTCTTCTCTGATTCTGAACCCCCTGCTTTCCTCCTATGAAGACCTTGGTGATTACACTGAATATCCTGGCTAATGCAGGATAATCTTCCTATCTCAAGACCCTTAACTTAATCATATCTGCAAAATCCTTTTGTCATGTAAAGTAGCACAGGCACAGGTTTGGGGATTAGCACATGGACATCTTTCAGGGTGAATTTTTATGTCTATCAGCAGCGAATGTTAATTCACTGATTTTGCAAATACTTACTGAGCCCTAAACATGTCCCAGGCATTATTCCGGGTATGGGAATAGCACCAAACAAAAGGTCAAATTCTGTCCCCTCCTGGAGTTTACAGTCGGGTGAGGAAGACGGAAACTAAGCAAAACTAATACCAAATACATAATACATCAGATGGTGATAGTGTTCTGAAGAAAAGTTACATGGCGGAGTACAGAGAGTTAAGAGGATTCCATTGTAAATATAGATATAGATATATCTATATAAATATAGATATGGATAATTATCTCACAAGCAAAAATCCCAAGGTACCAAGGGCTTCAGGCAGGAGCACATCAGGTGTGTGAGTGGCCACACAGTGAAAAAAGGTGAGAGTAACAGGATATGAGGTGTGGGGAATAAATAGGGATATTTATTTAATAAATAGGGAACCAGACTTTGCAGCACACCTCGGTGAGTTTGCCTAGTTAGTGGTGATTCTCAGTGAAATGACATCTTGGTAATAAGCAGTATTGTAACAAAGATGGCTTGGATTTTAGCCGTCTGTTATGGCTGTTGTTACGAAAACAGAGGAAGGAAGAGGATAAATTGAAGACTAGAGACCAGTAAAATAATCCAAGATAGGGACACCGTAAGTTGAAAATGAAAAGAGAAGAGAGGCAGAGAGAAGAGAGGAGCGTGTGTGTGTGCGTATTTGGTGACAGAGGCTCAGGTGCTAGAGTCTGGATCAAGAGCTCATCTGTAATTGTTAGGTATATATATCCATTATTTTTACAAGCAACTCAATCATGTGAATTGTTTATTGAAATGGCATATGATTTCAATAAATTAAATTTTTTCCTCCTACAGAGCTTAACATTTTTTTTTGCCAAGTATTAAAAGTTAACAAATTAAAAGGCTCTATTTCACTCTATTTTTGACATCATGCTTTCAAATTATTAGGCCATTTAATAATTTTTCTACTTGTGTCTATGTTGCGATATGTTTTGTGTCAAACAGTATATCACTTCAATTTCTATAAAACAGTCTACATTTTTTGTCAATTTCATTTATTTAGCTTATTGGCTCTCATTTTGATGGGGTGTCAAATTTTTTATTTTAATAGCTAAATATTGTTTTCTTTGTAAAACTAAAAATGTATTGCCAACTCTGGTAAAACATCACTTAGTAAAGCCAAATTTCTTATTAAAAATTATTTTATTTTGGGGTAAATTATTTTACGTCTGGGTAGCTCGGTTGGTTAAGCGTCCAACTCTTGATTCTGGCTCAGGTCATGATCCCAGGGTCGTGAGATCAAACTCCACATCAGGCTCTGTGCTGAGCCTGGAGACTGCTTAGGATTCTCTCTCTCTCTCTGTCTTTCTTTCTGTCTCTCTCTGCCCATCTATCCCACTCACACTCTCTCTCTAAAAAATAAATAAAATAAATTTTAAAAAATTAAAAAAGAGGAAAGATAAATGATAGATAGATAGATAGATAGATGAGAAGGTTATACAGTGTCTACCTGGCTTATCTCCCTGAGCACATGGACCATGAAAGCCCACTGCTGACAGCTAAGACGTTCAACTTCCCTGACAATGTCATGCTGAAACAAATCACATGTAAGACCACACAGACATGATGATTCTTAACGATCTGGAGACGTCACAGCCGTCAGCTTTTTGATTCCTGCAGTTTAGACACCAGACACAGAAGGGAGCAACGTTAGCTTATTTGCTCCATACTGTGGAAGCTGTCACCTCATGGAAGACAGAAATGTCATGCTCACCGAGCAATACAGATTCAGGAGGAAAGTAAACGTTGATGTTTGCAGTCACCTAGGTGTAAGATTTGTTTCACTGTTTCCAACTGTGTTAATCCCTTTTTATTCTTTTGGTGAGCTCTTCCAGAATTAACTACTCCTGCTTGTAGGCGATGAAATGCGTAAGGAACCCACATCAAACGTTGGCACAGTTATGAGCATGGCCTTTCCCTTTACTTGAACTCAGTATTAAGACTCTGTTTTTTATATTCCAGTCCCAGAAATGATTTCCACTATAGAAGTTACCTGCAGGCCATCCTATGCTTTCTAGCAGTTGCCTACAACCATGCTCTAGCTTCCCCAAGACACTACACAGGATGGCTTTAAATATGTATTAAACTAAGAGGCATTCTCTCAAATGAGTTGAAATGCATTTTATTTTCAGACAACCTACATGGCATGTTTTTCTTTTCTTAGAAACAATGCCTCTGCTCCAAATAAATCAAGGTCAAAGTCGCTGAAGAGCTCAAGATGGCATCAGTCCCATTTGTCTAAGCCCTGGTGGTGTGTGAGGAGCAGCAGCCAGTTATGACAACGGGTGATACATCCAAATTAATGGCCAAATTCATGAACATTTTTCCATTTCTAGACCACCCTTAAAGAAAATCATATATGGGGTCACACATCCTCACCATAGTCCAGAAGAACGATCGTGCTATCTGGATTCATGTTTTCACCAGTTAAAAAAAAAAAGAAAAAAAAAAAGGTCATTTTTTTTTTTTGAAATTTGCAAGGATACGCTTAATTTGTTCCATAGCCCCTGCCATAAAAGGTTTTCCTGTGTCTGGCCTCTGTTCTTCAAGTCTGCCTTTGATTGATTTCATGTAATATTTTATGTGCTTCTTGTAGGCTTCTTATGTGAAACTGGTTTCCTGAAAGTGATGGTTCACGACAGTATCAGCACCGGTGACTACCAACCTTTCAGCCTTCAGCGGAGCCATTTCCACGAATGAGCAAGTCATTCATGTTACCTTCTGTCCTACTGAGCATCTTCCCCTCCACCTCTAGACACAGCCCTCCGTGATCTCCCGGATCTTGTAGAAGTCGGAGAACATCTCATTACGGCTGATGAGGTCCCAGGAGATGATCGTGATCGCAGACGGAGAGACAAGAGGGTGGCATGGGCTTGGCAGGAGCCAGGAGCCAGGAGCCTTGAGCAGAGTGCACCCAGAGCTGCACTCGCTGAGAGCGCGGAGAAGCCAGAAAAGTGAGTTTTTGTTTTTGTTTCTGTTTTGTTTTTAACTCTAAGGTAACTGAAGAGGTAAAAGGAAAAAAAAAATTGAAACAAGCAATGATCTATAGAAAGTCAAGGTAAACATAGTAAATTTTTAAAAAATGTTTATTTATTTTTGAAAGAGAGAGACAGAGCACCAGTGGGAGAGGAGCAGAGAGAGGGAGACACAGAATCGGAAGCAGGCTCCAGGCTCCCAGCTGTCAGCACAGAGTCCGATGTGGGGCTCGAACACCAGCTGTGAGATCATAACCTGATCATGGTTAATTTTTTACCTAATCAAAGGAGAATGCTATGAGTCAACACATTTTTTTAAACATAACAAAAACTACAATCGTCCAAAACAAGGTATATCTCATAGGATCAAACCATCATGTTCTTATTTGAAAGAGCAGGTGTGTGGAGTGCAGGGTGGCTAAGGCATAACCATGCCAAATATCAGAGCTGAAGAAAAAATAAAACTGCGTATATACTTCCTTTTTGCCAGAAATAGGTGTTTTGTGTGGAAAAAAAAACAGATGCTGGTTCAAGCCTTTAGGCACTAGCTGTAAAGAGCTGAATATAAATAAGTCACCAGATGCAGAAACCTTTTGCGGTTTCCTTGCTAATAGACTGGCATCCTCCTGAAAGGAGTAAGGAGATGGACTCAGGATGGTTGATGAGAAAGTACCAAGAGTGACAAGATCACAGCTGCCTGATGTCCTGGCTTTCCCCTCGGCCCCCTTCCTTATGGATTTTTTTAGTTGATTTATTTATTTTGAGAGACAGAGGGAGAGCGAAAAGGAGCAAGGGAGGGGGAGAGAGAAAGGGAGAGAGAGAATCCCAAGCAGGTTCGGCACTATCAGTCCAGAGCCCCATGTGGGGCTTGAACTCATGAACTGTGAGATCATGACCTGAGCAGAAATCAAGAGTCAGAGGCTTAACAGATGGAGCCCACCTAGGCGCCCCCTTCCTTATGGAATTCTAAAGCAAAAGTGTAAGCAGTTACAATCCCCAGAAATTATGAATCTTATTCACATCTAGAATGATAAGGAACTATGTTTTGAAAAATGAGAACATTTGGCAAGATGCTTGTCTGTGATATGAAGCAAATCTAAGATAATATAGGTTTTCTACAACAAGACCTGAAGGGTGTGATAAAAATTTCAAAAATACAAAAGAGACAAGAAAAATTAGGGAATATAGCACTGAAAGGAATAGAAAAAAGACCCACTGGGGCGCCTGGGTGGCTCAGTCGGTTGAGCGCCGACTTCGGCTCAGGTCACGATCTCGCGGTCCGTGAGTTCGAGCCCCGCATCGGGCCCCTGTGCTGACAGCTCAGAGCCTGGAGCCTGTTTCAGATTCTGTGTCTCCCTCTCTCTGACCCTCCCCCATTCATGCTCTGTCTCTCTCTGTCTCAAAAATGAATAAAAACGTTAAAAAAAAAATTTTTTAAAAAAAGAAAAAAAAAAAAGAAAAAAGACCCACTGTGAATAGCAACTCTGTAAAAAGACAACACAACACGTGCAAACCTGGAGATCTAGAAGATGGATTTGGGAAAACAGTTCCAAATTAAATTAAAACAGCCAATAATACATAGAGAGATTAGAGACAGAATCATCACTGTGGGTCAGAATAAAGACTGCATGTATATGTAGTACCAAACCTAGTTAAATACAGCTCCCAGACTAGTCATAGCTAAACCGGTGTCTAGAAAAAGCCACAGTCATTTAGAGTTGAGTCCCATCAAATGCATCACTACGGTTACGAGGACAATCTTGCCATCTTGAAAGTGCATGACATATCAGAGTCCATTCATTCTTTGCTCTTCTATAAGATACTGCACACACTTTTTTCTCTTCCTTACTCTTGAAAATAGGGTATTAGTTAGCAATACATTACTTGAATTAAGAAATATAGCGGTGAAGAATCAGAAAAAAAAAATAGATGATCAAAATGAGCCAGTAGAATTAGCCAGGGAGGATCAGGGAGAGTTAAATTTATATTCATAGCATAGATTGTCGCCAAGACTGACATAGAAAATAAAATGAAAAGTCTTCTACTGAAGTCTAACCACTGTCAATACATTTAACAGAATAGCTGTAGATTACTTAGCTGATCACAGTCCAGAGTTTGGATGTGAGATTTTCAGGAAAAAGAACACAACTTGTCAAGATGCTAATGCATTATTTGGTACAGAGTATTAAAAGACCAACAAGAATCTGGTTAGTTTACAGTTCCACCCATTTTCCATTTATGTACTGTTTCTTGCAACAAGTTGACGTGCAGATAAATATTTACCTCTCTACTATAGTGTAAAGGTTATAATCAAATATAATTCTGTGATCTCCCAGATTTTATATTGGCTCTAAATTGTTTAAAATGTATGAAATTTAAGAGGTAATGGAATGCATTTAATTTATAAAGTAGCATGTAAGATATATGTAAGATTATATTAGTAAAAGGGAAGTTAAAAAAACTAGTATGAAATTATTTTGTAATTCACCAAAAATATTGAGTTTCTAATCAAGATCTAAACAAAACTTAGGAATTCAATATCCAAAGATTAAGAAGGCATTATTTATTTAACAATTATCAAATACTTTTGATAGGTCATATATAATATCACTACTGTTCTTGTTAGTGTGCATATTGCAGTGAATAAAGCAGACAAAATTTCTGGTTTGTGGAGCTCAAATTCTAGCAAGAGGAACAAAGGTCTGCAACATGAGCAGACGATTGGCCCATAGATAGTGGGTCTCAAATGTGGTTAGTTTTGCTCCAGATGGGGACAACTTACAGAGTGAGAAACAAAGGAGTTGAGTAAACATGCAAGCAAAAATAAAAAGCAAGGTTGGGCCATGTCATTTAAATTGTAGTGGGTAGATAGGGAATGGATGACATATACAGGCAAAGGTTGTTTAAATGTTAATAGGATCCATGGATTATAAATTTTGATGGAGTTGAGTAGTTTATGGATTTGACGTAGTAGAGAGAGAATTCTGCCCTTAGGAAGCAGTGTGCAGTAAAACCATGCACACACACACACCACACGCACGCACACGCACACACGCGCGCGCGCACACACGCACGCTGACAGGCACACAAAGCCTAAATACAGCAATTCAGGATGGTACTCTGAGAACCTTGTTTAACACAGTTGGAATGTCAGTAAGTAAAGAACATGAGAACAGTTTAAAACAGCACTACTGAAGGAAGACTGGAAGAGTTCACATCATCAAATTAAAGAACTTTTGAAAGACAAAAGGCATATGGAATCATAGTATTATAACAAAAATTTTCTAGTCAGACATGGAAGCCACTGTCTGTTCAGAATGTCAGAAAGCTGCAGAGAAAGAAAGGTAGGAAAAAATAGGAATGATGGTAATCTGTACGCTGAATATCTGTAATCTGTTAATGCTATATACTCGCTCCCAGCGTGAATGAAAAATATATACTTCATGCTAAAAGTAAGGAATAGTTTTGGAGATTTAGGACTGTCTGCAAGGTCAATGTCAGGATACTTAATGAGGGCATTGTACCTTGCTGAATAATCTTCTTCAATTTGGCATTTGAAAGGATTCCTTATTCTGTCGTTTTTCTATTCTCTGTGAAAGAGATCATTGTTTTTGTGTGCATTCAATGAGCCCTTCAACTTTTTATTGCAAAATATAGAAACCTAATAGGTAAATCTTGATAGAAATAATCCTTTCAAGTTACCTACATTAAACCAATGCATCCTTTATTTGTAAACTAGGAGAGACAACTATGACCAGACATGTGAGAAAACCTGAAAAATAACAAACAGAACAACCAAAGTGGCAGCAATTAGCATTTAACACTGAATGTAATGGAAATAAATCAGAAATTTTTAAAAATTCCACTGAATACATTCTAAGATTTACTGTATACGCAAACATCAAGAAGTGTTTTTAAGTGGACCAAAAACATGTACAAGAATGCTCACAGAAGCTTTATTTAAAATTGCCCTAAACTGGAAATAACCCAAATTGCTTACATTAATAGAAAGGAAAAACAAAGTATAAAATCTGCACAATGGAATTCTGTGCAACAGCCATAAGGTAAAACAATAACAACAAAAAGAACTAACTACATATGATAATAGAATGCATTTCATGGACAAAATTGGGAGTGAAAGAAGTCAGAAAAAGACTGCACAATGTTTGATTTCAGTCATGTAAAATTCAAAGTTGGGCAGAACCCATCTACTATAATAGATATTTGAGCTGTGATTACCTTCGGAGGTATTAGGTACTCAGAGGGAAAGAGAATGTTAGATTACATAGATAAAGATACAGATGATATAGATGATATTGATTAGATACAGACAAATAGATATAGATATAGGTATAGATGATAATGATAGATATAGATAGAGATGATATAGATATAGATATAGATATAGATATAGATATAGATATAGATATAGATATAGATATAGATATAGATATAGACATAGATATAGGCATAGTTATAGTATAGATAGATAGATAGATAGATCTATATGTCTATATAGATATCTACATATAATTAATCTATTTGCTTAGATTATATATCACTGGGGAAATCAAAACAATCAAAAGGTATTCTCAACATCGTCTATTACTGTCTGTACCAAACAATTCTACCCTGTCTCCAGTAATTATAGAAGTAATTGTGCTCAAATATAAAGCCAAATTTCCAAGTGTCTGTTGGATTTCATTCCCTCTGGCTTACTCAGAAACATCATTTCAATACCCATCACCAGGAGGGCACCTGTTGGGAGGAGCACTGGGTGTTGTATGGAAACCAATTTGACAATAAATTTCATATTAAAAAAAATAAACCTTTTTAACAGTGAAAAAAATAGAGATAATGTTAAAAAAAAAACATCATTTCAGCCATTCTCTCTTCTCTATCCCTTCCTCAGTCATTTCCCACTCTCAATTAGATAATTAACCATATTGATTCTTTCTCTATCTCATGAAAATCCTTCCTTGATCTCAATCCCCCTTCCTGTCTGGATCAATTTTATTCTCATTTGCACTTAGGGTCTTTGAATTATTTTTCTATACTCATAATCTCCAAGACCTCATTTCCTAACATCTCTTAAATTCACTTCAGTAATGCTTTCTCCTTGATTATGCCACTGACACAGTTCTTGTCAATATCATCAATGATTTCCATTTGCTAAATTAAAATATCAATTTTCAATCTTCATCATACCTGATTTGTTAGAGATTTTGACAGGATTTTGTTCACTCTCTTCTCTTTGAAATGCTTTGGTAATGATTGTCTTTGACAAACAACTCACTTTACCCCCTACTTCACTGGTCACTCCTTCTGAGTATTCTTAGCTGGTTACTGTATCCTAAATCTATTCACCTAGATTTTTCCCAGTTTTAAAAAAAAATTTAAGTTTATTAATTTATTTTTGAGAGAAACATGGAGAGTGAGCAGGGGAGGGGCAGAGAGAGAGGGAGAGAGAAAATCCCAAGTAGGTTCTGCACTGTCAGCACAGAACCCAATGCAGGCTTTGAACTCACACACCGTAAGGTCATGACCTGAGCTGAAACCAAGAATCTGATGCTTAACTGACTGAGCCACCCAGGCATCCCTTATTTTTTTAATGACCACATTTGACATTTAACGTTTTATGAGTTTAAACTGTAAAGTGTGCTACTTTTGCACATATATTGCACATACGTTGTAATAAGATTGCTAATGTAGTGGTATTTATCTCATTCCATACTTGTAGTACAATATTATCATTTATATTTGTTATACTGTGCATTATATTTCTATGACTTATTCACCACTCATTACAATTTTGCACCCTTGCATACTATCAATCTTATCTCTCCCATCCCCGGTAACTACCATTTTACTTTCTGTTTTTCACAGGTTTAGTGTTTTAGATTCCACGTAAGTTATATCATACTGTACTTGTCATTCTCTGTCTGACTTATATCACTTAGAATAATATGTCCAAGATCCACCCACACTGCCACAAATGGAAATGTGTTCTCCTTTCTCATGGCTGAATAATATTCCATGGTGTATATGTACTCCATATTTTTTATCCTTTCATCTGTTGATGGGCATTTGAGCTGTTTCCATATCTCGGTTATTGTTTCAGTGTCTGATTTATTTCAAGTAAGTTTTTTTGAATGGTGTAGCTTGTGTCTAATTCCATTATCCTGCATGTGTTTTTTCAGTATTCTCAGCACCATTTATTGAAAACACTATCTTTTCCTCATTGGGTATTCTTGGCCCCTTTGTCCGATATCAGCTGTCTGTCTGTATATGACCATTTAATTCTCAGCTCTCTATTCTGTTCTATTGGTTGATGTGTCTATTTTTCTTCAAGTACATTACTCCTTTAATACTATGGCTTTGCAGTGTAATTTGAAATCTGAACGTATGATAGCTCCAGCATTGTTCTTTTTTCTCAGGCTTGCTTTAGGTACTCATAGTCTTTTGTGATTCACATGAATTTTAGAATTGTCTCTTCTATTTCTGTGAAGAATGCCTTTGCTATTTGGTTGGAGACTGTGTTTAATCTGTAGATGGCTTTGGGTAGTATGGCCATTTTAACAATATTAATTCTTCTGATCCATGAATACAGAATATCTTTTCATTTGTTTGTGTCTTCTTCAATTACTTTCAGCAAAATTTTGTATTTCTATTGTACAGAAATTTAATACCCTTGGTTAAATTTATTCCTAAGTATTTTATCATTTTCGATGCATGTTGTTATTTTGATGCATGTATCCTACTGTATATAGGATAGTTTTGTTACTTTTTCAGACGTTTCATCATTACTGTAAAGGAATGCAACTAATCGCTGTATGTTGATTTTGCATCCTGTCTCTTCAGCAAAATAATTGATTAATTCCAACAGTTTTTTGAGTGACTCTTTGGCATTTTCTATACATAATATCATATCATCAGCAAATAGCAACAATGTTACTTTTTCCTTTTGGATTTGGATACTTTTTATTCCCGTTTTGCCTACATGCTCCAGCTAGGACTTCTGATACTGTATTAAATAGGAATGGTGAAAGTGGACATCCTTGCCTTGTTCTTGATCTTAGAGGAAAAGCTTTCGGTATTTCTTCCATTGAGTATAACACCATTACTAGATTTAGTAATTATGCCCTTAATTATGTTGAGGTATATTCCTTCTATACCCAATCTGTGAAGGATTTTTATCATGAAAAGATGTATTTTGTCAAATGTTGTTCTGCATCTATTGAGATGATTCTGTGGTTTTTTTATCTTTCATTTTATTGATGTGATATATTACATTTATTGATTTTTGTATATTGAAACATCCTTGCATCCCAGGGATAAATCCCACTTGGTCATGATGTACAATCCTTTCATCGTGTTCTTGAACTCAGTTTGCTAAAATATTGTTGAAACTTTTTGTGTCTATATTCATCAGGGATATTTGTCTGTAGTTTTCTTTTATTGTGGTGTCCTTATTTGGTTTTGGTATCAGATAATGCCAGCCTCATAAATGACTTTGGACTTCCATATTCCCTCCTCTTCGGTATTATGGAAGAGTTTGAGGGGGCTTGATATTAATTTTTCTTTAATTCCTCTTTAAGTGTTCATTCTTCCTCACTGAAGCCTCTGGTTCCAGAGTTTTCTGTGTTGGGAATTTTTAAATTACCGAGTCAATATTTTTACTCATTGTTGGTCCATTTAGATTTCCCATTTTCTGCTGATTCAGTCTTAGTAGATCATGTATTCCTAGAATGTATCCATTTCTTCTAGCTTATATAATTTCTCACCATATAATTGTTCATAGTAATGTCTTATGATTCCATGTACTTCTGAAGTATCAGATGTTAACATCTCCTTTTTCATTTCTAATTGTATTGGAATCTTCTCTCATTTTTTCTTTGTTAGTATAGTTAAAGCTCTGTCAATTTTGATTATCTTTTCAAAGAATCTTCTCTTAGTTGATCTTTTGTATTATTTTTCTTGTCTCTATTTCCTTTATTGCCACTCTGATATCTATTATTTCCTTCCTTCAGCTAGCGTGAGGCTTAATTGGTTCTTCTTTTTCTACTTACCTGAGGTACAAATTTAGGTTGTTTATTTGTGATCTTTCCAATATCTTAATATATTTATTTATTTCTATTAATTTTCCCTAAAACTGCTTTTGCTGCTTCCCACAATAACGAGTATGCTGCATTTCCATGTTAATTTGTTTTGAGATAATTTTTGAATTCCCTTCTAGTTTCTTCTTTTATTCAATGGTTGTTTAGAAGTATACTGTTTAGTTTAATCATAGTGTTATATCCTCTCACTTTCCTTTTGTTGATGATTTTTAGTTTCATACTATTGTGATCAGTCAATATTAGTTCAATCCTTTTAAATTGCTAATATTTGTTTTGTGGCCTCTCATATGACCTATCCTGGAGAATATTCCATATGCACTTGGGAAGAATGTATGTTCTTCTTTATATGTTCTTTGTATGTCTTTTAAATCATTTTTTTTTCCTAACGTGTGGTTCAATTCCAATGTTTTATTCTTATTTTCTGTCTGGATGACCTATCCGCTGCTGACAGTGGAGTCCTCTAATATTGTTATATTGTTATCTATTTCTTCCCTGAAGTCTGTTATTTGCTTAATATATTTTGAAGCTATGGTTTCAGGAGTGTATATATTTACAATTGCCTTATCTTTTTTGAGGTACTGACCTCTTTGTCATTATATAATCACCTTTGTCTCCTGTTACCCCTTTTGGCTTAAAGTCCATTTTGTCTGATATAAATATGGCTTTGCCTTCTTCCTTTTGGTTTCCATATGGTTGAAATATCATCTTCCATTCTTTCACTTTGAGCCATTTGTGTCTTCAGGGATGAAATGAGTTTTCCGTAGGCACCATGTAGTTTGGTCTTGCATTTGTATCCATCCATGGACTCTGTGCATTTTGATTGGTGAGTTTAATCCATTTACATTATAGTGAGTATTGATATTTAAGGATTTACTACTAAATCTCACAGTATTAAATTACAGTGATTTTGCGCAGTGTTTTATGAAAAACTGCCTCTGTCGCCACAAGAAGTGAAAAACCTTTCTTGTTTAAGTAAGGTTTTGTTTACTTTGATTGTAACCATTGAACCAGTTGGTAATTAGGAGCCTTCCTTTGACCTTCCAGAAGGTGGCGATATAGCACAAGTTTTTGGTTTCTCTTAGGCATGGCACACAGCCTCTAAGATTGGGAGCACCTACGTTTAAAAATAAAAAATGGCACAGAAAGACAAAAAAGAGGAGGGTGGCAGCAGAGTGGGAGGTGGTGTGCTTTTGGCCCAGTAGGGGGATCCTTGAGTGGGGTGTCCCCGGGGGCGTGTGAGCTCTCTGCCCTCTTTCCAGAAATTGAGGCAGTCAACAGGATGATATTTGCTTGACTTCTTTTTGTCTGCCAAGTTCTTCCTTTCCCTTTCCTTCACCTTCAATCACTGAGGTTTCTCCCCAGGGACAGCAAATGGGTTCCTCCGTCTGCAGCATTCAGAGCGGGGCAGACTCCCCACCCTCTGCTTTCACATTCCACTTCCTCTGGCAGAAAGGTCATGACTGGCATGTTGCCTGACCTGCCACTGTCACATCTGCCAATGCTCCTCCTACTCTGCAGTTTCCTTCAGGATCCAAAGTACCCAGTTTTGTGGACACCGCTGGATGGAACTCCTGGCTGTCTTGGTGTACTGTGCACAGGTGCTTTTTGTTTGTTTGTTTGTTTATGATTAAATGATTAGCTGTATATCAAAAAGGATAGAGAAAAAGAACAACTCATGGCACCATCATGCTGATGTCACCCGGTCCGTTTTTGACTCTCTTCTGGTTTCTATTTATCGTTTTTGTTCCTTACCACACTTCCTCCTTCCCTTTGTGATCTCATGGCTAATTAATGACATCAACGTGCTGGCCACCTGTACCTCCAGTCTATTATCTCACCTTAACCCATATCTACATAGAACTGCATGTTGGATGCTTCACAGTTAACCTGTCTAAAACTGAACCTCGTCATATTTCTTCCCATATTTGTACCACTCACTTTGGATTTAGGCCACGTTATCTTTTCAGGTGTGTCAGACTAAGATTCTGAAATTTTTCTTGACTTCCCTTTTATTTTATCTCTCAACCACTTTTAATCAACAGGCAGATATTGTGCGATATCAAGCAGTCATATTTATAAAAAATCAGGGACGCCTGGGTGGCTCAGTCGGTTAAGGCGGCCGACTCGGCTCAGGTCATGATCTCGCGGTCCGTGAGTTCGAGCCCCGCGTCGGGCTCTGTGCTGACAGCTCAGAGCCTGGAGCCTGTTTCAGATTCTGTGTCTCCCTCTCTCTCTGCCCCTCCCCTGTTCATGCTCTGTCTCTCTCTGTCTCAAAAATAAATAAACGTTAAAAAAAAAAAATTAAAAAAAAATCAATCTGCCCGAGAGTGGAGGTATTTTGACAAGAAGAAGGAATAACAGTATAACTAAAGCCAGGAAAATCAGTCACCTATTGCATACATTCAGGCAAAAATAACAGTATTTCTACAACTTGATACAAATATCTGCTAAAAAAATACCTGTAACTAACAACATACTTAATCGTCCAAAGTTAGGAGCGTTTCCCAATAAGACGCAGAACAGGGCAAGGGTGTTCCTGCCTACACTTCTTTTCAACATTGTACTGGAAATCTTACCTAATGTAATGCAAGAAAAGTAAGGCAAATAAATGGTATATGGATTTGAAAGGAAGAAACTAAAATTTTGTTTACAGATGACATGATGCCCATGTAGAAAATCCAAACAAATTGACCCTAAAAATATCCTAGAATTAATAATATGTGATTATCTTATACCAACGTTGCAGGATACAAAGCTAATATATAAAATAAATTGATTGCCTACGCGCTAGAAATGAACAATTGTAGTTGTAATTAAAAACACAATATTATTTATATTAGCAACCCAAAAATCTAAGTACAAAAGTGTAAATCAAAATATAAAAGGTATATATGAGGAAAACTCTGAGGAAATAAATCAAAGAACAGCTAGTAAGTAAAGAAATATTTCACGTTCATAAATAGGAAGTCCCCATAGTGTCATCAAGATATTAGTTCTTCCCAACATGATCTATATGTTCAATACATACCAATCAAAATCTCAGCAAATTATTTTGTTGATATTGACAAAGTGATTCTCAAGTTTATATGGGGCAAAAGATCAGAATGTTGTCAATAATATTGCTATAACTTTGTGTGGTGACAGATGATAACCTGACTTATTATGGAGATAGTTTTGTAATGTATAAAATATATAAAAATATCAAATCACCATAACATTTATCTAAAACGAATAGGACATTGTCTGTCTATTGTTATACTTCAATTGAAAATGCGAATTATGTTGATTAGAATCTTACTGAAAGATGTCTTCACCCATATATTTTTTTCAAAAGATATTCTTTATATTACCTTTATTGAAAAGTGTTGTTTCCTTTGATAAGAATTTAAACTTTCCCTCTTATTTCTCACTTGAAGCCCTCCATTACCCATTAACAGACATTTCTGCCCCAGGCTCCAGTGTCCCCAACCCATCCTTCACAGCAGCTAGAGTTGTACTTGATAAAAGTGTATGAACTCACCTCCTTTGAATCCCTCAGTTTTTTCTCATCACCTTTAATGTAAATGTAAACTAACAAATACTAGTCACATTCCAGCTTTATATTCTTCTCCAAACTCTGACACACAACAAAAAAGCAAATACTGAAGGTAGAAAGCTTAAATGTAGAAGACTCTCTCATACCTCTCTGACTTCCTACACCATGGTGTTGTCCATGGAGCAACGTTCCTTTTATCTCTTCCTCTCAAATCTATCTAAAATCTATCTATCTATCCTCACCTCCTAAAAAAATCTATCTATCCTCACCATCTGTAGTGGTGGCCCTTTATGTATTATTCTGTAATACAAGTATGACTTGTATTAAGTAATTACTTAACACTAAATATGAAGTATTACTTTGTATATTAAATCACCATGGTTCTCCTCATGATTCACTGTACTCATCCTTCAAGATTCCAGTCACCTGCATATCCTTTGAAGTCTTCCCTAAACCCTTTTCTGACCAAGCTTACTTTCATGATGATACATTTCCTTGTTGATGCTTAATTATGACTTGTCGATGGAGGGGCAGGCAGTGAATGTTAATAAATTCCCTCAGCATCCTGAAATATTCCAAAGGAAACACAATCTAAGTAAAACAACTGGAGAAATGCGGGTTGAAGGGGGAGTCTTCTGGCTCCCCATAACCACCCCCTTCCAACCTAGGCTTCTCCTATATGGAAAATCTGGAGCCATCACGGCACTGCCCACACTCTATAGTTATTATTAGAGTCCTTCTGTTTTAAACCAAAATCATTGAAGTGTTTCAATTATAAAATTTTGTTCTATGTATTCAGAATCTAGCTCAGTACCTGACAGATAGCTGATCAGAAATAAGCATTCCTATATTTTGCATTTACTAGATTCCTTAGGCAAAGAAAAAGTAAGCCTCTTTGGCAGAGAGACTATTTTTTTATATGAGTTAAATATGTGGAAGTGTGTGAAATTTGGGAAGCATCTAGTCCAACACCCTATCTAAATGATGGAGAAGGCCTGCATCCTGCCAAAGAACACAAACTTTTGTGAATGACGGAATTCTAGAAACTTTGATGTACCCAATTATTTTCAGGTAAAAGGGCGTTCTAAGTTGTGAGGAGGCACAACATTTGTGTCAAATGTCTTTCTTCTAAAAGTGACCACATACAAAACTGATGCCATGTCTTAAAATACTGGTACATTAAAATTGATATCAAACTGAGTAAATGGTTAAGGTATAGTTTTCAACAGAAAAATATATATTATGAAAAAGCATTTTATGATATTGATACATAGAAAAGACATTAGGAGTAAAAACAAGATTACAACAAAAATAGTTTGAAAAGTACATTTAAGCCTACATTTCATTTTCTCAGAACTGTTAGTACATAGTATGTTAACTGCATACTCCACTTATTCAATTTCCTAGATACATATGTCCTTCCAAATATACATAGGCTTATTTTTTTTCTTACTCCCAGTTGTGATTATGATTTGGACTCTGGGTGAAACCAGAGTGCTTAATAAAGGCAATCACTGACCTTTTTGCAGATGCCACTGGTTTTATTTTAAGCTTCACTTACTGGTGACACACAGTTTAAGAACCTTGTACAAAATCAGTAGTTAGTACCTGGTGGAGTGGGTTGTACGACCAGTTATTCTTCCACTGAAACACCACCTGCTCATTGCTTCTTTGTTTCTTTGGGTCTCCTTGCCCTACTCTACACTTATGAACACAGACATATAGAATATTGTGCATACAAGGAGAATTTCATATATTCCTGTTTTATGGGATACCCATAAACTACTAGTAAAACACTAACTTTTATATGATAGGCTAAACGATTTATTCTCTAACGCTTACATTCAATTTCTATGTTTCGTAGTTTATATGGACCTTTACATTATTTTCTTTTAGGTTTTATTTTTTGATGATTGAAGTTTCGCGGTAAAATTGAGCAGGAGATATAGGTATTACCATTTTCCCTTTGCCTCCACACAAGCACAGCCTCCCCCACCATTAATATCTGCCCCCCCCACCAGATGGTACATTTCTTGCAATTGATAAACCTATACTGACACATCATTATCACTCAAAGTCCATATTTTTTATTAGTGTTTACTCTTGGTGTTATATAGTCTGTAGGTTTTCACAAATGTATAATGACATGTATTCATTATTACAGTATCATATGTCCTAAAAATTCTCTATACTCCACATAATCATCACTCCCTCTCCCCCAAACCCCTGGCAACCACTGATCTTTTTCCTGTGTTCCTAGTTTTGTCTTCTCAGAATGTCATGTAGTTGGCATAATACAGTGTGTAGCCTTTTCAGATGTCTTCTTTCACTTAGTAATTTGCATTTAAGCTTCTTCCATCCTATTCATGCCTTGATTGTTCATTTCCTTTTAGTGCTAAATAAAATAGCTTTGTCTGGATCTTTATTTCTCTACTTCCCTGCTGAAGGACTATTTGGTTGTTTCCAAGTTCTGACAATTATGAGTAAAGCTTCTATAAACATCCCTGTGAAACTTTTTGTGATGATCTAAGTTTTCAACTTAGGCTTATATCATTGTAGTGACAATTGATGCTTGATATGATTTCAATATTCTTGAATTTCTTGAGAATTGTTTTCTGGCCTAACATGATCTGTCTTGAAAAATATTTCTTGTGTGCACTTAAAAAGAACATGTGTTCTGCTGTTTTGGATGAAATGTTTTGTATATACCTGTTAGGTCTATCTCGTCTAATGTATTGCTCAAAACACTGTTGTCTTGGGGCGCCTGGGTGGCTCAGTTGGTTAAGTATCCAACTTTAGCTCAAGTCATGATCTCACGGTTGGTGGGTTCAAGCCCCATGTCGGGCTCTGTGCAGACAGCTCAGAGCCTAGAGCCTACTTCCGATTGTGTCTCCCTCTCTTTCTGCCCTACCCACTCATGCTCTGTCTCCCTCTCAAAAATAAATAAACATTAAAAAAATTTGAAAACCTGTGTCGTCTTGTTGATTTTCTATCTGAATGTTCTATCCATTGGTATAAGTGGGGTGTTAAGGTCCCCTCAATTGCTTTATATATTTAGGTGTTCCCATGCTGGGTGTATAGATATTTACAATTGTTATATTTTCTTGTTGGATTCTTTCCTTTATCACTACACAATGTCCTTCTTTGTCTTTTGTTGAAAGCTTTATTTTAAAGTTTTTTTGTCTATCACTACCCTGTTTTTTTTCACTTCCATTTGCATAGTATATATTTTTTCATCCCTTTCCTCTCAGTCTGAATGTGTCTCTAGGTCTGAAATGAGTCTTTTGTAGGAGGCACGTAAATGAGTCTTGCATTTTATCCATTGGTTGGAACAGTTAGTCCATTTACATTTAAAGTAATTATAGATAGGTGTGTACTTATTGCCATTTTATTACTTGTTTTCCAGTTGTTATAGTTCTTTGTTTAATCTTCTCTTGGTCTCTTCCCTTATGCTTTGATGGTTTTCTGTAGTGTTATGGCTGTATTCCTTTCTTTATTTTTTGTGTACCTATTTTAGTCTTTTGATTTGTGATTACCCTGAGGTTTATATATAACATACTATGCTTATAGCAATCTATATTAAGTTGATAGTCACTTAAGTCTGAATACATTCTAAAAGCACTAAGTTTTTTTTACTCCTTTCTCCACATTTTATGCTTATGATTTCATGTTCTACATCCTTTTTTGCATATTCTTTGACTTATTTTTGTAAATATAATTGATTTTACTTCTTTTGTATTTTAACTTCCATACTTGTTTTATAAGTGATTTATCTACTACTTTTATTATATTGCATTTACTTGTCAAATTTTCCCTTTCATAATGTTCTTACTTCTAGTGATGGCCTTTTCCTTTCACTTAAAGAATTCTCTTTAATGTTTCTTATAAGACTGGTTTAATGGTAATGAATTTCCCAACCTTTGATTGTCTAGGAAATTTTTTATCTCTTCTTCTATCCTGAATGATAGTCTTTCCAGGTAGAGTATTCTTGGTCGCAGGCTTTTTCCTTTTAGCACTTTGAATATACTGTGCCATTCTCCCTGGTCTGCAAAGTTTCTGCTGAAAATTAACTGATAGGCTTTTGGAATTTCTCCTATATGTACCATGTTGTTTATTCATTCTTTTCTCTTGCTGCTTTTAAAATTCTCTCTTTATCACTACTTCTTGTCATTTTAATTATTATATGTCTTGATGTGGACTTCCTTGGGTTAATCTTGTTAGGGACTCTGTGCCTCCTGGATCTGGATGCCTGTTTCCTTCCCCAGATTAGGGAAGTTTTTAGGTATTATTTCTTCAAATAAGTTTTCTTTCCCCTTCTCTCTCTCTTCTCTTTCTGGAATCCTTGGTAATGCAAATATGACACTTGATGATGTCACTGAGTTCCTGTAACCTAGTCCCATTTTTTTATTATTCTTTTTTTCTTTTTGCTATTCAGCTTGGTTGCTTTCCATAAGTCTTTCATCCAGATTACTGAGACATTCTTTTACATCCTCCAATCTGCTTTTTATTCCCTCTTGTGTATTTTTTTAATTTCAATTGTTGATTTCTTCATCTCTGACTGGTTCTTTTTTACTTATCTATAAATTTGTTGAAGATCTCACTGAGATCCTTCACTTTTTTCTCAAGTCCAGTGAGTATCTTTATGACCATTACTTTGAATTCTTTATCAGGCATATTGTTTGTCTTTGTTTCATTTAGGACTTTTTCTGTGATTTTGTCATTTTCTTTCCTTTGGGACTTATTCTTCTGTCTCCTCGTTTTGTCTAATGCTCTGTGTTTGTTTCCATGTATTAGAAATGTCAGTTTCATCTCCTGGTCTTGAAAGCAGTGGACTTGCATAGAATAGTTCCTGTGGTGCCCTGTAGCGCCATGCTACCTGGTCACCAGAGCCAAACACTCCATGAGTGTGTCCTACGTGTACTACGTGTGCCTTACTGTTGTGGCTGAACCATGTTTGTCTTTCATTCTGTCAGCTGCAATGACCTGCTTTGTCTGCTGTGGGCACACTGAGCAGGGTTTGGTCTCTGCACTGTTGAGGGGCCCGTCTGAGCCCAATAGGGGCTTGTAGGTGGACAGTGTCAGCAATCAGGTTAGCTGTCTTCAGTTTGCTGCAGGTTCATGCACACCAAATAACAAGACTATCTTTCTGCACCACCAGCTAAAATATTTTTCTTCTGGAACTTGAGGTGCACTAGTGTGTGCAGTTTTCTCTTGCTCCCCTAGGTGGGAGTCACTTTGCAGTGGCACTGTTTCCTTCTGGGGCTGCTTACCAGACATGACTGGGCAGGAGCCTCTTTGGAGTACATTTGCCTGAAGCTAGCAGGTTGGATGGGGTGTGTTTGCATGTGAACATGGGAACAGGGCACACAGTACCAGCAAGATAGGTGGACAGTGTTTATGCTGGTTCCCACAATCTGTCTATGTGAGTTAGGGGAAGGAGAGAGAAATGACATCCACCAGCACTTTTGTTCTTAGGCAAAGCTCCCGAAGGTTCCTGTCCCTCCAGTACACGTTCTGAGGCTAATAAATGAATCTCCTTCACGTATACCCTAGGCACTTTCTAAACTGCTGTTTCTGTGCTGTATCTCAGCTGCACTATTTGTTTTCTTGGCTCTTTTAAGGGTGGTGATTCAGTTTCTTAATTCCCTCTGGCTCCCTGGGGGCTAAGCCTGCTGATTTTTAAAATACCCAGAGTTAAGTCCCGCTGATTTCAAAAGCATGTAAAATTAAACCCCATTGATTTTCATGGCCAAATATTATGGGAATTTGTCTTTGCGGTATGGATTCCCCATACCTGGGGAGACTGACATGGGGTCTGAACTTCTCACTTCTCTGTGCTTGTGGTGTTCCTCCAGTTTGTGGTTAGTTTTTTTTGGGGGGGGGGTTGGTTTCCAACCATTCTTCATCCTTCATACCCTTTTCAGTGTAGCCTCCTCCCTGTGATTAATCGAAATGTCTGTTCTGCCAGTCTTTGGTCATTTTCAGAGTTAGTTGTACAGATGTATCTGTTATTTCAGTGTGTCTGAGATGAAGTGAGCTCAGGATCTTTTTACTCTGCTATTTTCTCAGAATTCTATTATATGGTATTGTTAATTATTTTTTTTTATAATCATCACGCTACCTATAAGATCCTTAGAACTTATTCATCTTATAGCTGAAAGTCTACCCTTTGACAAACATGTCCCCATTTTCTTCACCATTAAGGTCCTAGCAACCACTGTTCTATTCTTTCTATGAAGTTGGCTTTTTTAGATTTCACATAGAATGATATCATACAGTCATGTCTCTCACTGTCTAACTTATTTCACTTAGCCTACTACCCTCAAGTTTCATTCATGTGGTCAAGAAAAAAACAAGATTACCTCTTTTTTTGTCTGAATATTATTCTATTTTATGTATGCACCACATGTTCTTTAATCATTCAAACATAGTTGGACACTTATAACTTGGGTTGTTTCCACATCTTGACTATTGTGAATAATATCACAATGAACATGAGGGCACAGATATCTCTTTGAGATATTGAGTGAATTCCCCTTAGGTATATGCCCAGGAGTGGAATTTGCTGGAACATATGGTAGTTCTATTTTTAATATTTAAAAAACTTTGTATGCTTCCCCATAGTGGCTGTACCAATTTATACTCTCATCAACAGTGCACAGGGGCTCCCTTTTCTCCATGTCCTTGCCAATGCTTGTTACCTTTTACCTTTTTGATAATAGCCATTCTATCAGGTATTGGATGATATCTCACTATGATTTTGATTTGCATTTTTCTGATGTACGTGATGTTGAGGCTCTTTTCATGTACCAGTTGGCCATTTGTATATCTTCTTTACAAAAATGCCTATCAGGTTTTCTGCACGTTTTAATAAAATTTTTTTGGAATTAATTTGCATGAGCCTCTTATACAACATATTATAATATAATTAATATATTGAATATTAACTCCTTATTAGATAGATTGTTTTCAAGTATTTTCACCTATTCTGTAGGTAGTTTTTTCATTTTGTTGGCTATTTTCCTGTGCAGAAGTTTTGTAGTTTGATGTAGTCACATTTGCTGATTTTGGCTTTTGTTGTTTGTCCTTTTGTGTCATATTAAAAAAAAATGCCAAGACCAAAGTCAATAATCTTTTCCCCTATATTTACTTCTAGGAATTTATACTTTCTGTCTTCCATTTATAGTCTTAATTGAATTTGACTTAAATTTTGTGTTAAATATAGAGTTCCACATTCAATTTTTTTGCATGTGAATATCCAGTATTTCCAACACCATTTATAAAAAAGAATACCCTTTATCCAGTGAGTATTCTTGACTCCCTTTTTAAACATTAGTTGATATATAAACATGGGTTTAGTTCTGGTTTCTTAATTCTGTTCCAATCATCTATGTATCTGTTTTATGCAGTTCCGTGCTGTTTTGATTACTGTAGCTTTATAATGAAGTTTGAAATCAATAATTACTCAAAAAGTCACATTTATTTACGAAGTTGTTCATCACTACAGATGAATTTTTGGAATTAGTGGATAAACTGAAGTAGCTTGTTTTCGTCATGGATGTCATTAATATTTTCCTCATCTCTTTACAAATGCCATTTTCTAATTATAAGATAAATTTTCTGCTTTCTTCTCACCACTTTCTCACCTGCACTTAGATCCAACCTTGTCATATACTTTCTTGACTAACAGAATGTGGCAATAGTGACATTTGGCACTGCTGAAAATAAGCCTAAGAAGTATTTCAGTTTCTTTCTGGGCCTCTCAGAATGTGCTTTGAACACTCTAGTGCAATAATTACTCCATGTTTCAAAAGTTGTATTATCAGACCCTGACAAGCCCAGCCTTCTGTTAATCTCTGAAAAGAAGACAGATCGTCATGAGCAGATGAGACATCGGCTCAATGTCACTAGGTGAAATTTGGTTTTCATCACATAGAACAAAAAGAGAAAATTGCCCAACCAAATTCTGCTTTATTACTAGGCCACACATTTGTGGACTTAAAATAAATGTATTTTGTTGAAGCCACAAAATTATCATCATTTGCTAAATAGCAATAAATAACTTGAGCTGATTATGTCCAGTAAGCTTTTCTTTGGGTCAACTTCTCTTTGCTTACCCAGCCACAAAGTAGCCCCCAATTCTACTCTATAGAAAAATTATTTCAAGAAAGGGAACCTACATGGCATAACTTTGCAGGAATCAACGTGAACTACATGTGATTATGAGAAGAATATGAAACAAGCTTTTTAAAAAATGCTTCTTACTGATAACTAATCTTGGGATTTTGAAACTTCTTACTGCCTAAAAAATAAAAATTGAAACTTTATGAAAAAGATAAATATATGATTTCACTCATATGTGGAATTTAAAAAACAAAATAGATGAACATAAGGGAAGGGAATTAAAAGAGAGGGAAGCAAACCGTAAGAGACTTTTAACTATAGAGAACAAACTGAGGTTGACGGAGGGGAGGTGGACTGGGAATGGGCTAAAATGAGTGATGGGCATTAAGGAGGACACTTGTTGGGATGAGCATGGGTGTTATATGTAAGTGATGAATCAGTAAATTCTACTCCTGAAACCATTATTACACTATATGTTAATAGTGTAACTATTGTTTAAATAGACTAGAACTAGAATTTAAATAAAAACTGGAAACAAAGCAAAACAAAAAAACCTCACAGATAATTTTGGATTCACAAAAGTGGGATGCTTCCCTTGATTTTTGGTCAAGAATATTCATAAATCTCACTCCACAAAAATCTACCTGAAATATTTGATTGGGTTCTTCTATTAGCTTTTTGATGTATTCCTTAACATCTGGACATTTCACTTACCTATTGATAACAAAATGTACTGTATGAACACATATCTGGGCATTCCAATATCACTTAGGCACTTGTGTCACTTTCTTAATTCCTCAATTAGTGTCAAACATTTCTAATCTAAGACTAATTTAGGCTCTGCCTTGGGTTAAAATATTGACAGTTATTTGTTTTCACCAGTAACATGCATGTGGATTCTGATTTTTAAGAAGTGGTACGTTTCTTCAGAGATTTCTTTTGGGTAGTAGATGATATTTTATTTTTCAAGTGGCAAATGAATGTCAATTTCAATTTTTCATATTGTTTGCTTATTATATATTTCTTTAGGATTTAGATATTTACTGATATTTGAGACGACATATCATAGAAGTCAGTCTCTTGATATTTCAATCACAGATAGAGCATTTATGTTTGTATTGTCTTGCAGGAATGTGTGATTTTTATTTTTTAACCCAAATCACTGTCTTTTCACACAAACAAAATCTTTATCCTTTTCTATCTCTATTCATATGGGCCATGTAGTTAATAACACCTATGAAAAGGAATCTCTATATGAGATGATGTTTATATAAAATGGCTTACAGTGAACTTTTGAATCTAATATAGTGACGTACTTGAGTGGCATTTTAGAGTAAAAAGGAAACAAAATCTCTAAGAGAGTCATCAGCTTTTTTTTTCTTTTTCTATTCTTTTGGTTAGCATGTAAAACAAATAGAACATAGCATTATTACCTTTTCAAGACCCTTCAAATAAAACTAAAGATGGCAGAAAAAGGAAAAATATTTCTTCAAAGTACAACAGTTATTGATTATTGTATAAGATATTACTACAAATCTAGTGGTTTAAAACAACACAAATTTGAAAACTTATTATCTTAGAATTTTAGTGAATCAGGCAGCTGGGTATAGTATAACTAAGTCTTCTACTCACGGTCTCACAAGGGATAATCAAGTTGTTGGTCAAACTGTGTTTTCATCTGGCAGTCAGCTGAGAATAAACCCACTTCCAAGTTTGTTCACACTGCCAGCATGATTTATATACTGTAGCTATATGTATAAAGGTCCTGATTTATTACTGTCAGCTGGGTGTCTCCACTTTTCTGAAAATAACATCCTACTAGATTCTCAAGAAAACTCTCAGAACGTTCATGTTTTACCAGTGATGCTCCTCTGAAGGATCCAGTGATGTTAGCTATATTGTTGTTTAATTCGCCCATTAATCAGCATTCTTAAATAAAAGCCAATAGTTCTGTTTCAACTTTAAACCTTGAAGCTTATGACAGTATGCTCAAGAATTGATAAAAATGGTCTGTTTGGGGAGTATCAACAGTTTTTTTTAATGTTTATTTATTTTAGAGAGAGAAAGAACGTGAGCAGTGGAGGGACAGAGAGAGAGACAGAGAGAGAGAGAGAGAGAGAAAGAATCCCAAACAGGCTATTTGAATATATACAGTGAAGTGGAGTTGCTAAACTATATGGTAGTTTAATTTTTAATGTCTTGAGGAATCTTTATACTCTTCGCCATAGTAGCTTCACCAATGTACATTCCCATCAACAGTGAACTAAGGTTCTTTTTTCCCACAAACTGAACAACACCTGCTATTTCTTTTTTTTTTTTTTTATAATAGCGACACTAACAAGTGTGGGATAATATCTCACTGTTTTGACTTGCATTTCCCTGATGGTTTGTGATGCTGAGCATCTTTTTCTGTGTCTGTTAGTCATTTGTATATGCTCTTTTGATAAATGTCTAGTAGAGGTAGAAGAGGGAGAAGATGGTGGCTTAGGAGGACGCTGGGCTCACTGCGTCCTGATCACTTAGATTCCACCTACACCTGCCTAAATAACCCAGAAAAACACCAGAAGACTAGCAGAACGGAGTCTCTGGAGCCAAGCGCAGACAAGAGGCCCACGGAAGGGGTAGGAAGGGTGGAGAGGCGGTGCGCACTCCACGGACTGGCGGGAGGGAGCCGGAGCGGAGGGGGGTCCCGCCGGCCAAGCAGAGCCCCCGAGTCTGGCTTGCAAAAGCGGAGGGGCCGGACAGAGTGTGTTCCGACAGCAAGAGGGACTTGACATCTGGAAGGTTATAAGCTAACAATTCTGCTCAGAGAACGGGAGGGCTGGAGGACAATGGGAGGGAGAGTTGCTGAGCCCCGGACCACAGAGCTCAGCTTGGCGGAGAACAAAGGGGCTCGCCAGCGCCATCTCCCTCACCCAACACTGTGCTTCTGAGGATCCATCCCTCCAGCGGGTCTGACTCCCTCCTGGTGCCACAGGGCCCCTCCTGAAGCAGATCTCTGAAGGAAAAGCGAGCTGAGCCTGCCCCTCCCGCCCCCCATGCACCTTGCCTATCCACCCCAGGTAATACGCCAGATCCCCAGTACCACAAGCCTGGCAGTGTGCAAGTAGCCCAGAAGGGCCACACCACCCCACAGTGAATCCCGCCCTTAGGAGAGGGGAAGACAAGGCACACACCAGTCTGACTGTGGCCCCAGCAGTGGGCTGGGGGCAGACATCAGGTCTGACTAGGACCCCGCCCACGAACTCCAGTTATACACCACAGCACAGGGGAAGTGCCCTGCAGGTCCTCACCACTCCAGGGACTATCCAAAAAGACCAAACGGAAGAATTCCCCTCAAAAGAACCTCCAGGAAATAACGACAGCTAACGAACTGATCAAAAACGATTTAAACAATATAACAGAAAGTGAATTTAGAATAATAGTCATAAAATTAATCGCTGGGCTTGAAAACAGTATAAAGGACGGCAGAAAATATCTTGCTACAGACATCAAGGGACTCAGGAACAGCCAGAAGGAGCTAAAAGATGCTATCAATGAGCTGCAAAATAAAATGGAGACAACCACGGCTCAGACTGAAGAGGCAGAGAGGAGAATAGGGGAACGAGAAGATAAAATTATGGCAAAGAGGAAGCTGAGAAAAAAAGAGATAAAAAAATCCAGGAGTATGAGGGGAAAATTAGAGAACTAAGTGATGCGCTAAAGAGAAATAATCTACACAAAATTGGTATTCCAGAGGAGGAAGAGAGAGGGAAAGGTGCTGAAGGTATACTTGAAGAAATAATAGCTGAGAACTTCCCTGATCTGGGAAAGGAAAAAGGCATTGAAATCCAAGAGGCACAGAGAACTCCCTTCAGACTTAACTTAAATCGATCTTCTGCATGACATATCATAGTGAAACTGGCAAAATACAAGGATAAAGAGAAAATTCTGAAAGCAGCTAGGGAGAAACGTGCTCTAACATATAAAGGGAGACCGATAAGTCTCGTGACAGATCTCTCTACTGAAACTTGGCAGGCCCGAAAGGAATGGCAGATCTTCAATGTGTTGAACAGAAAAAAATATGCAGCCGAGAATCCTTTATCCAGCAAGTCTGTCATTTAGAATAGAAGGAGAGATCAAGGTCTTCCCAAACAAACAAAAACTGAAGGAATTCGTCACCACTAAACCAGCCCTACAAGAGATCCTAAGGGGGATCCTGTGAGACAAAGTACCAGAGACATCACTACAAGCATAAAACATACAGACATCACAATGACTCTAAACCCGTATCTTTCTATAATAACACTGAATGTAAATGGATTAAATGCGCCAACCAAAAGACATAGGGTATCAGAATGGATAAGAAAAACACGACCCATCTATTTGCTGTCTACAAGAGACCCATTTTAGACCTGAGACACGTTCAGATTGAAAGTGAGGGGATGGAGAACTATTTATCATGCCACTGGAAGTCAAAAGAAAGCTGGAGTAGCCATACTTATATCAGACAAACTAGACTTTAAATTAAAGCCTGTAACAAGAGATAAAGAAGGGCATTATATAATCATTACAGGGTCTATCCATCAGGAAGAGCTAACAATTATAAATGTCTATGCACCGAATACAGAAGCCCCCAAATATATAAAACAATTATTCACAAACATAAGCAACCTTATTGGTAAGAATTTGGTAATTGCAGGGGACTTTAACACTCCACTTACAGAAATGGATAGATCATCTAGAGACACAGTCAATAAAGAAACAAGGGCCCTGAATGATACATTGGATCAGATGGACTTGACAGATATGTTTAGAACTCTGCATCCCAAAGCAACAGAATATACTTTCTTCTCGAGTGCACATGGAACATTCTCCAAGATAGATCATATACTGGGTCACGAAACAGCCCTTAATAAGTATACAAGAATTGAGATCATACCATGCATACTTTCAGACCACAATGCTATGAAGCTTGAAATCAACCACAGGAAAAAGTCTGGAAAACCTCCAAAAGCATGGAGGTTAAAGAACACCCTACTAAAGAATGAGTGGGTCAACCAGGCAATTAGAGAAGAAATAAAATAATATATGGAAACAAACGAAAATGAAAATACAACAATCCAAATGCTTTGGGACGCAGCGAAGGCAGTCCTGAGAGGAAAATACATTGCAATCCAGGCCTATCTCAAGAAACAAGAAAAATCCCAAATACAAAATCTAACAGCACACCTAAAGGAAATAGAAGCAGAACAGCAAAGACAGCCTAAACCCAGCAGAAGAAGAAAAATAATAAAGATCAGAGCAGAAATAAAAAACATAGAATCTAAAAAAACTGTAGAGCAGATCAATGAAACCAAGAGTTGGTTTTTTGAAAAAGTATACAAAACTGATAAGCCTCTAGCCAGGCTTCTCAAAAAGAAAAGGGAGATGACCCAAATAGGTAAAATCATGAATGAAAATGGAATTATACAACCAATCCCTCAGAGATACAAGCAATTATCAGGGAATACTATGAAAAATTATATGCCAACAAACTGGACAACCTGGAAGAAATGGACAAATTCCTAAGCACCCACACACTTCCAAAACTCAATCAGGAGGAGATAGAAAGCTTGAACAGACCCATAACCAGCAAGGAAATTGAATCAGTTATCAAAAATCTCCCAACAAATAAGAGTCCAGGACCAGATGGCTTCCCAGGGGAGTTCTACCAGATGTTTAAAGCAGAGATAATACCTATCCTTCTCAAGCTATTCCAAAAAGTAGGAAGGGAAGGAAAACTTCCAGACTCATTCTATGAAGCCAGGATTACTTTGATTCCTAAACCAGACAGAGACCCAGTATAAAAGGAGAACTACAGGCCAATATCCCTGATGAATATGGATGCAAAAATTCTCAATAAGATACTAGCAAATCGAATTCAACAGCATATAAAAGAATTATTCACCATCATCAAGTGGGATTCATTCCTGGGATGCAGGGCTGGTTCAACATTCGCAAATCAACCAACGTGAAACATCACATTAATAAAAGAAAAGATAAGAACCATATGATCCTGTCAATCGATGCAGAAAAGGCGTTTGACAAAATTCAGCACCCTTTCTTAATAAAAACCCTTGAGAAAGTTGGGATAGAAGTAACATACTTAAAGATCATAAGAGCCATTTATGAAAAGCCCACAGCTAACATCATCCTCAATGGGGAAAAACTGAGAGCTTTTTCCCTGAGATCAGGAACACGACAGGGATGTCCACTCTCACTGCTGTTGTTTAACATAGTGTTGGAAGTTCTAGCATCAGCAATCAGACAACAAAAGGAAATCAAAGGCATCGAAATTGGCAAAGATGAAGTCAAGCTTTCGCTTTTTGCAGATGACATGATATTATACATGGAAAATCCGATAGACTCCGCCAAAAGTCTGCTAGACCTGATACATGAATTTAGCAAAGTCGCAGGATACAAAATCAATGTACAGAAATCAGTTGCATTCTTATACACTAATAATGAAGCAACAGAAAGACAAATAAAGAAACTGATTCCATTCACAATTCCACCAAGAAGCATAAAATACCTAGGGATATATCTAACCAAAGATGTAAAAGATCTGTATGCTGAAAACTATAGAAAGCTTATGAGGGAAATTGAAGAAGATATAAAAAAATGGAAAAACATTCTGTGCTCATGGATTGGAAGAATAAATATTGTTAAAATGTCAATACTACCCAAAGCTATCTACACATTCAATGCAATCCCAATCAAAATTGTACCAGCATTCTTCTCGAAACTAGAACAAGCAATCCTAAAATTCATATGGAACCACAAAAGGCCCCGAATAGCCAAAGTAATTTTGAAGAAGAAGACCAAAGCAAGAGGCATCGCAATCCCAGACTTTAGCCTCTACTACAAAGCTGTAATCATCAAGACAGCATGGTATTGGCACAAAAACAGACACATAGACCAATGGAATAGAATAGAAACCCCAGAAATAGACCCACAAACGTATGGCCAACTAATCTTTGACAAAGCAGGAAAGAACATCCAATGGAAAAAAGACAGTCTCTTTAACAAATGGTGCTGGGAGAACTGGACAGCAACATGCAGAAGGATGAAACTAGACCATTTTCTTACTTCATTCACAAAAACAAACTCAAAATGGATAAAGGACCTAAATGTGAGACAGGAAACCATCAAAACCTTAGAGGAGAAAGCAGGAAAAGACCTCTCTGACCTCAACCGCAGCAATTTCTTACTTGACACATCCCCAAAGGCAAGGGAATTAAAAGCAAAAATGAACTACTGGGAACTCATGAAGATAAAAAGCTTCTGCACAGCAAAGGAAACAATCAACAAAACTAAAAGACAACTGATGGAATGGGAAAATATATTTGCAAATGACATGTTGGACAAAGGGCTAGTATCCAAAATCTATAAAGAGCTCACCAAACTCCACACCCGAAAAACAAATAATCCAGTGAAGAAATGGGCAGAAAACATAGACACTTCTCTAAGGAAGACATCCGGATGGCCAACAGTCACATGAAAAGGTGCTCAACGTCGCTCCTCATCAGGGAAATGCAAATCAAAACCACACTCAGATATCACCTCACGCCAGTCAGAGTGGCCAAAATGAACAAATCAGGAGACTAGATGCTGGAGAGGATGTGGAGAAACGGGAACCCTCTTGCACTGTTGGTGGGGATGCAAATTGGTGCAGCCACTCTGGAAAGCAGTGTGGAGGTTCCTCAGAAAATGAAAAATAGACCTACCCTATGACCCAGCAGTAGCACTGCTAGGAATTGACCCAAGGAATACAGGAGTACTGATGCATAGGGCACTTGTACCCCAGTGTTTATAGCAGCACTCTCAACAATAGCCAAATTACGGAAAGAGCCTAAATGTCCATCCACTGATGAATGGATAAAGAAATTGTGGTTTATTTACACAATGGAGTACTACGTGGCAATGAGAAAGAATGAAATATGGCCTTTTGTAGCAACGTGGATGGAACTGGAGAGTGTGATGCTAAGTGAAATAAGCCATACAGAGAAAGACAGATACCATATGGTTTCACTCTTATGTGGATCCTGAGAAAGTTAACAGAAACCCATGGGGGAGGGGAAGGAAAAAAAAAAGAGGTTAGAGTGGGAGAGAGCCAAAGCATAAGAAACTCTTAGAAACTGAGAACAAGCTGAGGGTTGATGGGGGTAGGAGGGAGAGGAGGGTGGGTGATGGGTATTGAGGAGGGCACCTTTTGGGACGAGCACTGTGTGTTGTATGGAAACCAATTTGACAATAAATTTCATGTATTGAAAAAAATAAAAATAAAAGTCTAGTTGAGTCTTTGTCCACTTTTTATTCAGTTTTTTTTCTGTTGAGTTGTAAGAATTCCTTATGTATTTTGGATATTGACCCTCATCAGAGTATGGTTTGCAAATATTTTCACCCATTCTGCATGATGCCTTTTTGCTAGCTTTATTTTCCTGTGCTGTGCAGAAGCTTTTTGTTTTTCTATGCAACCCCACTTGTCTCTTTTCAAAGTTTTTAAGTCTTTATCTCATTCAGTTAGTTTATTCTTAAGTATGCTATTCTTGCTGACACTACTGTAATTGATTTTTTAATTTCTTAATTTCCTTGTCAGGCTCCTCATTGTTAATATATAGAAATTCCAGTGACTATCGTATGTTTGTTTAGTATTCTGTGCTAAACTGATTTTATTTTTTAGTCTGAATAGTATTTTTTATGGAGTCTTTAGTGTTATGCACATTTAAGATTATATTATCTGCAAAGAGGTAATTTTACCTCATCATTCCTAATTTGTATGCCTTTTCTTTCCTTTTCTGGCCTGATTGCTTTAGGAGGGTTTCTAGTATGGTCTCTTCTATGGTGAAGAGAAGGGACGAGAGTGGGCATCATTACCTTGCTCCTAATCTTAGAGGAAACCTTTCAGTTTTCACTCTTAAATGTGATGTTAGTAGTGGGCTTTTCATATGTGTCCTTTATTATGTTGAAGTAAATTTCTTCTATACCTACTTTGTCGAGGGTTTTTATCATGAGAATCTGTTTAATATTGTCAAAAAATTTCTGCATTTCTTGAGATAATTATGTGATTTTTATGTTTAATTCAATTGATGTGGCTCATCACAGTAATTGATTTGTATGTGCTGAACCTTCCTTGTATCCCAGAGATAAATCCCACATGGCGTATGACCCCTTTAATGTGCTCTTGCGTTCAGTTTGCTCGTATCTTGTTGAGAATTTTGCAACGATATTTGTCATAGATAGTAACCTGCAGGTTTCTTTTTTTGTAGTGTCTTTGTCTGGCTTTGGTATCAGGTTAATATTGGCCTCATAAACTGAATTTGGAAGTATTCCCTCTTTTTTTCAATTTTTTGGGCAAAATAGGTGAGATGATTATAAACTACAAGCTTCAATTATGAGATAAGCAAGTCATGGGGATGAAAAGAACGGTATAGCAAATGCAGTCAAATCTATTGCAATAACTTTGGTGACAGATGGTAAGGACACCTGTTGGGGTAAGCATTTGTAATATGTGCGATTGTGAATATGTATGTTCACACATGAATATGTATGTTATACACCTGGATCTAACAGAATGTTGTATATCAAATATACTTTGATTAAAAACAAAAATCTAAAAATCCCTTATTCGCTTAAGGACAATTATTGGTATAAGGACTGTTGTTCAACATGATTTCTTAATAGAAAGGATTTATTTTTAAAAAGACATCAACCTGACCTCACAAATTAAAATATCAGCTATCTCATTGTCTCTCATATAGTCAACATTGTCCAATCTTATGACCTCTATGTAACAAAGAAAAACACACAAGTGACAGAATAAACTAACTCAAACATCTATAAGCATAATGTGGGTAAAATTTTACCCAAAAATGTTTGAATATGTAATAGGGTATTGTGCACAATTATTTTAACTTTTTTTAAAATGTTTATTTTTGAGACAGAACAGCACGAGCAGAGGAGGGTCAGAGAGAGAGGGGGACAGAGGATCTGAAGTGAGCTCCATGCTGACATCAGAGAGCCCCGTGCAGGGCTTGAGCTCACTAACTGTGAGATCTTGACCTGAACCAAAGTCGGACACTCAATCGACTAAGCCACCCAGGTGCCCCATATTGTGTACAACTTTTATGAGCAAGACAAAGTCAGATTGGAATCTCTACTACAATAGTCATTTCCACAATGACAGTTGAACTTTATTCAGTTACTTCAATAATTTAATTTTTATCTTGTTACTCTAATAGAATTCAAATTTTCCATTTTATTATTTTTATTATTTATTTATTTATTTTTAATGTTTGTTTAATTTTGAGAGAGAGAGAGAGAGAAGGAGTGGGGGAGGGACACAGATAGGGGGAGATACAGAATCCAAAGCAGGCTCCAGGCACAGAGCCCGATGCAAGGCTCAAACTCGAACCCGCAAACTGAGAGATCATGACCTGACCTGAAGTCGGCCATTTAGCCAACTGAGCCACCCAGATGCCCCTAAATTTTCCATTTTAAAAGGCTAAAGTTTAAATTTTACCTCACATCTCAGAAAATAACATTGTATTTTTCCAACAGAAGACTATCTTTAATACTCCCTGGAGAGTAAAACAAATTTCATTTTATAGTCAATATATTTAAAGGAACATATAAAATACTCTCACTAGATAAACACTTCCAGGTCTACTTCATTTTAGATAGTTCTAGGAAGATAAGAAAGGACATGGATATTTTATATTCAGAATATTAAAAAAAAATGCTAACTCATCCTTGGCCTAAAGATCTATTTTTATTTCTAATAAAAAGGCATCCAATGCTTCAAAATCTCCACAATGCTTGCTCTATGGAATTCTTGCAAAGAGACTCAAATTTTTGTCTTGCTACATATTCTACCTTCATATATTCTGATTTTGTCAGATACTTTCAGGAAACTAGTATATTTGCCCATAGCCATACATCCAAGGGAATTGGTTCTGTGTCCAAAAGGGACATACATTAAGGGATACAGCTCTATATTATATGCAACTGTAAAACCAGAAGTGATGCCAAAAAATACCAGGCATAAAACTGTGTCTCAAATTATTATTTCAGATACTGTTAAACATGAATACTGTTTCAGACTCCAGGACAGACACTAATCCATTCACGCTTCTTCAAGTAATTACGGTTATAATCATAATACCAGAAAATCTTGTGTCACTGCAGAGCTTATGCAGAGGCACGTTGAAATATGTCCAGAACTAGATGACTTTGAGGAGACTGCATCATCCCAAAACTCTACAGATGAAAGAAAATGTTGCCTGATGTAGACCAGCAGCAATCAAAATATTTCCCTTTTATTTCAGTTGGCCTCTTTGTTGACCACTCTCCTTTCAGTAAACTGGTGTGTACCAAATGTTTGTGCCTCCCCCACAAAATTTGTATGTTGAAGCTCTGAATTCCTATGTGATGGGATTAGAAGGTGGGGCTTTGGAAAGTTATTAGGTTTAGGTAAGATCACAAGTAGGGAGCTTCCATGTTAGGATTAGTGACTCTTGTAAGATGAGAACATACCAGAGCTATCCCTCTCCACAATGTGAAGATATAACCAGAAGGTGGCCCTCCTGCAAGCTGGAAAGAGATCCGTCACCAAAGAATCAAATCAACTGGCACCTTGGGTAGGACTTTCCAGGTTCCAGAATAATGATCAATAAATATCTATAGCTGAAGTCACCCCTTCTACATAATATGTTGTAGCAGCCCGAGCTAAGAAAAAACACTATTTTCTAACTTGCTGTTAGGTTTCTAGTCACTACTTTTGACTAAAGTTTATTTTGTCTGATATAAATAAATCTACCTTTTCTTTCTTATGGTCTGCGCTTATATAAAGTCTCTTCTTCCATCTTCTTACTTTGAACCTATGTGTCTCTTTAAAATAAAATCAATGTCTTGTAGGCTGCATATAGTTGGGTCTTCCTCCTCCTCATCCTTCTTACTCTCCTCCCTGTCCTCCTCCTTCCCCCTTCTACTCCTCTTCCTCCCTTCTCACCCCCATTCCTCCTCTTTCTCCAACCAGCCAAATTGTGCCTTTTAATTACTGAATTCAGTCCATTTAGATTTAGGATTATTGATACGTAAAGATTTACTACATAGCCATTTTAGTTGTTGCTTTTTGTCTGTTTTCTATTTCAATTGTTTCTTTTCCCCTCTGTTTCTTCCTATATTTGTAAATTAATGTTGTACCATGCTGGCATCCCCCTGGCCCTTTCTTAAATATATTTTTTTTTAATTTACTCATTTATTTTGAGATAGAGAGAAAGCAGGAGCAAGGAGGGGCAAAGAGAGAGGGAGAGAGAGAATCTGAAGCAGGCTCTGCTCTGTCAGCACAGAGCCCCATGCAGGGCTCAAACTCACAAACCACAAGACCATGACCTGAGTTGAAATCAAGAGTCAGATAGATACTTAACTGCACCACCCTGGTGTCCCATCCTTCCACCCTACTTTTTTAATGTTTCGTGAATCTACTCTAGGTTTTGCTTTGAGGTTACCGTGAGGCTTACAAAAAAATAACATATATAAAACAGTATATTTTATGCTGATAGCAAGTTACCTTCATTTGCCTATAAAGACACCACAATTTTATTCCTCCCTTTTGATATTTTTGATGTCACCATTTATCCTTTTTTGAGAGAGCGAGTGGGGGGGGGGTCAGAGGGTAGGGGCAGAAGAAGAGAATCTTAAGTAAGCTTCATACCCAGTGCAGAGCCCCACACAGGGCTCAATCTCACAACCATGAGATCATGAGCTGAGAGCTGAACCGAGATCATGACCTGAGCTGAAATCAAGAGTCAGGCACTTAACCAACTGAGCCACCCAGGTGCCCCTACCATTTTTCATGCTGTGTATTCATTACAAATTATAGCAGCTATTCTTATTTTTAATATTTGTTTCTCTTATTTGTTATACTATTGTTAAGTGGTTAATACACCATCCTATTTATGTAATTGGAGTTTTCTAAATCTTCCTATATATGTTTCAGCTTTACCATTGTGTTACATACTTTTGTATGCTTTCATCTCACTGATTAGAGTTTTTTTTCATTTCAGTTTAGAGAACTCTCTTTGAAATACTACTTGCAAGGCAGATCTAATGATGATGAACTCCCCTAGCTTTTGTTTGTCTGGAAAAGTCTTTATTTCTCTCACAGATCTGAAGAAAAACTATGTTTGACATAGTATTCCTAACTGGCAATTTCTATCATTTAACACTTTGAATATGACATTCTACTTTCTCCTGGCTTGTAGGGTTTCTGCTGAGAAATCTACTGATAGCTTAATAGGGTTCCTTTCTTAGTTGCACCGCTTTTTCCCTGGCTACCTTAGAACTTTTTAACTTTGATTTTGATAGTTTCATTATAATGTGTCTTTGAAAATGTCTTTTGTCACTGAGGTAATAGAGTGATCTATTAGCTTCCTGAACTTTGGTTCCAAGTATCCCCAGGCATGGGAAGATTTTAGCTACTATTATTTTAACTAAAATTTCTACCCCTTCTCCCTCTGTTCTCCCTCTGGAACCACAAAAGTTTGGAGGTTTGCCCTTTTGATTGAGTCTCACAAGTAATGTAAGCTTTCTTTGCTCATTTCTATTTTTTTCTCTTTGTTCTCTTGCTACTGTGCTATTTCAAAATTCTTACCTGTTAAGTCATTTATTCTGTCTTTCTTCTGCTCTACTCTACTACAGATGCTCTGTATTGTATTCTTCATCCAATCATTGAATTCTTCAGTTCAAGATGATTTTTGGTTCTTTTTCATGGTTTCTCTCTTCTTTTCTAAAGAACTCATTTATTCATTTATCTCTTTCTTAATCTCATTGATTAGGCTTTCTGATTTTTTTTTGTAGTTTATAGTTTCTTCAATACAGCTCTTTTCAGTTCTTTATGAGCTATATCGCTGTATACCATGTCTTTAGGATCAGTTGTTAGAGAAGAATTGATATCTTTTGTAATGGTATATTTCCTTTATTTATGAACTTCCTTGATCTCACTGCCATAACAGGAGCACACGCAAGGCAGATGCTGCACAGTGGGGTGAAGTGGGAGCTTAGCAGAGTTTTGTGGGTGCCTACAGGCTGATGATATCCTCCGGCAGGCTATTCCCAGTAGCTTGTGGGGCAGACTTCATGCTGAAGTCCTAAATTTACAGCAGAAACTGTGTTCCTTTCATGACCTTTGAAATTATTGTGTTTTTTTTTTCTTTTCTTTGCCCTCAATCATGGAGGTAACTTCTCAGAAATCAGTGTCTTCTGGAAAGAGACAGGTTCCTTCAGTTTCAACCCCCACAACTAGATTAACCTGAAGATCACCCACTGCTTTCCAACTCCTCCTAGGGGAAATCACGTCTTTCCACTATCAGTGTGAGAAACATCTGTGCCGCCACTAACAGAGGGCTTAGTTCCATGCAGTGTCACCTGGGGAGGCAGTAAGCTCCAGTAGAGTTCCTCTCTGTCCACTGCTTCCAAACTTATTTCTATTCTATTCTATTCCAACGGCATGTTGAAATCTCCACTATGGCAGGATGGACTTCTATCCATTTTATGTCACCTGTGTGTTTCCTTGCAGGACAGCACTTTCCAGGTTTTTTCCTTGACCAAAGCAAGTGGGAGTGGGGCAGGTTTGCTAACTCCCTTGGATCCATTCTTACTAAGGTCTTGTTTATTTATTTTCTGATGCACAGATAGGAAGAAGTTCTCTTGGATCCCTCCCAGGTGCTACGGCACTCTTGTTTATGTATGGATGTCTAATTCATTGTTTAAAAAAAGAGGGAGAGATAAATGAGGAACATCTTATGCCACCATGATGCTGACTTTACCACCCACACTATATTTAATTAATCTCTCTTCTCTTAAATTTTGTTTTGCCATTTTTTGCCAACAATATTCCCTAATAGATGAAGCATATTTAGTTATAGATATGAAATATCTCTAAGTTATTCATTAATCTAACAAAGAAAGTTATAGATGATTACTGATATTTGAATCCTTGTAAAATGATTTAAATAGGGTCAAACTTCTTTCTGGAACCTGAAATAATTCAAGTATTCCATAATATGGTTCAGTGTTAAGAAAATAATCTTGGACCAGGGCAATAGTATAAACAAAAATACCGAAGGTAAAGTGTCTCTGCTGTGTTCAGGGAGCACATAGGATAGGGATAAAAAAAATACAGTAATATTTGCTCATAGTGAAGGGTAATTAGAGATAAAGCTTGATGCAGGTGATTCTTCCAGAGTGGGAGAACTTTTGTCCAGTTGCCACGGTCTTCAGAATTGAGAAAGTCTTGTTGCTAAGCAGTTAAATCTAGAACACAATCAAATGAGAGATGAAAGGGAGCGGATTGTTAGTTCTCTTTTTATGTAAGGTTTTAGATCAAAGTCTTTGTGCACAAAGAGAGGTAGTACAAACCATGATAGGGCTCTAGCTAGCAAAGATAATGGGAACCATTAATTCTACTGCTGGTAAGTCTTTCAAGAATTTAGCTGTAGAGGAGAGAAACATTAGTATTAACACATACATGCATACACACATGCAAACATACACACACCATAATTCTTTGCCATTTTTTATTCTTAAGGAGGATATGTTACCTGGATTATGTCTTATTCTGGTCTATTTTACTTGGTTGAGTAAACAAAATTGTGTTTTTAGTGGGTTGTTGCTCATACTTTGGAAAAATAAAGCTATAAGAGTGAGAAAGGGAGGTGGTAATTAGGGTAGATAGATTGATGAGCTTGATGACGCTCGCAGGAGAGAAAAAAAGAACTTATAAAAGATGATGTATGACCATCTACTTAGAAGTTTCTGTTTGATTATGGCATTATACCACATTATGAATGAAAATGTTATATTCTCTTAGGAAATGTGTCTCTTGAATCATTGCATAAAATAATGTTATGATGATAAATGCCGTCTGGCTCACATACTCTTGGAATTAGAAATAAATTCTGACTAATTTTTATTGATTAGTTTCACTCTCAACAGCACTTTGTTATTCTTAATTATTTTCCATCACAACAATTGATACTCCATTATAATTACAAAATATATATCAAGAGACTCAAAAGTCAAATCAGTATATTAAGATTTTACTCACAATTTAGAGGTATTGTCCTCAAAGGTTTAATTTAGGAATTTTACATTCCTTTTTGTGGTTTCTTGGCATTTTGTGAAATATTGCTCCCCATTAGTCCTAGAGAAATACCAAACTACCCTAGGAATTCAGATCTTATTAATGATGAAGATAGTATTTAGCCTGAAATAAATTTCCTGGCTGCTATCTGCAAGAAGAAAGCAAAGACTAAGAAAAATATCAAATCCTGTATTAGACATGTAAGAAATGTTGAATTCTGGATTTTACTGTTTAAACTACCATAACTGGAATGCAATAATAACTACTTGTGAAAACAAAGACAAGGGATTTTCAGGGAAAGGTGAAGATACTCTGTGATTTCTTTTCCCAGGAGTTTTGAGATGTTTCTATGGGTGTAGCAAAATCAGGGAAAAAGGATTAACCTAGTTGGAGCTGAAGATTTTAGACCACAGTGGTTGTATTAATGGAGTCTAGAGCCAGACTATAGATATACAAGGTAAAATTAAGGGAACATAAAAAGTGGGGGAGAATGAAAAAAAAGTGATTTTTCTGCATAAATTTGAGAATCAAGTTTTGAATAAGAATAAAAGTTGTGGTTAACTATTTGACATGTAAGAGTCAGGACAATGGAGGGTTACAATAAGGGTTAGGATTAGGGTTATGGTTAGGGCTACAGTTAGAGTTTGATAATAAGATACAGATGATACTAAGAAATAATATTTAGCTATAAGCCAATGGCTAAATATTGTTGAAAATAAGTAGCAAAGCTAAAATAAACTAGGTATTATATAGGTTGCCCATATGCTCACTAAACCCCAGATGTGGGTAAAATTATTGGTGAATAACACATTAATAAATCAGACACCCAATTGCTTGAGGTTTGTGTAGCATTGATTTGGGTGTTGGTGTTTGAGTAAGAAAAAAAGCTAAATAGTGGTCCAGTGAGATGGCTACCGGTTTAGTGGTTTGTAAGTGGCTTTGGTAATCAGTGCAAATTTGGCTCTGTCATCTGTTCTGTATGCCATACAGGAATACTGAGAATGTAAATCTTCCTCTATGCCTTGCTTTGAATTGTTGATTGGTACCTTTAGTAAAATGAAGTAGGAATAAGGATATTTCCATGAAGAAGTGAAAGTCAAGAGATTTTTGCTTTTCATGAAAAGAAGATTCCATACATGACACAATGATTCTACAAAAAAGAGGTCAAGGGAACATAGCTTCAAGATTTTTTTTTTTTAACGATTAAGCAAAAATAGGTACAGGGACTAGCAGATGCTAGGTCCTTAATCATGCATCTTTTTTAAACAAATTTTTAATGTTTATTTATTTTTGTGAGAGAGAGAGGCAGAGTGCAGGTGAGGGAGGAGTAGAGAAAAAGGGAGACACAGAATCCAAAACAGGCTCCAGACTCTGAGTTGTCAGCACATAGCCCAACGCTGGGCTCAAACTCACGAACCGTGAAATCATGACCTGAACAAAAGTCGGACACTTAACTGACTGAGTCACCCAGGTGCCCTTAATTTTTATATTATCTACTATGGGAGGTGGTTTGATCAGTTTATATTAGATCCCTCATAGCCGACTTCACTTTCCTGGTTTTTCAACTAGACCGAGAGTTCTTGGTGTCATTACTTTAAGCATTCTTATTACTTTAATGATTTCATAAAGACAGTGGATATTCTCATTGGGTAATAAAAATAAGCAATGCATATACAAAATATTGAAATTTTACAAATTTCTAATGTGTAGTTTTGTCCCAAACACCGCTTCCAAATTTGAGACCATTAATATCTGCAGACCATTACTATCTCAACATATATGTACATGTATATTTCCTGTGTGTCGCACCATTATTTATTTTGTTTCTACTTTTCATGCAAAATATGCATATGTATTTTTATTTATGAAATAAATACATTTTACTGTCAAACCCAAGACATGGTTACCTTGAAATCTTATAAACTCAGAATTTGATGCCAATATTGATGCCCTGATTCTTGCAGTTTCACAGGCTTAGATGAAAAAGGGAATGCAGGAAGGAGCTAGGATAATCAATAATTTATTTCATGGAAGCATATTTACAGACCATGAGAAAAAATAATAAAATACATGAGTAATTTTTATTTTTTTTATTTTTTTTAACTTTTTTTAAACGTTTATTTATTTTTGAGACAGAGAGAGACAGAGCATGAACAGGGGAGGGTCAGAGAGAGGGAGACACAGAATCCGAAACAGGCTCCAGGCTCTGAGCTGTCAGCACAGAACCCGATGCGGGGCTCGAACTCACAGACAGCGAGATTATGACCTGAGCCGAAGTCGGACGCTTAACCAACTGAGCCACCCAGGCGCCCCCATGAGTAATTTTTATATCTCTCCTGAGTAATGTGACTAAATAATTTATCATTTGAAAGTGAAAGGAAGACCTGTATCATGATATCCATATCCACCCCATATGTGTAAATTGAGACTGCTACATTAAAATATGATAGGTGTTCACATTTCCATTAATACTCTTATATTTTATATATTTATTGTGAAAATGTTGATACATATTCATATATTTACAGAGCAATATAACAAATCCATATGTGTCCTTTATCTAGATTCTTAGAGTCAACCTATAGCCAATCACCATTGCTTTGTACACGTAGTCTCATTCTGCCTTACCATGATTTATTTAATGCAATGCAGTATACTGAGTCATGAGGCAAACACTGACCCACTTTACCCCATACCCTTCCTTTCATCCTTCACCTTGACTTGCTCATATGTTCCACTCCTATATCTGCCCTTCTTTGTATTTTTTTCTTTTAGTGCTGCTGCTCTGATGGTGTGACTCCTAGAAGACAGATCTTTAAATATCAGCACTTTATTTATCAGCATACTTCCAGCTCAGAGGGAGGAGACAGAATAGTGATGCTTCCTGATCCGCTCTGTTTTGGTCTCACCAATGGCTGAGTATGGTGTCTCCATAATAGCTGTGGGTGAGGCCATGGTACGTGTGTTTCTGAGGTCATGGTACCTAAGAGTGTTTCTGCTCCTTTTTGGATGGTCCCATGTTGAACACTCCTATTGCCATGGGCCCCCAGAAGTGGTGATTCCTTTGAGGGTAACAAACCCTAGCAATGTCAAGAAGCCTCCAGGCTGGATCTCTTACCAACTGCATTTTGGAGGCCAGCGACATGTTTTCCATATGAAGGTAAAGAAGCTTTTGCTGTCCAAAAATTTCCCAGTGTTCACCTATACAGACCAGGGGGCTCTTCTTGAAGACCAGCCATTTATCCAGAAAGACTGTTATTATCGTGGTTATGTGGAAGGGGATCCGGATTCCTTGGTGTCTCTGAGTACCTGTTTTGGGGGCTTACAAGGAATAATGCAGACAAATCACATTGTTTATGAAATTTTACCCAAAAAGCTTTCTACCACATTTGAACACCTGGTATATAAGATGTACGGTGAGGAGAAACAATTCCCACCCATGAGGTGTGGATTAACAGATGAAAAAATAGCACGGCAAGTGAAGTCACAAGAGAGCAATAATTCTATTTTGCTGCAACGTGGGTATGAAAGTCTGGGGACCCACAAGAGATTTGTTGAAATGGCAGTGGTGGTGGACTACAATCGATATGCTTATCGCAGATACAATGTCACAACTGTGGAGCTGGAAGTAATTACTACTATGAATAACGTAAATACCTTCTATCAAGCACTAAATATTGATGTGAGTTTAGTTGGAATGGAGGTCTGGAATGGAGGAAACCCTGTTGAAATAAGGAACATGGACACACTCTTGGATTTATTTTGCGCCTGGAAGAAAGAAAGCTTTAATGCCCGTGTCCCCCATGACATTGCGCATGTTTTTGTAAAAAAAAGATATGGTGCTCTTGGCATATCTTATGTTGGATCAATATGTAACTACAATACTAATTGTGCAGTGGATGCTTTCACAAGTGACAATTTGGGTGTTTTTGCATTTGTTGTGTCACATGAGCTCGGTCATTCTCTGGGTATGTGGCATGATGAGAAAACATGTAAATGTGCAGACGATGTGTGCATAATGTATGCAACCCAGTCTCAGGCAACTAAATTCAGCAACTGCAGTTATGCTAGATATTGGCACACCTCGGCGGGATCAAGATGTATCTTGCATCCACGAACGCCAAAGAGAATCTTCCGGTATACACGCTGTGGGAACAGTGTGGTTGAAGATGGAGAAGACTGTGACTGCGGCTCCTTAAATCTGTGTACAAAAGATCCATGTTGTCAGTTAGACTGTACTCTGAGTCCTGGGGCTACTTGTGCTTCTGGGCTTTGTTGCAAAGACTGCAAGATCATGCCATCAGGTGACGTGTGTAGAGAACGGGAAAATGAATGTGACCTTCCCGAGTGGTGCGATGGGACATCCTATCAGTGTCCAGAAGATGTGTATATGCAAGATGGAGCCGAATGCACAGGTGGTGGCTACTGCTATGAAAAGAGGTGCAATACTCGTGATGAACAGTGTAGTCAACTTTTTGGCCCAAATGCCAAGAGTGCGAGTCAGATTTGCTATAGTACAGTGAACGTCCGAGGTGACCGTTTTGGCAACTGTGGTCTCAAGAATGATCAATTTATAAAATGTAAGAACGCAGATACCCTGTGTGGGAGGGTTCAGTGTAAGAATGTGGCAGAAATTCCCACTCTGAGAGACCATTCTACTCTGCATTGGCTTCACATCAATGATAGCATCTGCTGGGGTACTGACTTCCATTTGGGGATGCCCTTGCCTGATCTTGGTGAAATAAAAGATGGTACAGAGTGCGGTGAAGAACATATCTGTGTCCAAAGGAAATGCATCCCTTTGGCACATTTGAAAACTAATTGCTCACCTGAGACCTGCAATATGAACGGAGTCTGTAACAATAGACATCACTGTCATTGCAGCTATGAGTGGGACCCTCCTGACTGCCGGATAAAAGGCAGTGGAGGTAGTGTAGACAGTGGCCCACCCCCAATAAGAAAAGAGTCCCATCGGTCACAGGAGAAACAGCAAAAGAAGACTAACCCACTCTTATTTTGGTTGATACCTTCTTTGGTTTTATTCTGTTCTTTGTTAATTTTGTCTTTTATAAGAAGGGGAAAAAACATTAAGAAAGAAGATCAAAATGTTACAACGGCACCCAGTAAATAGCAGAATGATCCACGTCAACCTAATCAAGGAGAAGTGAATGATCCACCTGCAATGAGAAACCAAAAAGCTATGATTTCTAGAAAGAAACCCAATCCCAAATGAAATTCCCCGTTTGTTAAGTTTTAATTCCCTGGCAGGAGAAATGTTACAGCTTGTATCACAGGTCACTGACAGAAACTTCCTGAGACTTTTTATCATTTGGGATCATAAAGGTTAGCCATCGAACAATAAGCAAAATATACCAATTACCGGCACGTTTTTACTTTCCATTATTTTAGGCAATTATATCAGTTAGTGTTTTATGGAACTATTCTGTGGTTGCAGAGCAAAGGCACTGTCCACAGATAGGGTGTGTGTGTCTTCTGCTTTCTCACATAGGGAATAGGAAACTGCAAATCACATTTCTCCTTTGTGAGTCCTCTATTATTAGCTACTACCAGTAGGGTAAACTAAAGGGAGACTGGACATGGGAAATGTCCTGAATGTTGCTCATGTCATGGTTGCCTCATTAACTCTCACCCTGGCAAAGGCAGTGCCTTTCAATCTTTATATCACTACATATGGATATAAATATAGATGTAGACATTGGTAGAAAGATATCATATGTATTATATATACACATATGCATATATCTCAAATATATATACATTTCTTTCCTTGAGTTAATCCCCAGAACCAACAGTACTGTCAACCTCAGAGAAACTGGCACAGCTATCGAGTGTCTTACCCTTGGAGTTCTAGATCCCAGGTCTTTGAGGCCTGCACCAAATCCCGGAGGTTCAGCACCAGGTTGGCCAACCCTCTCCTCAGAGGTCCGAGTCCTAGAGCCATGGGACCTACTCCGAACGTGTGGGTTCCAATAATGGCACCTTGTCCCTTTGACCTCCAGTCTCAGGTGCAAAAGCTGCACTTCCTGTTAGTAAAGCATGGCTGCCTCAGAGGTGGGCTCTTCTTGTGACTGAATTCTGACTGATAGAGTATTACCTTGCATAACAGACAACGTGGGAAGGAGTCTGACATCAGAAGGTTTTGAATTTTCACACCACTGCCTTTACTATCTTGGAGACATGGTTTATACTTAGATAGAATTACTTCAAACTCTCAAAAGAGAAAAAAATGATACTTACCATTCAACCCCTTGGTAACTTCACTTGTAAAATAAGATAAAGAAGATATTTACAATTCCAAGTAGGATATATAAGTCTTAGCAGACCCTGTTTCCTCTGCAAAGAAAAAAAAACCTAGAAAATCTAATTTTATTTTAAGAACCATATTTGAAGGACATCAGAGAGCTGAGGAAGCAATATGGGATAGATGAACTAACATTTCAGGCAGGATAAAACAATTCTGAAAAGCACTGAATCTTGCCAACCATTTTGTCCTCTGAGCATTTGCTGATGCCAGATGTGAATTGAGCCTTGGGCTTGGCCCAGGTGGAGCACCTCTGCTGAGGGAAAGAGAAATTCCCAATGTCTTACTTACTACACGGGTTAGATAGACTGTAAACATTAGGCATCAAGGGCCTCTAATTCACAATCAGATTTCCCCCAAGTCACAATGCTTGAGAGCTTCGTGGGATGCTGGTGAGCTCCTCTGAAATTTCTCGAAGGCATAGATCCCCAAAATCATGTTGTATTTTGAGCACAAGCCATATTTTGAACTAACGTTCCTCTTTGAAATGTCATAAAGGTGTCAATTCCCAAAATCATGATGTATTTGAACACAAGACAGCACACGCACTGTGTCCCCATAATACACTTACCTGATTTTTGGTGTTGCATGTGGCAAGATGCTGGAGAGCTGGGTGGTGAACCTCTCGGTGATAGAGCACAACCACTGATAAGCTTTCAGAGTTGCGAAAATAGAATCACAGAATTGAAAGTCCAGCAGGCCCATGCCTGACCAACATAAGGAAAGGAGAATTCCCCAAGATGTACTAAAAACCACCCACCTCTGACCTGGAACAACCCATGATTAGAGATAGTGATAAGCTCTTCAGCCCATCTTTCTAACAGAGGAAAGAGAGAAAACTCTGAAGGAGTCGCCTGGAGTTGCTATGGTTGTTTCATACACAATTCCTGCACACAATAAAACATTACCGTACATGCTAAGAATCAAAATTCATGATTTATTACTAAAAGAAGAATAAAAGGAAGGAGAAAAAAAGAGAAACTGTAAGTATGATCCAGATAGTGGAGCAAGAATAAATGAAAAACAAAATAAAACAAAACAAAAACAACAACCTGTGATTAACACATTTAAAATGGGAAAAAAAAAAAACTACAAAATACAAAAACAAATGTAGAATATCCTCAGTAATTTGGAATCTATACAAAAATTTCAAATGGATATTGCAGAAATAAAAAGTATCATATAATACAATAAAAAGATCATTCAGTAGATGGTTTGAACAGTAGTTTGGGCATATCAGATGACAGAATTACTCATCTGGAAAAGGTCAGTGGAAAAATCCCCACACTGCTCTACACAGAAAAATAAAAGCGAAATACAAGAGCTTAAGAAGTAGATTTGATTTAAGGAATTTTATAACTTTTTAGAGATTGTGTAATTTTCGGTAGGGAAGAATGAGAAAAAACTCAAGTTTTAGTAAATGCTTTTGGGCCTCTGTATGTGTGCTACTATAAATATTGCTTATCCTAATACTGTGGGCATGAGTTTGATAGGAAATTTAATTGTGCCTTCTTTATCTGCATGAATTTGCAAGTACTTCATTATTAAACATAAAAATGTAGATTTAGCTCTAAGGTGGTTTTAAGTAGTCAAAAATTTTCAAACATTTAGGATTTTTCCTTCCTTCCTTCCTTCCTTTCTTTCTATTTTAGAGATAGAGAAAGAAAAAGCACAGGGGAGAGGAGCAGAGAGAAAGAGAGAGACTCCTAAGCACTCTCCATGCTGAATATGGAGCCCGATATGACTCTGGGATCATGACCTAGGCAAAATCCAGAGTTGGATGCTCAACCAACTACATCACACAGGCGCCCCAGTTTTTTTTTCTTAATTAAAGCTCATCTCTAAAATTTTGAAAAGGACTTCATATTGCTATTTTATTTTCTGCTTTATTCTCACATCATAATTATACATTTTATTTTACTTTATTTTATTTTGTTTTATTTCCTTTTAATTATTTTTATTCCAGTATGGTTAACATACAGTGTCACATTAGTTTCAGGCGTACAATATAGTGATTTGACTATTTCATACATCACCAGGTGCTCATCATGACAGGTACACTCCTTAATCCCCATCACCCATTCACCCATTCACCCATCCTCCCACCCATCTCTTGTCTCCCCATCAGTTCGTACTCAATAGTTAAAAGTCTACATAACTATACTTTTTTTTTTAACTTCTTTAACTCAATTGCTACGAATCATCACATGAAAGGAATCACTGGATTATAGTTTTTAAAAAAATAGCCAGAAATTTTCCTATAGTACTTATACCATTTTCAAGGGGTGCCTGGGTGGCTCAGTCGGATAAGCTTCAGCTGGGGTCATGATTGATCTCACAGTTGGTGGGTTCGAGCCAGCATGAGGCTCTGTGTTGACCGTGCACAGCCTGAAGCCTGCTTCAGATTCTGGGTCTCTTCCTGCCTCTCCCCTGCTCACGCTCTGACTCTCAAAAATAAATAAAAATGTTAAAAAAAATGTTTTTAAATCAGCCTATCATCCCCAACCACATACACACACAGCCTGATAGAATTTTGATTAGGTTTGCATTGAATCTGTACATCAATTTGGGAAGAATGATTATTTTAGAAATATTGAGTTTTATATCCATGAACATGATATATATCCTCATTTATCTAGTTCTTTTTAAAGATGTTTCAGTAATGCCTTATTATTCCCAAGAGAGAGGTATTGCATATATATGGTTAAATACCTATGGTGTTTTCATATTGTGCATATGATTGCGCATGAAATTTATTTTCTAACTCTTGTTTGTATAGAAATATAATTCACTTTGTAAATTTATATAATTCCTTACCACTGACTATACGTTTTACATTGACTATAAGTGTGTGTATTTTAAAGAGCCGTTGGGATTTCCTGTGAATACAACCAGGTTATCTATTAATAATGTTTGACCTTTTGCTTTGAATATACAATATGAGCTTGGAGCTTCTTTGTAATGCCAGAACATGAAGAAGTTCCTAAAAAACAACATGCTGGAATGTCAAAAGGACATAGGAACTAACTGAAAGTCCTCTCAGAGATCAAACCTGAACATAGTGTACATTTTCAACATATTGTAAAATAAATATCAGCCCATGCTGATATGAATAGATGACTGAAGAGATCAGTAAAAGGGGGAGAAGAGACCACTTTCCTACATAGAAGAATTCCAAATACTGTATGTCAACACTCTGCTCTCAACTCCCAGCGCTTAACTGGGGCTACAGATAGCGACTACTTTCCAAATCAGTATGGAAATGGAGGCAGGGGATGACCTGAAAAAAGACTACCTTTGCCACAAGATGAATGCTAACATCACATGGATAGGTCATGTTGATAACATGAACCCTTGATATGATGAACCAAAAATGTTACTTTATCTGTGTTACCTCCCTCTCTAAAACCTATAATTTCTGTTTCACCATCAAAAAGAGATCCCTAAATTAAAGGGCCTTTTACAAAACAGCTGAGCAAATCTTTTGAAAAATATCAAGGCCATTATAATAAGGAAAGTGTAAGAAAGTCCCAGCCAAGAGGAGCCTAAGGAGATATGGCAACTAAAAACAATATGGTATCCTGGATGGAATCCTGGAACAACAACAACAACAACAAAAACAAAAACAAAAAACATTGGATACAAATGAAAGAAATTTATAGCAAGAATGGATATTAATGAATAATAATGTGTAAATATGTTCTCAATAGTTATGACAAAGGTACAGTAACACTGTAAGATTTAACAGTAGTAGAAACTGGGTATAGGATTTGATTTACCAAAACTCTGAAGTATTTATGGAACAGTCTTGTACATCTGAAACTAGTTTTAAAACAAAAAAGCTACCTAAATTCATATAAATAAATATATAAACAAAGTTTACCTGATTAAGCTAGCATAACCATAGGGAGTCAAAACACTATTTTATATTTTATAATTTTGTGCTCATGACTGCCTTGGGGAGAAAATAACCATTAGCCTTTATTTATCTTGTAGTACAGTAAAACCTTGGATTACTGTGTAGGTTAAGAAATTACTTTTCCCTTTAAGTTTCTTTTTTCATACTATCCTTATATAATTGTTTCATTCTGTTATGCTTCTTTTGTAAAATGAGGTATATGATGTCATGTATTATAAATTAACTTGAAGTATTTGTGTTGAACTTGGACTTTTTTAAATCCTTGAATATTTAGAGACAGACATGTCTGTAAACCTTACTGGGGCTGCTGGTTTTGGTGTGGGTAGATTTTACACTAATAATGCAACCCCTTTAAATATTACAGTTTGTTCAGGGTTAAAATTTATTTCTGCGTTTGTCACATTTTCAAAAAAAATCCACTCAGCTTTTTAAATTTACTCAGGTTAAGTATCCATATTATTTTCAACATTGTATTCATCTCCCTTGGATTTATTGTCTCCCCTTAATTTTTTTGCTCTACAGTTTTTCATCTTTGCTTTTCTTTTTCCTTAATCACTGTCTCCAAAATCTCCCACACACGTATGTGAGTTATTCTGTTCTGACCTCACTTCCGAGGCAACCACTGACTCTAAAATTACCTTTGCTTGTCATTTAATATTATGAATCCAATTATATGTAGCCATTTACTTTCTTTTCAAATAATTTTTTAAATAAATAATGTTTCTGAGGTTCATATTATAAAATGTATTAGTAGATCGTTTTGTTTTGTTTTTGTTTCTTTTGGTTTTTTGTTTTACTGGTGAATCGTGTTCCATTGTATGTATGTACCAAATTTTGGTTATCCATTAACTGGTTCATAAACAATACATTGCTCCCAGGTTTTGGCTAGTGTGTGTAAGTCTTCCAAGAATTTCAAGTCAAGTACATGTCTTTGTATCGACATGTTTTTATTTTTCTTAGTCCATATGGTAAGTTTACGTGTAACTTAAAAAAATTTTCTTTAATATTTATTTTGAGAGAGAAAGAGAGACAGATCATGAGCAGGAGAGAGGCAGAGAGAGAGGCAGAAACAGAATCCAAAGCAGGCTCCAGGCTCTGAGCTGTCAGTCAGCACAGACCCCAGGGCTGAAACTCACCAGACATAAGATCATGACCTGAGCTGAAGTCTGAAGCTCAACCAACTGATCTACCCAGGCACACCTTATGTGTAACTTTTAAGAAAACTACAACACTAATTTCCCAAAGTGTCTGTAACACTTTACATTCCCACACATAATATGTGGGCATTTCAATTTCTTCACAACTTTACCCACACTAAGTATTTAATTTTTTATTACAGCATTTCTTGTTAATTTAGTGGTATTTCTTTGTGGTTTTCATTTGTATTCTCCTAATGAATAACAATGCTGAGAATCTTTCCAATTTCCTGTAAGCCATTCATATGCCTGCTTTAGTACATTGTCGGTAGAAATGTTGTTTCTGTTTTTTTTGTTGTTGTTGGATTTTTGTCCTCTCATTATAAGTCTTAAGAATTCTTCATACACTTTTAATACAAGTCTTTTACAGATGTATGATTAGCAATTGTTGTCTTCCAGTCTGTAGGCCTTTTCTGTTTAATGGTTTCTTTCAAAGCACATAGGTTTTCATTTTGATGAGCCCTAATTTTTTTTTTCTTCTATGAGTCATGCTTCTGCCTTCATCTTAAACTATTTGCCAAAACAAATGTCACACAGATTTTCTTCCTGTTTTCTCTTAGAAGTTAAAGTAGACTTTTTTTCTTACATGTCTACAATCTCATTTTGAGTTAATTATCAGAAGGTATGAGATAAGGTTTTACGTTCTTTTTTTTTCCCCCATGAACATGGCTAGCCAGTTGTATAAACAAAAATTGTAGAAAAGACACATCTATGCCCCCTTGAATTAGCTGGATGTATTTTTGGAAAAGTAATTGGACATTTGTAAGGATTAATGAATTTATCTTCAATTTGTCCCAGTTAGTCTACATCCATCTTTTATCTTTATTCATTTGACTAAAGTTTTATTTATTTGGCTAAAGTTTGCCATTTTTCTTAATCTTTTTAAATTACCAACTTCTAATATCATTGATTTTGTCTATTTTTTCTGTCTTTTATTTCGTTGATTTATGCTTTCATCCTTATCATCTCCTTTCTTCAGCTTGGTTTATGTTAGCTGCTTCTTCTTTTGCTTTGTTTTTAATAGAGGTTATTGACATAAGCTGTTTTCCACTACTCACTGATTTAGGTGCATCCATAATCCTTACATGTTTGGGGTTTTTTATTCAATTTCGCTCAGTTCAAAATCTTTTCTGATGCCCCTTTTTGATATGTTTTTGAACCATGGGGTTGCTTAGAAGTGTGTGGTTTGTTTTCAAATATTGTGACGATCATCTACCATAAATAGGTTACACAATTAAATATATGAATGATTTGGTTTGGATAGTATATCATTATTAAGTTCTTTTTTACATCTGTTTGTTAAAAGGCTATATTCCTAATATATATTTGAGTAATTCCCTTTTTATTTGAAAATTTATGTAACTTTATAATCATTCAATATATGACAGGGGATACTTGGTACTTTCTATTGCATTTATATATATTAGACTGTCATCATGAAGCATTCTTAGAACTTATTAATACAAATTAGCTATTGAAAAAACTAAAAAATGAAGGAAAACAAAGCTAATAAAATAAATGTTAATGACAGGTTAAAGGTATCCTTTTCAAAATATGATATCTGAAATGACAAATTATATTTCTTATAAGTCATATCACTCCTATATTTTGTGAACTGTGAATCCAGGAGAGAGGTATGAAATGGTACAACCTGATATTTTCTTTGAGTTAGATGAGCCAAATATCTGACTTCTTAAACCATGGGCTGTTTTACCAAGATAGGACAAAAAAATGCCACTCCTGACCAGAAATAACTCATATTCTGTGTTGTAGGAGGTGAGGAAAGAGGAAGGCATACATATAAAAGAAAAAAGGTAGAACACTATTTACGGTATGTAAATGGAGGGAGATATGGTACACAGTTACTATACAAAGGTGAAACATAATTTTATTTTCCTTGATGTCTACTTGAAGACAGACTTATGCTTGTCTATGGGGGAAATCAACATGAAAGTCATCATCAGTTTATTGCACATGTCAACAAGCAAATATTCTACTTTATGCAAATATACTGAAGTATTTTTAATTTATTAGTAGCAATATATAAGTACAACCCAAATAAAGCTAAATGGAGAAATAAACCAATAGTATCAGCTGCATAAAATCTCAAAACTTGATATGAACTATATATTGTCCTGTTCATAATTATAATCACTTAAAGAACTCAGAAGAATTTATGGTCCATATATTCTATGAAGAAAGCAAAGATCTATTGCATATATCAAGTGTACAGGTTCAAAATTTAAAGGCCAGAATGCATTCACCATAAGCCTTTACTGCTTCATACTTTTGGATCCGTCCATACACAATGTTTTTAGAAAACACCCAAGAATTTGGCTTTGTCACATACGTTGATTATTCTACTAACAACATTGTTCATTCACTTCTCTCCATTTTAAACACTCTGCAGTAGACATTACATGGTTCTGCCTAACAGAACTTCATTAAAGGGTTTACTGTATGGCACTTCCTGTTAGAAATATTAGGTTCTTACCTCTTTTGGTCGGGACAAAGAAAACATACTCAGATCAGGTCCTAAAACACATCACCATCTAGCCTCATGATGTACAGCTAAGAACTTTAAGTCATTGCTGTCACCCAGAAGCTTCCTCCACCCAATCTGCCTTGATATTTAATGAGTATTCTCTCCTTCACTTAGGCACACACCTTCCCTTCAGGATGAAGTTCTCTGCGGCCACATTGACTGTTGCTTCCACAACAGCTGCACATATTGCATTTAATAATCTGTTTCATCTTGTTAATAGAATTTTACTTCTGCTTTTTATTGAATGTTGTTCAGAAATATTTGCTCTAAACCTCTAAAGAGATATTTTATTTATTGTGGCATATAGTCCCCAACTAGGAAAATGTGTCCACAGATAAATCCCTCCAAATCCATATTTTGAAAAATGAGAGTGAAGTGGGTATATGAAAATGAGGTAGGACTGTAGAATCAGTCCATTTACAATACCATGTCTTTGTGCACAGCATACTCAGTGCTTTCCATGTAGTGGTTGTGGTCAGCAGTAATGACAAGAGCAAATGGTCATTGGTGCTAACCGCTGTAATGAGCATGAGTTTTACATCCCATAAAATCTCTGTGAAGTGGATGAAAACACTGCTGTATACTCATCTTAGGTAATTAGCTCAGGAAACCTGGCGCCAGATTACATGTTTTATCACATTATCAACTTTCCATAAAATGTAGATTCAGTTGAATGAATTCCTTAGTTGACTTCTGTATAAAAGTTCTCTAACAAATTAAAAAAAAAAACTGCTAAAATTTATTTTCCCGTATCCATGGAAAATCAGTAATGCCAAAAATGGATGACTGATCTATCTTTCCTTGTTGGGTAAATATGTTTCTCATTTCTTCTCTCACACACGTGCACCCTCCCTCCCCCAACACACACGCAATGTTTAAGCCGTTTACACTTTAGATCGATTACAAGGACTTTAAGTTTAGTAATTACTTTTGTACAAATACAAAAATTAATTGCACTTTCAGAACAGGGAAAGCCATCTTTCTCAAATCTTCTAAACAAATCATCAGAAAGTCCTTTCTTCACAATTTTATTTCATTTGTGTTGTGACTATCTTTAAAAGATACATTACTAATGAATGTTTATTGAGTATCCACTCTGTAGTGAACATAAGGCTAAGCAATATTTTAATACAGGTAATGGTCTATTTTTTCACAGCTTCCCGTTTGTTATCTGGGTATAAATATTCCACCCCTTAGTTAACAATTGGCAGTAAAAGATGGTGACACAGCCCTGAGTGCGGCTCTCCCTTGAGCTTGCCCACGCTCACATCTTGAGAATGTACCCTCATTTTAATAACTTTCCTGCTTGCGCCGCACTACCATTGTGTCTGGCGTGTCCTTGAATTCTTTCTCGTGACAAGACCAAGAGCCTCCATCAGCATCCCAGAGACGGGTTGGACAGAAGCCTCAGGACCCCAGGATCTCCCCAGTCTACCCAGCAATGATCATATCTGCAAAATCCTTTCGTTATGCAAAATAGCGCAGGCACAGGTTTGGGGATTAGAACATAGACATCTCTCAGGGTGCATTTTCTGTCTATCGAGACAACTAAGTTTCCCGAGGTACCCAGGGTTTCATGATTCGAGCATATCAGATGTGTTTGAGTGACCACATAGAGAACACAGGTGAGCGTAATAGGATACAAGATGTGTGGGGAATAAATAGGGAGCCGGATTTTTCAGGGCCTGACAGCACACCTCTATGAGTTTGGCTAGTTAGTGGTCATTCTCAGTGAGATGACATCTTGGTAATAAGCAGTATTGTAATGAAGTTGGCTTGGGTTTTAACACATCCGTTATGGTTGTTATGAAAGTAGAGGAAGAGGACAAAAAGAAAAGTTTAATTAGTAAATAATTAAAATAACCTAAATAATGGACACCATGAATTAAAATTGAGAAGAGAGGAAGACGGTATTAAAAAGCAAAATTCAATGAAGTAAATTTGAAGATCTAAACTCGTTTTGTTATGTAATTCAGAAATCACACAGAATCCCATCCAGTAAGTAGAGGGACGCTCTGAGAAGCTGTACAAAATGAAACATTTTTGTAGGAAGGATCCTGGGATGAGAAAGTTATTAGCAAAAGTAAAGGATTATTCCTGCTGGAATAATAACAAGGTGGATTTCCCTTAGAGGGAAAAGCAGGGGTCTTAGCAGGCAGATTATCTCATGTTCTTTGAGGGAAGGGGAGAGCCATGTGGCAGATTACTTGTTTGGCACTCATCAGAAATTTCTGACTGACCAGTGAAGACCACATTTCTGGAGGACGTTGAAACTGCAATTAGATTAGGTATTAAGATCCGTTTTGGGGATTTGATCTAAGTGATGCTATCCTGGGTCTAGGGTTTGGTTTATTTTTGTTTTTGTTTTTGTTTTATTAAGGAGAAGATTTTGTGTGTGTGTGTGTGTGTGTGTGTGTGTGTGTGTGTGTTCAGTGGTGGAGGCTGAGGTACTACAGTTTGGATCAAGAGCTCAGCTGAGACGTATTTTTTTTTCTTTAAGAACAATATATTTGTTTACATATTATTTTCTTTTTTTCTCTATTTTTAAAAAAGTTTTCCACTTATTTTTTTAAATTTTTTTTTTATTTCAGGAGTAGAATTTAGTCATCACTTGCATATAATATCCAGTGCTCATCCTAACAAGTGCCCTCCTTAATGCCCATCACCCATTTAGTCCATATGAGACATCTGTTGGATGTACAAATGGCAGCTTCTATTGCAGATGGGTATAGGAAGCTGGAATTCAGGGTGGGAGTTCTGGAACAAGCTGCAAATTATCAACCTATGAATGATAACTGAAGCCATGAAACAGGATGAGGTCACCAAGGACACGTGTGCAAACAAAAATGACAAGAGATTCAAACACTGTGCCCAGGCACACTCTGGATTCAGGTGTCTAGGTCAGAACATCCAGACTCTGCTGAACTTGGGGCAACCGTATAAAGGCTTTTATAATTATCAAATACCATCTCTGATTGTTGTGTATATATACCCATTATTTTTACAAGCAACTAAATCATGTGACTTGTTTATTGAAATGGCAAATTATATTATTTCAATAAATTATATTTTTTCATCCCATAGAGGATAACATTTTCACCAACTATTCAAAGTTTATAAAGTAAAAGGCTTTCACCCTATCTTTCACATCATATTTTCAAATTATTAGGCATTTAGTATTTGTATAGTCTATATTAAAATATGCTTTGCGTAATGCAGTATCACAGTTTTTGTAAAACATTCCACATATTTTTGGAAATTTCATTTGTTTAGTGTATTGGCTCTCACATTTTTTATGATTTGTCAAATTTTATGGTTTTATGATTTGTCCATTGTCAGTATTAATAACTAAAATATTGTTTTCCATGTAAGACTAAAGAAAGTATTAACAACCGTGTAAAAATATCAATCATTTTAATAAAAATTTTTAAAACATGCTTCTATTTTGTCCTAACTTTAAATGGCATTAGAGATGTTCTAAGCTGCTCTGAATTTATATCAGTAAAGGTTGAATGTATTGGTAGAGGTTGAATGTACTATTAATTTTGTTTCTTTGTTTTTCTGCAAATTCAGAGATTCATGATTATTATATTTAAGAAAATGAAAAAAATATGTATACTTACATTATTGTTTCTTAAACTTGGATATTTATTTTTAATATTTCATTATAGGCCTTCCCCAAATTATCATAACCTGATAGGACAATTCCAAGTCAGCAGGACATTTATGTTCTGAGAGTCTATTATTTTATTCTTCAGTTTTCCTGGAGGCAAACTTATGGCTTGAATATGGCTTACAGCATCACCCAGGAATTATTTTTGACCGATTGAGTCTTTGATATTAATTTTTTATTTCAGTTTTATTCTCTTCTTCTCAAGATCTGACCTATCTCACTTTTGTACCCACAAGTCCCATGATTATTTCATTTTACTATTATTAACAAATTTAGAGAATCTCTAGATAAAAAGAGGGTCTTATGATTAGGAAATGTAAGGGACGTACTTGGAGCAGAGAATGAAATAAATGGATCTGCAAAGAAAGCCAAAAATGCCATTACTGTACTCTACAAAGATGGCCACAGCAATATATCTCGTGAGTCTTCTGTCAGTGATGTGTCAACACTCCTCCATGGAAACACATGTCCTTGAATATTAGCTGGCTTTAGTAACTGGCTGCTAATGAAGACAATCAGGTTGAAGGGACCCTGCATAACTTCCTAGTCTACCTGGCTTATCTCCCTGAGCATATGGACCATAAGAGCCCAGTGCTGACAGGTAAGAAGTTCAACATCCATGACACTGTCATCCTGAAAAAAATCATGTGTAAGACCATATAGATGTGATGAAACTTACAGATTCAGACTGATCCAGCCATCAGCCTTTTGAGTCTTTTAGTTCAAACACCAGAAATATAATATAGCATGTTCAGATTATTCGCTTCTTACTTTGGAAGCTGTAATCTGGTAAAAGAGAGAAAAGCTACCCTTACCCTCACTGAGATACAGATTTATCAGCAAGGTAAATACTGATATTTTAAGTCACTTAGTCTCAAGAGTTTTTTTTTTTTCTTTTTTTATGTTTTTCAATGTAGCAAATAATGACAAAAAAAGTTTTTAAAGAAAAGAAACAATAATCTAAGGCAGTAGTCATCAAACACTGTAAAATTTTGTCCTAATTAAGGGAAAATGCTATGAATGAACATTTTTTAAAACATAAAGTGGTATCACAATTGTAGCTATATCCTAGGGAACAAAACCAACATTCTATTATTGAAATAGGAGGTATGTGGAGACCTTTGCTTAAAATTGTTTGAAACCAGAAATAACACAAATTTGTCTCAGTAGTAAAATGAATAAATAAAATAGATCATTTGCACAACGGAATTCTGTACAATGACCACAAAGTATAATAATAAGAACAGAAAGAATTAACCACACATAGTAACGCGAATCTCACAGACACATGAGGAGTAAAAGAAGTCAGAAAAAAGACTATATATTGTTTGATTCCATTTGTGTGGCATACAGTTAGGTAGAAAATACCTACTGTTAGAAGTATTTAGGGGCGCCTGGGTGGCGCAGTCGGTTAAGCGTCCGACTTCAGCCAGGTCACGATCTCACGGTCTGTGAGTTTGAGCCCCGCGTCAGGCTCTGGGCTGATGGCTCGGAGCCTGGAGCCTGTTTCCGATTCTGTATCTCCCTCTCTCTCTGCCCCTCCCCCGTTCATGCTCTGTCTCTCTCTGTCCCAAAAATAAATAAAAAACGTTGAAAAAAAATTAAAAAAAAAAAAAGAAGTATTTAAATTATGATTATCTTGAAGGCAATGGTAGGGAGAGTGAGGAAGCCTAGCAAGATGTTGAAAACAGATTATATCTTGATCTGGGTATTGGAGATATCTATCTATCTATCCAAAAAGATTGTATATTTATACATGTATATATTATATAAATAATATCTAAAATATATATTTATACACATATGTACTTTATATTTATATATAATATATAAATATACATAATTGTATATATAGCTATTGCTCTGCTCCCATAGACCTAATTTCACTGGGAAAAATAAAAACAATCAAAGAGACTCTCAACACTATCTATTGATATCTTTACCAAATAACTCTATCTCTTCTCCTGTAATTACAGAGGTTTTTATGCTCATAGAGAAAGCCAAATCTTCCAACTTTGCGGCAGATTTCATTCCCTATGGTTTATTCACTAACATCACTCCGGCAATTCTTTTTTTTTTTTTTTTTTTTAATATATGAAATTTACTGTCAAATTGGTTTCCATACAACACCCAGTGCTCATCCCAAAAGGTGCCCTCCTCAATACCCATCACCCACCCTGCCCTCCCTCTCACCCTGCCCTCCCTCCCACCCCCCATCAACCCTCAGTTTGTTCTCAGTTTTTAACAGTCTCTAATGCTTTGGCTCTCTCCCACTCTAACCTCTTTTTTTTTTTTTTTTTTTTTTTTTTTCCTTCCCCTCCCCCATGGGTTTCTGTTATGTTTCTCAGGATCCACATAAGAGTGAAACCATATGGTATCTGTCTTTCTCTGTATGGCTTATTTCACTTAGCATCACACTCTCCAGTTCCATCCATGTTGCTACAAAAGGCCATATTTCATTTTTTCTCATTGCCACGTAGTATTCCATTGTGTATATAAACCACAATTTCTTTATCCATTCATCAGTTGATGAACATTTAGGCTCTTTCCATAATTTGGCTATTGTTGAGAGTGCCGCTATAAACATTGGGGTACAGGTGCCCCTATGCATCAGTACTCCTGTATCCCTTGGATAAATTCCTAGCAGTGCTATTGCTGGGTCATAGGGGAGGTCTATTTTTAATTTTCTGAGGAACCTCCACACTGCTTTCCAGAGCGGCTGCACCAATTTGCATTCCCACCAACAGTGCAAGAGGGTTCCTGTTTCTCCACATCCTCTCCAGCATCTATAGTCTCCTGATTTCTTCATTTTGGCCACTCTGACTGGCGTGAGGTGGTATCTGAGTGTGGTTTTGATTTGTATTTCCCTGATAAGGAGCGACGTTGAACATCTTTTCATGTGCCTGTTGGCCATCCGGATGTCTTCTTTAGAGAAGTGTCTATTCATGTTTTCTGCCCATTTCTTCACTGGGTTATTTGTTTTTCGGGTGTGGAGTTTGATGAGCTCTTTATAGATTTTGGATACTAGCCCTTTGTCCGATGTGTCATTTGCAAATATCTTTTCCCATTCCGTTGGTTGCCTTTTAGTTTTGTTGGTTGTTTCCTTTGCTGTGCAGAAGCTTTTTATCTTCATAAGGTCCCAGTAATTCACTTTTGCTTTTAATTCCCTTGCCTTTGGGGATGTGCCGAGTAAGAGATTGCTACGGCTGAGGTCAGAGAGGTCTTTTCCTGCTTTCTCCTCTAAGGTTTTGATGGTTTCCTGTCTCACATTCAGGTCCTTTATCCATTTTGAGTTTATTTTTGTGAATGGTGTGAGAAAGTGGTCTAGTTTCAACCTTCTGCATGTTGCTGTCCAGTTCTCCCAGCAGCATTTGTTAAAGAGACTGTCTTTTTTCCATTGGATGTTCTTTCCTGCTTTGTCAAAGATGAGTTGGCCATTCGTTTGTGGGTCTAGTTCTGGGGTTTCTATTCTATTCCATTGGTCTATGTGTCTGTTTTTATGCCAATACCATGCTGTCTTGATGATGACAGCTTTGTAGTAGAGGCTAAAGTCTGGGATTGTGATGCCTCCTGCTTTGGTCTTCTTCTTCAAAATTACTTTGGCTATTCGGGGCCTTTTGTGGTTCCATATGAATTTTAGGATTGCTTGTTCTAGTTTCGAGAAGAATGCTGGTGCAATTTTGATTGGGATTGCATTGAATGTGTAGATAGCTTTGGGTAGTATTGACATTTTGACAATATTTATTCTTCCAATCCATGAGCACGGAATGTCTTTCCATTTCTTTATATCTTCTTCAATTACCTGCATAAGCTTTCTATAGTTTTCAGCATACAGATCTTTTACATCTTTGGTTAGATTTATTCCTAGGCATTATATGCTTCTTGGTGCAATTGTGAATGGGATCAGTTTCTTCATTTGTCTTTCTGTTGCTTCATTGTTAGTGTATAAGAATGCAACTGATTTCTGCACATTGATTTTGTATCCTGCAACTTTGCTGAATTCATGGATCAGTTCTAGCAGACTTTTGGTGGAGTCTATCGGATTTTCCATGTATAATATCATGTCATCTGCAAAAAGCGAAAGCTTGACTTCATCTTTGCCAATTTTGATGCCTTTGATTTCCTTTTGTTGTCTGATTGCTGATGCTAGAACTTCCAGCACTATATTAAACAGCAGCGGTGACAGTGGGCATCCCTGTCGTGTTCCTGATCTCAGGGAAAAAGCTCTCAGTTTTTCCCCATTGAGGATGATGTTAGCTGTGGGCTTTTCATAAATGGCCTTTATGATCTTTAAGTATGTTCCTTCTATCCCGACTTTCTCAAGGGTTTTTATTAAGAAAGGGTGCTGGATTTTGTCAAAGGCCTTTTCTGCATCGATTGACAGGATCATATGGTTCTTCTCTTTTTTGTTGTTAATGTGATGTATCACGTTGATCGATTTGCAAATGTTGAACCAGCCCTGCATCCCAGGAATGAATCCCACTTGATCATGGTGAATAATTCTTTTTATATGCTGTTGAATTCGATTTGCTAGTATCTTATTGAGAATTTTTGCATCCATATTCATCAGGGATATTGGCCTGTAGTTCTCTTTTTTTACTGGGTCTCTGTCTGGTTTAGGAATCAAAGTAATACTGGCTTCATAGAATGAGTCTGGAAGTTTTCCTTCCCTTTCTATTTCTTGGAATAGCTTGAGAAGGATAGGTATTATCTCTGCTTTAAACGTCTGGTAGAACTCCCCTGGGAAGCCATCTGGTCCTGGACTCTTATTTGTTGGGAGATTTTTGATAACCGATTCAATTTCTTCGCTGGTTATGGGTCTGTTCAAGCTTTCTATTTCCTCCTGATTGAGTTTTGGAAGAGTGTGGGTGTTTAGAAATTTGTCCATTTCTTCCAGGTTGTCCAATTTGCTGGCATATAATTTTTCATAGTATTCCCTGATAATTGTTTGTATCTCTGAGGGATTGGTTGTAATCATTCCATTTTCATTCATGATTTTATCTATTTGGGTCATCTCCCTTTTCTTTTTGAGAAGCCTGGCTAGAGGTTTGTCAATTTTGTTTATTTTTTCAAAAAACCAACTCTTGGTTTCGTTGATCTGCTCTACAGTTTTTTTAGATTCTATATTGTTTATTTCTGCTCTGATCTTTATTATTTCTCTTCTTCTGCTGGGTTTAGGCTGCCTTTGCTGTTCTGCTTCTATTTCCTTTAGGTGTGCTGTTAGATTTTGTATTTGGGATTTTTCTTGTTTCTTGAGATAGGCCTGGATTGCAATGTATTTTCCTCTCAGGACTGCCTTCGCTGCGTCCCAAAGCGTTTGGATTGTTGTATTTTCATTTTCGTTTGTTTCCATATATTTTTAAATTTCTTCTCTAATTGCCTGGTTGACCCACTCATTCATTAGTAGGGTCTTCTTTAACCTCCATGCTTTTGGAGGTTTTCCAGACTTTTTCCTGTGGTTGATTTCAAGCTTCATAGCATTGTGGTCTGAAAGTATGCATGGTATAATTTCAATTCTTGTAAACTTATGAAGGGCTGTTTTGTGACCCAGTATATGATCTATCTTGGAGAATGTTCCATGTGCACTCGAGAAGAAAGTATATTCTGTTGCTTTGGGATGCAGAGTTCTAAATATATCTGTCAAGTCCATCTGATCCAATGTATCATTCAGGGCCCTTGTTTCTTTATTGACTGTGTGTCTAGATGATCTATCCATTTCTGTAAGTGGGGTGTTAAAGTCCTCTGCAATGACCACATTCTTATCAATAAGGTTGCTTATGTTTATGAGTAATTGTTTTATATATCTGGGGGCTCGGGTATTTGGCGCATAGACATTTATAATAGTTAGCTCTTCCTGGTGGATAGACCCTGTGATTATTATATAATGCCCTTCTTCATCTCTTGTTACAGCCTTTAATTTAAAGTCTAGTTTGTCTGATATAAGTATGGCTACTCCAGCTTTCTTTTGGCTTCCAGGAGCATGATAAATAGTTCTCCATCCCCTCACTCTCAATCTAAAGGTGTCCTCAGATCTAAAATGAGTCTCTTGTAGACAGCAAATAGATGGGTCTTGTTTTTTTATCCATTCTGATACCCTATGTCTTTTAGTTGGCGCATTTAATCCATTTACATTCAGTGTTATTATAGAAAGATATGGGTTTAGAGTCATTGTGATGTCTGTATGTTTTATGCTTGTAGTGATGTCTCTGGTACTTTGTCTCACAGGATCCCCCTTAGGATCTCTTGTAGGGCTGGTTTCGTGGTGACAAATTCCTTCAGTTTTTGTTTGTTTGGGAAGACCTTTATCTCTCCTTCTATTCTAAATGACAGACTTGCTGGATAAAGGATTCTCGGCTGCATATTTTTTCTGTTTAGCACACTGTAGATATCGTGCCAAGCCTTTCTGGCCTGCCAAGTTTCAAAGGAGAGATCAGTCACGAGTCTTATAGGTCTCCCTTTATATGTGAGGGCACGTTTATCCCTTGCTGCTTTCAGAATTTTCTCTTTATCCTTGTATTTTGCCAGTTTCACTATGATATGTCGTGCAGAAGATCGATTCAAGTTACGTCTGAAGGGAGTTCTCTGTGCCTCTTGGATTTCAATGCCTTTTTCCTTCCCCAGTTCAGGGAAGTTCTCAGCTATAATTTGTTCAAGTACCCCTTCAGCACCCTTCCCTCTCTCTTCCTCCTCTGGGATACCAATTATGCGTATATTATTTTTTTTTAGTGTATCACTTAGTTCTCTAATTTTCCCCTCATACTCCTGGATTTTTTTATCTCTCTTTCTTTCAGCTTCCTCTTTCTCCATAACTTTATCTTCTAGTTCACCTATTCTCTCCTCTGCCTCTTCAAGCCGAGCCATCGTGGATTCCATTTTGTTTTGCAATTCGTTTAAAGCGTTTTTCAACTCCTCGTGACTGTTCCTTAGTCCCTCGATCTTTGTGGCAAGAGATTCTCTGCTGTCCTGTATACTGTTTTCAAGCCCAGCGATTAATTTTATGACTATTATTCTAAATTCACTTTCTGTTATATTATTTAAATCCTTTTTGATCAGTTCATTAGCTGTTGTTATTTCCTGGAGATTCTTCTGAGGGGAATTCTTCCGTTTGGTCATTTTGGAGAGTCCCTGGAGTGGTGAGGACCTGCAGGGCACTTCCCCTGTGCTGTGGTGTATAACTGGAGTTAGTGGGCGGGGCCGCAGTCCGACCCGATGTCTGCCCCCAGCCCACTGCTGGGGCCACAGTCAGACTGGTGTGTGCCTTCTCTTCCCCTCTCCTAGGGGCGGGATTCACTGTGGGGTGGCGTGTCCCGTCTGGGCTACTTGCACACTGCCAGGCTTGTGTTGCTGGGGATCTGGCGTATTAGCTGGGGTGGGTAGGCAAGGTGCACGGGGGCTGGAGGGGCAGGCTTAGCTCGCTTCTCCTTAGGTGATCCACTTCAGGAGGGGCCCTGTGGCAGCGGGAGGGAGTCAGATCCGCTGCCGGAGGTTTGGCTCCGCAGAAGCACAGAGTTGGGTGTTTGCGCGGAGCGAGCAAGTTCCCTGGCAGGAACTGGTTCCCTTTGGGATTTTGGCTGGGGGATGGGCTGGGGAGATGGCGCTGGCGCCTTTGTTCCCCGCCAAGCTGAGCTCTGCCGTCCGGGGGCTCAGCAGCTCTCCCTCCCTTTGTCCTCCAGCCTTCCCGCTTTCCGCGCAGAGCTGTTAACTTATGACCTCCCAGACGCTAAGTCGCGCTTGCTGTCGGAACACAGTCTGTCCGGCCCCTCCGCTTTTGCCAGCCCGACTCGGGGGCTCTGCTTGGCCGGCGAGCCGCCCCTCCGCCCCGGCTCCCTCCCGCCAGTCCGTGGAGCGCGCACCGCCTCGCCGCCCTTCCTACCCTCTTCCGTGGGCCTCTAGTCTGCGCTTGACTCCGGAGACTCCCTTCTGCTAATCCTCTGGCGGTTTTCTGGGTTCTTTAGGCAGGTGTAGGTGGAATCTAAGTGATCGGCAGGACGCGCTGTGAGCCCCGTGTCCTCCTACGCCGCCATCTCAATAAAGTGTCTCCCGGCAATTCTTTAACCCTTCTCTTTACCTTGGACATAAAGTCTATATTAAAACAAAACAAAATATAAATTACTCAATGATTCGGTTGGTGAGAGATGAAAATATAGTGGAAACAGTAAAAAGTGGAGAAGTTTCAGTCTCAGTTTGTAGGAGCACTGTTAGGTTTTAGATAATCGATTGAGTTGATGCAATAGAGTAGTGTTGCTTTAGAAAATAAATTACATAATAATGTAATGTGTGCAGTTACTCTTGAAGTTAATGAGAACAGAATGCATGATGTTATACCGCCCTAATGACATATGACCTTTACATCTCCATATACTTAGTTGTAAAAAAGTTCGATACTGTACTAATGCCCCTCAAAATTTGCCCATGAAAAATTAAGGCCTATTCCAACAAATGCAAGTATTATATAGTAACATAGGTTTTTATGGTGAAAGATAAGTTATGGCCTCCTAGTTTCCTTCATGTTTCCTAATTTTCCAAGTCATGCCTTTGGTTTCTTGTTTTTTAGATTTTGTGAATTCTAGAATGCATAGGATGCTGCCATTCTTACATACTCACATAATTTAAAGAAATAAAAAAAAAACTGATTTTTTAATCTATACTAATATTCATCTAATTGTTGAAGTTTCAAGTAATTTAAAATTGTATTCAAAGATGTACAAAATAAAATATTGCATGCTTTTTTTAAAATTCAAAGAAAATTCACTTAAGATTATAGAGAATATTTTTCAGAATAATTTCAATTACATTAATCTACCCAAATTGAGTCATATCTTAATTTCCAGTGAGTTAAAAATCTATATTTTTATTTGTTTCATTTATTTATTTACTTACTTATTTATTAAACCCAAGTTAGTTAACATATAGTGTAATAATGATTTCAGGAGTAGAATTTAGTGATTCCTCACTTACATACAACACCCAGTGCTCATCCCAACAAGTCCCCTCCTTAATACCCTTTACCCATTTAGCCCATCCCACCACCACCCCCCTCCAGCAGCCCTCAGTGTGTTCTCTTTATTTAAGAGTTTCTTATGGTTTGCCTCCCTCTCTGTTTTTATCTTATTTTTCCTTCCCTTCCCCTGTGTTCATCTGCTATGTTTCTTAAATTCCACATATGAGTGAAATCATGTTTGTCTTTCTCTGACTGACTGATTTCTCTTAACATTATACCCTCTAGCCCCATCTACATTATTGCAAATGGCAAGATTTCACTTTTTTGTTAACCAAGTAATATCCCATTGTATACACACATATATATGTATATGTGTGTATACATTACATCTTCTTTACATCAGTAGATGGACATTTGGGCTCTTTCCATAATTTGGTTATTGTTGATAGTGCTGTTGTAAACACTAGGGTGCATGTGTCCCTTCAAATCAGCATTTTCGTATCCTTTGGATAAAAGGTACTGAATTGCTGGGTTGTAGGGTAGTTCTATTTTTAATTTTTTGAGGAACCTCCGTACTGTTTTCCAGAGCTATCCTGTTAATCGAGTTCAACAGTTAATTGTAGAGACAGACTAAATATGTCCAGATCCTGTCTAAATTCAAATGTGTTGTCTGTCCCTCCAGGTAATTTCTGTCAGTGGAGCCATCATATTTAAAAATATTTTAAATATATTGAAGGTGTAAAATAACTATAAGGAAATGTTTAATACCCAAATTATCAAGATTTTGCCACATATGATTGATGTGCTCCTTTTTTCCCTTGTCTTTCTTTGCTAAAGCATTTAAAGCAAACCACACGTCATTTTACCCCTGCAACTCTAAAAAACAAAAAGATACCATTAAGCCATTATCATATTAATCAAACTTAAGTGTTTTCTTTGTTTTAGTTAATAATCAAAAATCAATTTTTCTAATGTCATGAAACATTTCTCCATATGTTTATGTAAATGAGGATCCACGTCAGGTTCACACTACATTGCATTTGATTGTATTTCTTTTTTTTTTCTTTCTTTCTTTTTTTTTTTTTTTGAGAGAGATAGAGAGAGAGAGAAAGAGAGGTAGAGAGCAAGTGGGAGAGGGGCAGAGAGAGAGGGAGATAGAGAATCCTAAGCAGGCTCTGATCCATCACTGCAGAACCTGATACGGGGCTCAATCTCACGTACTCTGAGACAATGACCTGAACCAAAACCAAGAGTCAGGCACTTAATGTCCGAGCCACCCAGGCACCCCTCAGTTTTGTTTCTTAAGTCGCTTTTATCCTAGATAAGTTCCCCTCAACCTGTTTTCATATTTGTTGTTAATGCCTTTGATTTATTGTGGAAGCCAAATTAGTTGTCTTGAAGAAAACATTTCTTAGATGTGCCCGTTATTTTTTTGAGGTGTACATTAAACTGTTCTTCTATCACGTGTTTTTGTATATAAATGTGATTAGACTCTCAAATTTTGATTATATGCAGATCAGGTCTTTCAGCAAGGAGACGTAATAGATTGGCCTAACTGCTTGGAAAGTATACCAAGACTAGTTGTCCCATCTTTGGGATGTTAAAGTTTAATAGAGTTAGACTGTGGGGCACCTCGGTGGCTCAGTCAGTTGAGCCCAACTCTTGGTTTCAGCTCAGGTCATGATCTCACAGTTCGTGGGTTCAAACCCTACATCGGGCTCCACACTGCTTGCTTGGGATTTTCTCTCTCTCTGTCTCCCTCTCTCTCTGCCCCTCCCCAGCTTGTGCTCACTACATATATATATTTTTTAAATGGACTTAGACAGTGACAGCTTCATTTTTGTATTTGTACAGTATTCCAATCATTTTTTCATGTCAGTTTTCCACTGATTCCATGAATCAATTATTAAAATGAAATTTTTCTGCACTGACATTGACAACCACGATTAACACAACCTAATATTGAAAAAAAGAATTCAATGTTTTTCTATTTCTGAACATCATACTTTGAGACAGCAAGATTTAATCATTCCAAGTGAAAATTTACATATGAAATTAAATAATTGTTTACCCAAAAATGTTTATACATTGACCTAAATTATTAATTATGTAATTCTAAAGCTAATCTTCCCACTGCTTTCCAAGTCACACACACATGGTGACTTTGAATGCTTCTCTAAAAAATAATGATACTACATAAAATGTAATCATTAACTTGTACAGAGGAAACAATACAAAATACAACACAGGTCTTAAGTGGCCGATTTTACAATGATTTTTACTAGGAGAAAGTGTCCCTAGAAAAGCTTCAGAAACCAGTAAAGTCTTATGGAGTCAGAGAATTCACATACAGTATATGATTTGACTAGAGAGTTTGTATAATGATACATTAAAAATAAATTCTTTATAATAAATAAAACAAGATATAATAGGTTTATAGCATAAAATTGAACTGAGATCCAGTGATAATGATCCAGTTCTGGATCCAGATCCAGTTCTGCTAATTCTCATTTTATTTTCTATTCTGAAACGGCCTAAAGCATTTTTCTGTGGTATACCCATTTAAATCTGTAAGACATAAAATGAGATGGTAACAAGATAAATTATTTTTCATATTACTTTGAAATTCAAATTTTATTCCAATTTATTAAGATATTATGAAAATATAATATATGTAAATTTAATGTGTACAATGTGATTATTTGATACACATATATATACTTAAATGATTACCACAAAAAGGTTAGTATACACCTACATCCCCTGACATAACGTGTGTGTGTGTGTGTGTGTGTGTGGTGATTTAATGTTTAAGATCTACTCTTCTAGAAACTTTCAAGTATATACTATGGTATTGTTAATTATAGTCACCATGCTATCCACTAGGTCCCCAGAACTTATTCATCTTATATCTGGAAGTTTATACCCTTTGACCAACGTGTCCCAATTTCTTCCATCCCCCGTATATTGGCAACTACTATTCTATTCTTTCTATGAGGTTGACTATTTTAGATTTGACATATAATTGATATCTTACAGTATTTGTTTTTTCTCTATTTGACTTATTTCACATAGCATAACACCCTCAAGATATATCCATGTAATAAAATTTGAAATTAGAAATTGTGTTGCCTCCAATTTTGTACCTTCTTCTTAGCATTGCTTTGGCTATCTGGGATATTTTCTATTTCCATCAATTTTTTAAATTTCTGTTTCTATGGGGGTGCCTGGGTGGCTCAGTCAGTTAAGCATCCAGCTTCGGCTCAGGTCATGATCTCGCGGTTTGTGAGTTCGAGCCCTGCGTTGGGCTCTGTGCTGACAGCTCAGTGCCTGGAGCCTGCTTGTGACTCTACCTCCCTATATCTATTCTCCTCCCCTGTTACCACTCTGTCTCTTGCCCTCAAAAATAAATGAAAACATTTAAAAAAATTAAATTTCTGTTTCTATGAAAAATGTCATTGAAACTTTGATAGGGATTGCATTGAATCTATAGATAGCCTTGGGAAAGTATGGACATTTTAACAATATTAATACTTTGGATCCATGATCATGAAATACCTTTCCATTTTTCTGTGTCTTTTCAATTTCTTTTATCAAAGTCTAATAGCTTACAGTGTATGAGTTTTTCACTTCCTTGTTAAATGTATTCCTAAGTATCTTATTTTTTTAATGACATTGTTCGTGAGATTTTCATTATCTTTCAGATAGTTCATTATTAATGCATAGAAATGCAACTGATTTTTGCATGTTGATTTTGATCTTGCAACTTCACTGAATACATTTATTAGTTCTCAGAGTTTCTTTGGTGGATTTTTAAGATTTTTCTAAAACAGGAGTCCATCATCTGAAAACAGAGACAATTTTACTTCTTCCATCTGATTTGAATGCTTTTTATTTATTTTTTACATCTGATTGCTCTGGCTAGGACTTCCACTACTATGTGGAATAGGAGTAACAAAAGTGAGGACTTTTGTCTTGTTCCTAATCTCAGCAGAAAGCTTTCCACCTCTGACTGCTGAGTATGACATCAGCTGTGGGCATAACGATGTTAGCTGTGGGTTTTTATTATGTTGAATTTATTCCTTCTATACCCAAGTTGTTGCGAGTTTTTGTCATGAAGGGATATTGATTATTGGCAAATACTTTTTCTTCATCTACTTAGATGATTACATAGTTTTTATTTTTACATATATTAATCTGGTATATCACATTTATTGATTTGCATTTCTTGAGCCATCCTTGCATCCCCAGGGTGAGAATCATGCTTGTATCACAAGGATAAATCTCATGTGATTGTGGTGTTTGATTCTTTTAGTGTGTTGTTAAATTTGATTTGCTAGTACTTTGTTGAAAACTTTTGCATCTATATTCATCAGGATTATTGATCTATATTTTTCAGTATTTCTACTTTGTTGGCTTTGGTATCATGGTAATTCTGATGTAAAATGAGTTTTGGAGTATTCTCTTCTCTTTAATTTTTTGGAAGAGTTTGAAAAGAATTGACCCTAATTCTTCTTTAAATGTTTTTGTTGTTGTTGTTGTTGTTGTTTATTTATTTATTTTGAGGGAGAGAGAGAGAGAGTGGTAGAGGGGCAGAGAGAGAGGGATACAGAGAATCTCAAGCAGGCTCTGCTCCATCAGTGTAGAGACCAATGTGGGACTCAAACCCATGAGACCATGAGATCATGACCTAAGCTGAAACCAAGTTTTGGGCACTTAACTGACTGAGACATCCAAGTGCCCCTCTTTATTCAATATTTGGTAGAATTAGGGGCACCTGGGTGGCTCAGTCAGTTAAGCGTCTGACTTCGGATTCTGTGTCTCCCTCTTTCTCTGCCCCTCCCCCACTCGCACTCTGTTTCTGGCTCTTTCAAAAATGAATAAACGTTTAAAATTTTTTTTTAAATGCTGGTAGAATTCACCAAGGAAACCATGTGGTCCTTGGTTCTTATTTACTGTTTTTTTTTTTTAATGTTTATTTATTTTTGAGAGCTGAGCTGTCAGCACAGAGCCCAATGCGGGGCTTGAACTCACGAACTGCGAGATCATGACCTGACCCCAAGTCAGCCGCTTAACCGACTGAACCCACCCAGGCGCCCCTACGGAGGGGGGGGGTGGTAATTGCAGATTCAATCTCCTTGTGATTTGTCTGTCCAGATTTTCTACTTCTTCCTGACTCAGTCTTGGTAGGTTACACGCTTCCAGAAATTTATCCATTTCTTCTAGGTTATCCAACTTGTTGGCATATTATTCATAGTAGCATTTCATTAACTTTTGTATTTCCCTGGTTTCATTTGCATGTGTTCTCTTTCATTGTTGATATTATTTATTTGATTCTTCTTCTTTCTTAGTCTAACTAAAAGTTTCTCAATTTTATTCATCCACTCAAAGAGCCGGATCTTCGTTTGTTGATCTTTTCAATTGCTTTTTTGATCTCCATCTTACTTGTTTCTGCTCTGATCTTTGTTATTTCCTTCCTTTGTCTAATGTTGGATTAGTTTGGTTTTGTTGTTGTTGTTGCTTTTGTTATGATATTTCTTTCTTCTTAGTGTAGGCACTTATCACTATGAACTTTTTAGAACTGCTTTTGTTTCATCCCATGTTTGGTATGTTACATTTGCAATTTCACCTGTTTCCAAATATTTTTTAATTCCCTTTTCAATTTCTTCTTTGATCCATTGGTTGTTCAAGAGTCTGTTGTGTAATTTCCAAGTATTTCTGAATTTTCCAAGTTTCTTTTGTTACTGATCTCTAGTTTCATTACACTGTAATCACAAAAGATCCTTGGTTTGATTTCAATCTTCTTACATTTGCTAAGGCTCCTTGTTTGTTACCTAATGTGATATATCTTGGAGAATGTCCTTGTGAACTTAAGAAAAATGTGTATTCTGCTACTGTTTGGTAGAATGCTCACTCATTGCGGATGGTAATTTAGAAAAAATGGTAGAGACTTTGGGAGACAGTCTGTGATTTATTACAAAACTATCCTATCTCTTTATAAGATCTAACATCATTTTGGATAGTAGAAATAATTCCTTAATGAACATTTTTATACAAGTGTGGATATATTTTCAAATTTCTTGTATTGATACCTACAGAAAAAGTTGCTAGGTCATATGGAAAATTTATGTGTATAGGTATTATTGAGTTTTGGGAGTTCTTTAAATATTTTGTGTATTATTAAATCAAATATATGATTGGAGGATTTCTTTCCCAGAACCCAGGATTGTATTTTCACTTTCTAAGTCATGTTTTTTGAAGCATAACGTTTTTGAACTTTATCGAAGTCCAAATTATAATTTCTTCATCGCTTATGCTTTTGGTATTGTATCCAAAAAATGTTTGCTTAGCCCAGGGTTATGAATATTTACTGCCATATTTTCTTGTAAGCCGTTTAAAATTTTAGGTGTGACATTTAGATCTATGACCCATTCAAGACAACTTTTAGGTATAATGTGAGGTTTAGGTTGAAATTTTTCATTTCGCAAGTGGATATCCAATTGTCTCAGAACTATTTGTTGGAAAGATTTTTTTCCCCCACTAAATTGCCTTGGTGCTACTGTTGAAAAGCAAATAACCACAAATGGGAGGCTTCATTTTTTATTTACTTTCAATTCCATTTCATTGATTTATATGTCCATCTTATGCCAGTACCACAATGTCTTGATTAGTGTAACTTTGTAGTAAGCTTTGAGACAGACTCCAGCGTTTAAGCCTTCACATACCATTATTATCAAGGTCTTTGCCTATTCACAGTACTTTGTGTTTTCATACAAATTTTAATAAAAAGTTGGTCAATTTCTGGAAAAAAGAAAAGAAAGAAAGAAAACCTGCTGTGATGTTGATAGAGATTGCTTTAAATTTATAGATAACTTTGGGGAGAATATCCATCAAACTAAGACTCAATAGCCTCTCAGTCCATGAACATAGATTGTCTTCTTTTATTTGGACCTCCTTTCATTTCTTTCAGCTTTTTTAAAGCTTTAAATGCATAAGCCGTGTGCTCCTTTTATAAAATTCACTCTTAAACATTTAATTCTCTTTGATGCTATTGTGAACAGAATGGTCTTAATTTCATTTTTGGATTATTTTTAATAGAGAGAGATATAATTGATTTTTCCACATTTGTCTCAGGTCCAGTAAAGTTGCTGGACTGCTTTATTAGGTTCTTGTTCTGTTGTTGTTGCTTTCATGTGTGGATCTCATGATTTTTATATTTGGGATTATTCTATAAGTGAAAAAAGGCAATTTTACTCTTCCTTTACACTCTCAACAATTGCTTTTCTTTTTCTTGTCTAATTATACTGTCAAAATCTCTAATGCAATGTGGAATGCATGGTGAGAATAGATATCCTTGCCTTGTCTTTGGTCTTAAAGGGAAGCATTCAGTCTTTCATCAAGTATGAAGTCAGTTGTAGTTTTATAAATGCTGCTTATCAGACTGAGGAAATTCTCTTTTATCCGAAGTGTATTGAGCATTTTTTTTAAAAATCACAAATGGGTGTTGAATTTTGTCAAATGATTTTTCTGATTCAATGGAAATGATCATGTATTTTTCCATCCTTTAGTCAATTATTATGGTGCATTACATTAATTCATTTTTGGATGTTAAATCAACCTGACATATATGGGATAAATACTTTTAGTCATAGACAGTGTTTTCATAGTTTAAATTTTTTTGGAAAAATTTTAGTATTGTGTAAAAAAAGTTTAGTATTATCATTTTTCTAAAATTCTCAGAGAATTACAATCCTGGATTTTCTTTGTGGAAGACTTTTAATAATTAATTCAATCCCTTGTATGGGCCTATTCATATTTCCTACATTTTCCTAAGTCAATTTTAGTAATGTGTATCCTTCTACAATTTGTCCATTTCATCTAGCTTCTCTTATTTGTAGACATAAAGTTTCTCATTCATTAGCTTATCAACTTGGAATTATATTGACATTTTAAAAGAAACAATTTTTGTTTTATTGACTTTTTCTGTTTCATATCTTATTGATTCCCCATTATGCATAGTAATTTTTTTCTTCTGTTTGCTTTGGGTATAGTTCACTGTTCTTTTTCTTGTTATTCAGGTGGCAGCTTAGGTTAGTGATTTGAGATCTCTCTTCTTTCCTAATGTAATCAGTTTATTTTAAATATCTTTAATGTTTTATCATCATGCATGTAGATTAGGTCAAGAACTGTGTACAGAAGAGTCCTCTGTTTAAGATTAGAGTTGTATCTTTTAATTCTTACAAAGTTCAAAGGGAATCCGTTGCACGTTAGTGCCTCGTCTCTCCTATTTATGTTACCTCTTTCACTTTTCCTTGTGCTCTCCCCTCCTGGCCCAAATGAGTTCAGGGCTTTCAATTCAGCTTTACATGGCTGTGACGATCAGTACAATCAAATAACTGTTATTTGGTTTTTCTTTATTGGAGTTAATACATCTGAATTCAGCTTTTTTTCTCCCTTCTCATACAACCACAAATCTATTTCAAGGATTTATCTCCATACTTCTCCAGTCTGGATGCACAGAAGTGAGAAACTTGTATGTAGAACATTTGCAAGAAAATGAGACAAATTACACTGTAAAATCACCTGCTCCTAGCAAGTTTCTTTTTAGCTTTTGTAATAAAAAAAAATATCTGTCTCTTTGATTACTTAAAACTCCATTTCCCAATATTTCTTCCCCTTTGGTATTCCAGGCTGATAACTTTCAAAGAGAGGAAAAAGGATTAGTATTGTCCAAGCTTTAGGAAGAGAAGCATTGCAGGTGAAAAGCAAACAAACAAACAAAAAGTCTTTATTTTTATAGTTAGCATTACTATTATTTGTTACTTCAAATTCATACAAAAAATGTACGTTAGAATTTGTGTGTATGAAGACTACTTTGTAATCAGTTCAAAATGTCAGATTAATTTTTTCAATCAAATGTTACTGTAGCCTGTTAAGTGCTAGCTATTTTTCTTGGTATGGAAACACTAAGCTGGAATTCTAATGAAGGAAGAAAGGAGCCACGAATATGTATGATACTATACTTCAGTGAAATAATCATAAAATAATATTTGTTTTTTCTTTTGCCGGGCATCTGAAAATGCTTATGTATCAAAAGTGATTAAAACAAAATACAAACATTTTTAATTGTTAAACTTTTCCTAATAGTAAGGGATTTTATTCTTGAACATCAGAGGTAGATCGATGTGCTTGGCTCTCACAAGGATATGTAAGATTTTTATATGCAAAATAGCGATTGCCAGATGTGCTTTATCTATATTAGATGGAAGAGGAATATAAATGAGGTCAAGTACTCAGCGTGCATAGCATGACATTTCAAAATGTTTCTAGTCACACATCTTATTTTCAGTAACATCTTAAATCTGTCAGTTGGTAAAATTAAATGACATTCCCTAAGACATCATTATTTTAGAACCTGGAAAGGGAGAATACTCATTTAGTATCTTCTTTTAAATTAGCAATTTCGAAGAGAGGATTACATCATCGCTTAAAATTCAGGGGTGAAAATAAAGGAAATTAATTGGCAGGACCCTAAAGTATAACTTTGATGTCATGAATCTAAATGTTTGCAATAACTATAAACCTATGATGTAAATGCGATATGCTTATACTGACTGGTGCATCCTCCAAAGAAAAATTAAAAGCATAGATCTCTAACCAAGGAAAGCACAAAGTTTGTTTTAAATATTGATGCGCTGGTGATAGATGCATGTCAGTCCGGAAGAAATACAGCTATTGCCAGCAATGAAGCAACATAAAAAATAATTCTTATAAAAAGCATCTTAAAACAAAATCATTACAAAACGACTACATCTTTCATCATCTGCCAAGTTTTTGAAATTGTTAAATTATAATAATGCAGGAAAGGACAGCCTCATCAATAATTGAGAAACTTCATAAATTGCATTTAAATGATGTGTGAAGAACAGGAAAAAATAACATCGGACTTTGGAAACTATAGAAAAAGTAAAACTTTTACTGATCGCCATCTCTGTAGTACCTATAAGGTGTCAGGAACTATGATACAAGATATATGTAGATTATTTCTAATAATTTAAACATTGCTGAAGATGTGTGTCCTCTTTTAAGGGTGAAAACTCCTGTTTGTTATCACTTACTGGCAGTTGGAAAAATGAAGGTTTGAACTGAGTTTACCAAACATAAATTTCATGGGAAGAGTTTTTCAGGTCTCAGGTATCACTACCATTTATCTAATTATTTCCTTATTGACCTGAAAAATATTATTCATTTAATAAATGTTTTAATATCTTCTTTGTGCTAGTAATTAATCAAGTTTGTGGCAGAAAACAGTGGATAAACAAACAAAAACCTATGTCATAATGGAGTTTACAGTCTAGTAAGGTACTCATATACACACAAAAATAAGCAACAAAATAGAACGTATAAAATGTTAAGTAGTGAAACATGTCACAGAAAAAAATAAGGCAGGGAAAGTTGGAATCTGGTTGGGAAGGGTGGTCAATTGTAATTAGATTAGCTAAGGAAAGGCTCGCTAAGACAGTGATTTTGCACAAAATGTGAAAGAAGTAAGAGGATTTATGGGAATTTTATATGGAAAAATAGAACTCTAGCACGAGAAAATATTAAGTAAAAACACTTTGAGATGGTAGTATGTTTATATTTTTGAATACATGTTAATTTGTATAACTACTTTGCCATAAAATTTCCATCAACTTTTCATCTCATTCATAATAAGGATCAAAAACCTTACATCTGTATTACAGCTGTATTTTTCCTACATCTATCTCCTCTTGCCTACAAGTTGCCTTCTTCCACATTTGTCTGTCACTATAATTATCTCTTTCTGTCTCAAGGATCACTTGAACTTCTCTGTTAAGTGTAAACTATAGATAACAATGGAAAAAAAAAAAACAGAAAGAACACTTAATAGACAATAAAGCACTCAGAGATGATAGTTGCTTGGACCAGCATGGTAAAGTGTAAGTGACAAGAGAAGTGGTTGGATCCTTAATATATTTGGAAGGAATTGCCAACAAAATGTTATGACTGACTGATGGTGGAGGGTAAAACAGATTCAGAAACAAGTGTAGGGTATTTGGCCTACAAAACCAGAAGGAAGGAGTTGTTGCTTCCTGAGTTAGAGAAGAAAAGGAATAGAACAAATTTGAGGAAAATATCAGGAGTTTGTTTTTGACTATCTTTACTAAGCACATTAAACACACTATTGGAGGTATTAAATCAGCATATATAAGTCTGAACTTCAGATAAAAGTCTCAGATGGTTGATATAAACTTAAGAGTCTATTTCAATAGGCTTTATTATTATTTAGACATGGGGGGCCAACATTATTAGGTATGGTCAATGAGGAGGAGAATGCCATTGATACTTTAATGACACACTGTTGCAAGGTAGTTTTTGATACAAATCTCAAAAGAGAAAGAATACATGTCATGCCATGGGGGATGGACTACGTGGGGAAACCCCAGGATCAGTCATGAGGCAGGGGAAAGAGAGGACCCATGGGCAAGAGATTTTATTGTGGTTTCTGTGGGAAGGAACAGGTAAGATGACGTAAGAAAACTTAATACTGACTAATTTGACTAATGTCAACGGACTCTGGGGCATAGGTGCTGTCCCCAGTTGTCTGATGTCTAGTACCGGAGCTATCAGGGCAAGTGTCTAGTGGCCTAGGGTGTGAAAGTCTGAAAAAGGAGGCTGGTGGGATTGTAGACTCTGTATTTGTTGGTTGGCACTTGAAAGTGCCTGGGAGCACCTGGGAGATGAATTCTTCTCAAAGAAGAGAGTGATGAGGGATGCAGGAAACCAAGGCAATGTGATTCAGAACAAGGTGTTTCTAGTGTATGTATGCAGGGCAGATGTTAAAGCATCAAGTTTACATAAGTTAGAAACATGTCAAATACAGAGTTGTCACTGGTAGGTGGTTTTTAAAGCTATGGTTATGAATATCTTTAAAGCAGAAATGAAAAGTGAAGTACTTGAAATGATTGGTAACAGATAGAAGTTGGTGCAGTAAGAGAATCCTCAGGGTCACAGCTAATAGCATCCTCAATGAGGAAAAACTGAGAGCTTTCCCCCTAAGGTCAGGAACACAACAGGGATGTCCACTCTCACCACTGTTATTCAACATAGTGTTAGAAGTCCTAGCCTCAGCAATCGGACAATACAAAGAAATAAAAGGTATCCTAATCAGCAAGGAGGAAGTCAAACTTTCACTCTTTTCAGATGACATGATACTCTATGTGGAAAACCCAAAAGATTCCACCAAAAAACTGACAGAATGGATACATGAAGTCAACAAAGTCACCAGATACGAATTCAATGTACAGAAATCGATTGCATTTCTATGCACCAATAATGAAGCAGCAGAAAGAGAAGTCAAGGAATCCATCCCATTTACAATTGCACCAAAAACCGTAAAATACTTAGGAATAAACCTAACCAAAGAGATGAAAAATCTATATGCCGAAAACTATAGAAAGCTTATGAAAGAAATTGAAGAAGGCACAAAGAAATGGAAAAACATTCCATGCTCATGGATTGGAAGAACAAATCTTGTTAAAACGTTGATACTACCCAAAGCAATCTACATATTCAATGCAATCCCCATCAAAATAATACCAGCATTCTTCACCAAGCTAGAACCAGCAATTCTAAAATTTGTATGGGACCACAAAACACCCTGAAAGGCCAAATTAATGATGAAAAAAAAAAAAAGCCAAAGCTGTGGTATCACATTTACAGACTTCAAGCTCTATTCAAAGCTGTAATCACCAAGACAGTACGGTACTGGCACAAAAACAGACACAGAAATCAACGGAACAGAATAGAGAACCCGGAAATGGACCCACAAATGGATGGCCAACTAATCTTTGACAAGCAGGAAAGAATATCCAATGGAAAAAAGAGAGTCTCTTCAGCAAATGGTGTTGGGAAAACTGGATAGCAACATGCAGAAAAATGAACCTGGACCACTTTCTTATACCACACACAAAAAATAAACTCAAAATGGATGAAAGACCTAAATGTGAGACAAGAAGCCATTAAAATCCTCGGGGAGAAAACAACAACCTCTTTGACCTCATCTGCTGTAACTTCTTACTTGACATGTCTCCAGAGACAAGGGAAGCAAAAGCAAAAATTAACTATTGGGACCTCATCAAAATAAAAAGTTTCTGCACAGCAAAGGAAACAACAAAACTAAAAGGTACCAATGGAATAGGAGAAGATATTTGCAAATGACACATCAGGTAAGGGTTAGTATCCAAAGTCTATAAAGAACTTATGAAAATCAACACCCCAAAAAAACAATCCAGTGAAGAAATGGGGAAAAGACATAAAGAGACACTTTTCCAAAGAAGACATTCAGATGGCTAACAAGACCCATGAAAAGATGCTTAACATCCCTCATCATCAGGGAAACACAAATCAGAACCACAATGAGATACCACCTCACCCCCATCAGAATGGCTAACAATAACAACTCAGGTGACAGAGGTCGGAGAGGATGCAGATAAAGGAACCCTTTTTAATTGCTGGTGGGAATTCAAGCTGGTGCATCCACTATGGAAAACAGTATGGAGGCTCCTCAAAAAATTAAAAGTAGAATTACCCTATGACCCGATAATTGCACTACTAGGTATTTATCCAAAAGATACAAAAATGTTGATTCTAAAGGGCACATACACCCCAATGTTTACAGCAGCACTATCAACAATAGCCAAACTATGGAAAGAGCCCAAATGTCCATAGATTAATGAATGGATAAAGAAGACGTGATATATACATTTAATGGAATACTCCTCGGTCATCAAAAAGAATGAAATCTTGCCATTTGCAACAACGTAGATGGAACTAGAGTGTATCATGCTAAGTGAAATAAGTCAGAGAAAGACAAATATCATGTGATTTCATTCATATGTGGAATTTAAGAAACAAAACAGATGAATATAGGGAAAGGGAAGCAAAAATAAGATAAAAATAGAGATGGACACAAACCATTGGAGACCCTTAAAAACAGAGAAGAAACTGAGGGTTACTGGTGAGATGTTGGGTGGTGGGGAAGGACTAAAGGGGTATGGAGCATAAAGGAGGACACTTGTTGGGATGAGCACTGGGTGTTATATGTAACTAATGAATCACTAAATTCTGTTCCTGAAATCATTATTACACTATATGTTAACTAACTTGGATTTAAATTTTTTAAAAAAGTTTAAAAAAAGATATGCAAAAACAAAGAAAAAGGCTTCTGCGCAAGTGAAGAAAGCAATCAAAAGAATTTGTCCCTGAGAAGGCATTTATGTTTAAGAGACAAAGATTTTAAATAAACTATTTTAAATATTTAAAAAACTAAAAGAAGTGAGCACCTGGGTGGCTCATTCAATTAACTCAAGATCTCTTGAATTGGGCTCAGGTCCTGATCTCATGGTTCATGAGATCAAGCTCCATGTCAGGGTCCACTTGTTAAAGATTGAGCATGGAGCCTGCTTAGGATTCTCTCTCTCTCTCTCTCTCTCTCTCTCTCTCTCTCTGTGTGTGTGTGTGTCCTGGCCCCCCACTCGAGTTCTCTCTCTCTCAAAATAAATAAATAAACTTTAAAAAAACTAAAAGAAGTTATACCTAAAGAACTAAAGGAAAATATGAGAACAATATCTCCCAGAGACTATTAATAAAGAGATAGAAATTATAGTAGAGAACAAAGTAAAATTCTGCAATTGGAAAATACAACTGAAATAAATATTTTATCATTTAGAAGAAGAACAGTGAAGTTTAAGATAGGTTAATTGAAATTATCTAATCTAAAGAGCAGAGAGAAAAATAAATTAATAAAAATCAACATCCTCAAAGACCCACGAGGCACCATAGAAATTATCAATATATACATAATGAGAGTGCAAGAAGGTAAAGAGAGAAAAAAGGGATTAAGTGAATATTTGAAAAAAAAATCACTGAAAACTTACCAAATTTGATGAAAACATGAATCTATCCACTCAAGCAGCTCAATAAACTCCAAATAGGATAAATCTAAAGTTATCTATACTTAGACACAATGTAATCAAACCATTGAGAGTCAAAAAGAAAACCTTCAAACTAGCAAGAGAGGTGACTCATAATGTACAAGAAATCCTCAATAAAAGTAAGAGCTGAATCCTCATCAGAAACCCTGGAGGGTTGGAAGTTTTGTAGGTTGTGAGATGATAAAAAGTCCTGAAAGAAAAAGTTTATCAACAAAGTATCCTATATCCAGTAAAAGTATTCTTTAAAATTCAAAGAGAAATGAAATTCCTAAATCAACAGAAAATGAGAGAATTTATCAATTGTATTACCAGTTAAATCCTACTTGGTAATGGCGGTATACATATGGTATATTTGTATATGTTGCTGGATTTGGGTTCCTGGTATTTTGTTGAGATGTTTGCATTTTTTTTTACAGGGGATATTGGCCATACCTTTCTGTTTTGTGTTGATTTTTGTCTGATTTTGGTATCAAGGTAATAATACTGGCCTCATAGAATAAATTAGCAATATTTCATCCCTTTACAATTTTTGAAAGAGCTTGTTAAAGATTATTATTAATCTTTGAGTGTTAAAGATTAATTAAAATTTGTTTGTTAAAATTTGCTGGTGAAGATATCTAGTCCCTTTTATCATAGGAATTTTTAAATCATTAATTCAATGATTTTACTGGTTATTGGACTATCTATATTTTTTATTCCTTCTTGAGTTGGCTTTGGCAGTTTATTCTTTCTCAAAGTTTGTCTATTTTTTCTTGGTTATCTATTATATTGGCATACAATTGTTCACTGTATCCTCCTGTAACCCTTTTTCTGCAAGTTTGGTAGTAATATCCCACCCTCATTTCTTTACGTTCTCTCTCCTTCTGTCTTCAATCAGTAGCTAAAGGTTTGTCTTTTTTAATCTTTAAAAAGAATTAAATTTGGTTTATTGATTTTCTCTATTATTTGTCTATTTTCTATTTAATGTATGGCCATTCTAATCTACATCATCTGCTTTTCCTGCCTTCTTTGTGTTTGACTTTTTTATTTTAAAATTGGGCTATTATTGATTTGAGATCTTCCTTTTTAATATTCAAGTTTATAGCTGTAAATATACCTCCAGGCACTGCTTTCGCTAAATCTCATATGTTTTGGCATTGCTGGATTTTCATTGTCATTCATCTCAAAGCATTTTCTCCTTTTTTTAGGATTATTTTTAAGTCGATGGTTATTTAGTTGTGTGTTGTTTAATTTTCACATATTTTATAATTTCCTATGTATCTTTGTTACTATTGTTGACAGTATCCTTGAGTCAAAAAGTGTCTGAAGAACTCCTCTGTGTCCTGAGCCAAACTGTATCGTTCGACTCAATAATCCTTGATTTCAAAAGGGAGATTCCTATTTACTCCCCCTTTGTGCAGCCCTTCTTTCAATCGGTTCACCTGAATAATTTTCATTCTTTCTTTAGGTGTCAATTTAAGTCACTTTTTCAATCTATGAAATATTCCCCCATGTATATATTTTCCTTTCATTCATTAATACCTCTGTCAAAGTACCTATTGCTTTCTATGATCATTACAAATTTTCTTGTCATCATCTCATACCCAGTTAAAGCCCACCTCATACCCAGTGTCTGACAAGTACAATAATATGTACTGAGTAGGTATTTGCTAAAGGATTATGAACCCTATATGGCATGGTCCCAACTCCCTGTTGTCCTATTACACACTCACTCACTTTGCTCTGGCTGCACTACATTCCTTGGCATCTCCATTTACATTGTCATGTTCCTGCCTCAAATCTTTGGCATTTGTTTATTGCCCTTGCCCTGAACTATTCCCTTCACAGCCTTTTCCCCCCATCTCAAATCACGATAGGTCAAACTGGACCTATTACAGGCTTATACTTGTATTTATCACTCATTATTATATGCTTAGAGCTTCAAATATTGTTCAAGAAATAATTTTCGAAAAAACAAGTGAATAGATGAATGAGTGAAAAGTGGGTGGGAATGGGGAGACAAAAAGATAGGGGATTTCTTAGGAGCATAGTTTAATATGCAATAATACCTTTGAGGTGGGCGCCTGGGTGGCTCAGTCAGTTGAGCATCCAAGTTCAGCTCAGGTCATGATCTCGTGGTTCATGGGCTCAAGCCCCTCGTCGGGTTCTGTGCTGACAGCTCAGAACCTAGAGCCTGCTTCAGATTCTGTCTCTCCTCTCTCTTGCCCCTCACCAACTCACACACTGTCTCACTCTGTCTCTCAAAAATAAATAAATGTAAAAAAATAAATACCTTTGAGGAATATTAAATAAAAACTTGTGCCTATGTACCAAGCTGTTTTCTAGGCATTTAAAATACAATATTTAATTGAATCTTTTGAAGTCCTTTTGAGACAGATATTATTAAAATTTTAAACAATAATTAATTTAAAAAATTTTAAACAGTATTTATGTGGCAGAGCCAAGGCTCAACCTATTATTTGACTTGAGTGTCTTTTTTTACAACATATATTCTAGGACTTAGAGTACAAAATAACAAGGTGCCAAATATTGAGGGAGAAATTTAGACCTGATTTAATTTCTTTGAATGATTAGAATTCACCTTGGAATATCAAAAAAAAAATTTTTTTATTTCGAACTGTCAAGTTTAAAGCTAATTAATTTCTTGTCAAAATCATTTCTCTAAAATATAGCCAGTTAACAAGGAATGTTAGTGAGAAACATTAACGCATTAACAGATAAAACAGTATTATTCTGACTCTTTAATGTATGCACTGCATTGGTAAAATTATTTTCAAAAATCTGGTTTATAGTAATTATTTGGGTACAAACATACAGATACTTCAGATAGATTATTTTTTCAATCTCCTTTGTTAGCGGTTATTATGTTAAAAGATTAAAAATAGGGGTGCCTGGGTGGCTTAGTTGGTTGAGCAACCGACTTGGGCTCAGATCATGATCTCACACTCTGTGAGTTCAAGCCCCATGTCGGGCTCTGGGCTGACACCTCAGAGCCTGGAGCCTGCTTCAGATTCTGTGTCTCCCTCTCTCTCTGTCCCTCTCCTGCTCATGCTCTATCTCCCTCTGTCTCTCTCAAAAATAAAAAAAATTTTTAATATTAAAAATAAATAAATGGCTTGTTCTAAGTTTCTACAAATGGTAAACTTATAAATTGATTTTAGTTGAGGTATCAACATCGTAACAAATATAAATATAAATTATGTACATATACACTTTCTGTTCATTTTAATCACTCTAGAAAGCAATAAAAATATACAAGTTCAAGCAACTATTGTGTAAAATTAAAATTTCCAAATATTTTCTATGTTTTCTGACTTAACTTTTTTGTGTTTGTTCAAGATTGTTTTGTCAATATTTTCTTTCGCCACCCACATCCCACAGTTCATTGTTCTGGGGTAGCAAGCCTTACGCTCCATTTAATGTTCCTTGCTTATATCATTTTTGGGCGTAGACCTCAAAAGTGACCCCATTTCGGAAAATAAACCAGATCTCACTCCATCTCTGAGATTATTTTTGTCAGACCATGTGGCCCTTATCCACAGCAGCCTAAGTGACATTCCAAGATAGTGAGGACTCTTCTGAGATGCTTCAAATTGTATCCTTTCCAGAATCCTAGTCCACAATCTCTTCTAGAGTGCTGCTAACTATCAACACAGAGAGGAGTCAAAGATCCTCCCTTATGAGAATTCTACCCTCTAGAATACAGCTGGCAACAGATGATCAGATATTTGCTAATACTGCTACAGTTTGAGATCTAAAGCAAAAAATCACCAATTATCTTCAGATTTAAATCAGAAGAACTTCTTAGATAAAATCTTCAATCACAATAAAATTTGAAGCAGAAAAAATCCTTTACTTCTCAATAACCAGTATCTCAATATGTACCACCAATATATTGTAGGAGAAGTAATTCATGCACCTTTGTTTCTCTACCTTTATTTGAAATACATTATTTTTAGGTAATTAATTAATCTGGATTATGAGGAAGGAAAAAAGAGAAACAAGACTTTTTTGAAAATATATCAAAGGGTTTATTTCCACATAGGCAAAGTGCCCTTGAATAGCCAATAATCTATAATGATTGAAAATGCATTTTGCCCATGAAACATATAACTGCTTATATTATTGCTTAATATATCTTATACTTACAACTAGACAATGCCCACTGGTATATTAAAGCTCTATGATTCCAACGGAAAAGAAACTTCTAACAAAGGATTTTAGAGTTGCTGGAAATTGTTTGAACACACTTTTTTCCCCCTAAGTAATATTACTTGATACTAATAAAATTTTTCTTTGAAATCTTTCTCTACTGCAGAGTGACTGATGCTTTACTTCCGTGGATATCCCAAATGTATCACTAAGGCAGAATAGTAAGGCATGACCTTCTGCAGGCCAAATAAATAAATAGATTGAGGTTTTACTTTTGTAACAGTGGCAAGATTAGTTAACTTAATCATTAAGCTAGACTTTACATATTACCATTTAATACACTCCTTCACTGAGCACACATGATTTCAACTTATTATGATTTTACTCTGTTTGATTTTTTAACCCCTATCTTTATAGATAATCAACACCTCAGAAAATGAAAGCTTGGCAAGGGGAATTATTAAGCCTCTTCAGTAGAACATAAACTGGCCCAAGAAGCATTATGACCAAGACATGGTAGAATTGACCCATCTTAGGGGCTCCTAGGTGGCTCAGTTGGTTGAGTGTCCAATTTCAGCTTAGGTCATGGGCTCTGGTCATCCTCCCACAGTTCGCAGGTTTAAGCCCCAATCAGGCTCTGTGTTGATAGCTCAGAGCCTGGAGCCTGCTTCAGATTCCGCGTCTCCCTCTCTCTCTGCCCCTCCCCTGTGCTCTCTCTTGAAAATAAACATACTTACCTGGCAGGGGAGATACCATGATCACAAAGGTGGTTTTCCCAGGGCAAGGCTTATCCATTGCACTCCGGATGTGCTGACCCCTGCGATTTCCCCAAATGTGGGAAACTCGACTGCATAATTTGTGGTAGTGGGGGACTGAGTTCGCACTTTTCCCTATTAAAAATAAATAAATAAATAAATAAACAAACATTAAAAAAAAAACAAAAGGGGTTGACCCGTGTGATTTTTTTTTTCTTTTTCTTCTCAATCTATGACAATACTGTTAAAAGCTGAAAGACTTCTATCTAAAAATATTTCAGGAAATCAATTCAATATCATTCAATATCAAAATACAGTGGTTTGCACATTAAAAAGATTTTGGAAATTCTGCTGTTTTATGTTTAACCACCTTAGAAAGCCAATAGGAAGCACTGTCAACAGAAGTTGAGTCCTGTATCACAACTAAAACAAAAATGTCACTGATTCAACTAAAACCTTCTATAGGGCAAAACAACCAAACCCATGAAATGGTAAGGGAAAAGAAGTGGATAAAATCTCCATAAAACTTCTGTCTTGAAATAAATTCTGTTCTTCAGGATTCTCTGTTCTATCGATTAGTTTCTTGAATCTTTTGTCAATGTCAACTGCTATCTGTGTCCCATCTTCAGGTAACTCTTGCTTCTCAGCTTGACCCTAATGACTACATTCTTCACACTCCTCCATTATTTTCCAAGTTTCCACCTCAGAGGACCCAGTCTACTTTTCTCTTTTTGTTCTGTGATGGGGTACACCCCTGATAAACTGCCATTATAATACTCAATTCACAGAATTGCAGATTTTGGCAAGCTCCAGTCACAGCCCAAAGATGCACATCTAGAGGGCCTTAGATTCGATGGGATGACTGTTTTGTACTCTTGAATTTTTATTTTCCAAACCGGGTTGGCATTTTGTTTATCAACTTATTTGATTCACAAATAAATAAATAAATAAATAGGTATTAAGACATTTATCTTTAGACTTTTAACTTCAGCTCAAAAATGTAGAGAGCTGAGCTCATAAGGCAAACAACCAACCTGAAATGGAGGCATAGAGAAGTCGGGGGCCTGCAGCTTAAAACAGAACCCACACACTAGTTTTCATGGGGAATGTGCCACTAGACGCCACAGAAGCCAGTAGGAAGATGAAATGATAAAATGTAATGCATTCCTGAAGGCTGAGCGTGGGCTAGCATGGAAGTCAGAAGTCTATAGACCACTCATATTTGCAGTCTCCGTCCTTTTTCAGGTGTCACCTTTAGGAAACCCACCAGGCTTTCTTGGGGGAGCATAGGAGAGAACACCTCTGACGTGTTGACTTGGGTAAGAAAACAGCAACTGCAGGGATTCGCTAACATCCTTTGCCCCTATTTCCCTTATTAAAATGCTTAACCTGGGGCTCCTGGGTGGCTTAGTCGGTTAAGTATCCGACTCAGGCTCAGGTCACGATCTCACTGTTCATGGGTTCGGGCCCCGTGTCAGGCTCTGTGCTGACGCCTCTCAGCTGGCAGCTCAGAGTTTGGAGCCTGCTTTGGATTCTGTGTCTCCCTCTCTCTGCCCCTGCCCTCCCCACCTTTCTCTCTCAAAAATAAGTAAACATAAAAGAAAAAGGCTTAATCTGTAGAGGGAGAACAAGGAAGCACTATCCTGCAAGCCAATCCAAGAACCTTAGAGAACTCAAATAGGATAAATAACAGAGATAAACAAACAAAAGCCCACACCTAGAAGCAGCATGTTTGAGCTGCAGAAATGCAAAAGATAAAGAAAAAATCTTGAAGGTATCTGGCAGAGGGCGGTGGTGGTATACTTGCAAAGACGAGAATAAAAATTACAGCATTATTTTCATTGAAGACTCTATAAGCAATAAGGCAATGAAGTGACCTCTTTAAACTGTTAAAAAAGAAGATAAAATCTTATTAACTCAGAATTTCACACTCAGCAAAAATATCCTTCAAAAATCAGAAAAACAAAGTGCTGCTCAAGCAAACAATAATTGAGGGAAATTATTGCCTATAGACTTACTCTGTAAGAAACATTAAAGGAAATTCTCCAGCGAGAAGAAATATGGTATAGCAGAAACATGGAATATAATAAAAATCAGAAATGGAATAAATAAAGTAAAACTCTCCTTTTTTAATTTCTTGTTGTTAATTGCTCTAAACAATAAACCATGTCAAGCAATGATAATAACAAAGTATTGGCTGTAAACTGAATGTCTGACAACAATGGTACAAGGGATAGGAGGGAGAAATTGGGAATAAGTAGGATAATATCTTTACACTACAGTTAAAGAAGTATAATAGTATTTGAAGGTGGACTCAGATTATTTAAAATCTCTATTTTAAACCCTAAGGCAACTACTAAAAAAGTTAAAAGTTATAAATATTATTAAGTCAATTGAGATAAAAGGACATAATGGAAAATTTTCAATTAAAACAAGGAAAAGGATAGAGAAAGAAAAAAAGATATTTAAAAACTACAACAAATAGAAAACAAGCAAGAAGATACATTTCTAATCCAACTATATCAATAATAACTTTTAATGTTAATGATCTAAACAGTTAAGATACAGAAATTGTCAGATCTGATTTTAAAAAGCAATAAACAACCCACTTATATTTACATGAAGCCTCATTTTAAATGTAAATACCTTTATAAATTAAAAGCAATGGCTAAAGAAATATATATCATTCAAACACTAACCAAAAACAGCTGGAATAGCTGTATTTATTGCAGGTAAATTAGACTTCAGAACAGAGAAGATTATCAGGGATAAACATAGACAGATAGTATATAACAATAGAGACACATTTTCAAAGATGATGTAACACTCCTAAACATGTATTCAGCTAATAGCAGAGTAGTATAAAACATGAGGCATAAAACAGTAAATCTTAATGGAAAAATAAACAATTCCACATGACAGGGGCTATGGTGAATACAGAATTTATGCTCCATTTAATGCACCAACATTCAGAGGAAATAATGCTATTGTATTAAGAAAGACTGTGACCCAGTATATCCTTATATGCTTAACTCTACACAAATGTGCAACTTTTGAAAAGAAGTGAGTCATTTACAAGGGAACTGGTTCTGGGAGAGGAAAATGAATGATGGGCATTATGAGGAAAGTCGACAAACACACATGCTTTATAGTGATCCTGTGGGAGCAGTTTTCTTTGGGATAGATAGCATTCCTAACTAACCTCCTGCTGGCGGTGGTTTTTATAGTACTAGGGCATGTACCAAGGGCAATGAGTCAAGGCTAGACATCTCCTCCAGTGAAATCCTCCCTATACCTCTGAAACTCTTATTTCTTTCTCTTATCAGCTGCATTTAATATTGGAGGGGAAAGTAATTATGAGAGGTGCCTGTCAGAAGCCACAGGGATCTGTACGTCAACCTATCTCCATTGATGTTTTAATTACTGTCGCCTCACAACTCTTAATGTAAAACTAAGCATTGGGATGGGGTAACATGGAGACTTAACTACGCACAGCTGCTTCCTAAGCTACATTCTGTATCTCTGAATTAATAGTGTACATTAAGTCTCTCTGACTTAAAGTGCACAATGGGAAGCACATTTGAAAAATCCAGAGTTACTCAGCTTCTCGCAGATTTTCTGAAATACCTCTGTTCTTAGTGAGTTACAGGTGCTTTTCAGCCATGTTCCCAGAGTTTTCTGGAGAATATATGCACATATATGATCACTGAACTCTACCATCGATGTACGTGGACGCATGTACAGCAATTTGGAGCTGAATTTCCGGGTCTGGCATTCTAAGTACTCTTCTGATATAGTGAACCACATTTTATTGTGACGACTCGTTTCTTATACACTTTTGCATTAAAAAAATAATTGGACATTGATTATGAAGAGTTTTTATCATAGTGGTCTCAGAAAATCTGAAATGAGAAAATACAAAACATTTAAGGGATTGTTTTAAATCACGTAGACTGTACATTATTTTCAGGCTAAATTCTGAGACTACTGCCATGGTTGCTACTCAATACATATTTATTGAATAAATGATCTCATCCTGTCCTCACTCAACAATTTTAGGTATCATATGTTCCAGTTATCTATTGCTGCGTTGAAAATCATCCCAGAACTGAGTCTCTTAAAACAACTATCCGATACATTTTGCTCACAAATCTGCAATTTTGGGCAGGACTTCGTAAGGACAGTTTTTCTGTGCTCCATATGGTATGAGCTGCAGTGGACCAAAGATGGAAGTAACTAAAGATTCAGCCACTCACATACCTAGTAGTCGATTCTGTCTGTCGTTAACAGCTTCACTCGGCCTCCGACTAGAGCACTTATACGAGGCCATTTCGTGCCTTTGCTTGATTTACTCATGACATGATGGATGGTTAAGTTCTAAGAGTAAGCAACCCCAAAGAACAAGAGAGCCAGAAGAAAGACCACTGTCTTTTCTGACGTAGATTCAAATGATGCAGAATCACTTCTGTGGTAATCTGTTCATTTAATATGAATTACTAAAATTCGCATGGGTTCAAGAGGATGAAAATATGGTATCACTCTTTAAAGGGAGGAATCTCAAAGAATTTGTGGGCATGTTTAAAGCCACTGAAATCCTCTGTCTGGCCACATGTTATTTATATTTCTTCCACAAGCAAAATTCATTAATTCCCTTTTAAGACCCCCTAAAAACTTGTCTATTCAGTATCAGATTTCAGCTCGAGTTCTAAGATCTAAATTATGTAAATATGTACTTCAAGTATTTTTCTTGAATATGCCAACGAGAGTATAGTTCTTCTTTATCTGAAAACCTATTAACTAAAGAGATTTCTCTTCATTCCACACAACAAACATACAGTGATTCAAAATAGAAAAAAAATAAAAATAAAAGTAAAAGATAGGTGCACAACAATCACTAGTCCATAGTGATTCCGAAATCCATCAGGCATATTGCCAGTTCTTTAATTAAAGTTTAAAAGTACTTTCCAGAAGTTGTTCACCATGGCTCCTGTCTCTCTCTTTCAGGGTCTTGGTTCCCCTTTCTGAGTCATTCTTTCTTTTCCGTAAAACATAGACCATATTTTCAATACTATAGATTTTCCAGCCTGTCTCTGACCTTGGAGGTTTAGGGATCTAATTACCTATTTAAATTGTTTCTCTCAGTACAAGCTGGTTTATATTCCTTGAACAAGGAATTGACTTTTTTAATAAATCAATTTATAATCTATTGCATTAGACAAAAGCAATACCCACTAATCTCTTGGGTTTATGAGACAGTGGCCTTATGATTCCTAGAAGCTCTGTTGTTTAACAGTATTCTATTCATTAGTAGTGAGTCAATAGCCAGTTCTAATTCCAGGGACAGGGAACACGACTCCACTTCTGTATGGGTAGAGGAGGGTCAAAGAATTTGCAAACAAATTTAATACCTCAGTGTCATATAAATTTAATTTTGATTTTAAATATTTTTTGCAAATTTAATCCAGTTTGTAAGTACAGAATATTCTACGTTAACTTGGTGAAGGAGTAAATAAAATATTATTTCTTTTGAGCTAAATTGAGTGAAGTCATTTCTAGATTGTGTGCCCCAGTTTCTTTTCAACTTATGTCATTCACATTTTAAGACACCAGGTGTAATGTAAATGGAGTAAGAAAATATGTGTGAAAGAGATACATAGGCAGGAAAGTTTTTCAGAATTAAAGCATAGAATTATCATCATTACCAGGAAGAAACTTTCTTCCTTAATTGGTTGTAATTCCATTGTGAATTGACATGCTATCCCATAAAAAAAATTGCTTTTCCTTTAAAATGAGAAACGATTATTTTTCCTTTTTAGAAATGTATATTTCTAAGGTCACAGAAATGAGAAGTTTTGCTCTAACATGAACTTTCTCTTAGTCTTTCTGCATACCAAGTTTCCTAAATCTAAAGTGCAAAATGTAAATTGTATTAGACACCTTCTGCATCTATATCATAATCATTAATTATATGTGAGCTCTTTGTAAAACATTATAAAAATATGAAATCTATATATAGCTGTAGTTTTCATTAATTCTATTTAATGATATAAGCCTATTTCAAAACTAATACATCCGAATTAGTACATGACTGTCAAATTATAAACCCCAAATACAATACTATCGAAATGACTCAACCATTCAAATTCCATAGAATTTACATGGTCGTTGCCCTCATTCTCATGGACAATAGTCTCTAGGAAATAAAATTAAAAGAAGCACTGTGTTTATGTTGCTTGAGCCATATATTTATTTTACACTGAGATGTAAAATATCTAGGCAATAAAAATAAGTATCTCCTTTTTCTTGTTTAACCAAAAAGCACAAAGACAAGTTAGTCAAAATTATGGCTGAGAGCGAAGCCATCTTTATTTATTTTTTAATTTTTAAAGCTAATTGTTTAGCATGCTTAAGCAACTTTAGCTATTTTCCACCTTCCTTCACACTCATTCTACCAATTGCAGTGATCCTTTGCCTCTGATCAATATCCAATAGCATGAAACCTTTCCAGCAATGCTTATTCGAGTGTGTTTCACATTAATGATCTTGGTCTGCTGGAAAACCAATTACACATTTTCCATTTAAGCTCTGCTCTGTAATGGATAATGTTTGCATTAAAGATCTGTCAGCTGTGGTTTGCTGCCAGTCGAGGGGCATACATAACTGAGATGGCTTTAGGAAAAATGGCCCAAGCAAGATGTTATTTTCAAGAAACTCTTGAAATAAATAAAGATAGTGAAATTATTTGTCATTATTTTCTTTACTTAATAACCATATTTACCTATGCTTTAATGTCTCAAATGACATACCACTTATGCTATTTCAAAAATGGAAGTTAATAAATATATATCCAATGTCTTTCTTGGGAAAAATCGGGCAAGATTATGAAAAATCAATTCAACCATAGTCTATTAAATGCTTAATATATGCAAGGGACTGTGTTAAAAGCTTAAATGTTATTACTTTATTTATGTGAAAAAGATAGTATTTATAGACTTGGGTAAATATATATAGTTATATACTTTAAATATTTATATATTTATAATATATATATTTTTATTTTTATACATAATATATTACTATATATTAATATTTCATATATTAATGTATACTCTATTCATAGTAATATACATAGATGCTAATAATATTTACCTCTATAGGAAAGTAGTTGAAAATCTAGAGAGGAAAGGTGACTTATTTGTTTTTCTGAATACACTTGTCATTTTTACCATGTGCTTATTTTGCCTTATTATTTAAAAATCTATTTTAAAATTAAAAAATATTCAAACCCAAACCAGTAGACCTATATCAATTTAGCTTATCATGAGCAACGTACTGCTATCATTATTAAAAAATAGTTAAATGATTTTAGGGAATTAGTGTTTGAATCATTAAAGCACAGAAGTATAGTAACTGTGACTAAACCAACTGAACAGGCCAAAGTATATAGTGCATCAAGGATGTCAACATACACGACATTCAAAAATCTCAATCTTTCTGGGAAAAGTATTGAATTAGCAAAACTGTTACTGGATAGAAGCACTTCTTTGAATATATGAAGGATTAAAAAAATTTTGAGTCAGCACAAAATCTTTTAAGTATCCATATTAATTTATGGCATTTCTCCAAGGGTCTCTCAAATTCATTTGACTCTTTCAGATATCACCCAAAACTAAAATTGAGAAAGATAATAATCCATGTGTATAATTTTTCTTCCACACGTACTCCTTACTGTTCCTAAAATTTGGAATGGTGTGAAATGTTGTTAATACAGTATACTTTAGTTAGTCTAAAATTTTCAGAATCTATCTGCATAAAAACAGGATATATTATACTTTTAAATTACATTTATTTCCAATTATTTCTATCATAATGGTTTATAAATACATTAAGTAATGGTATATCAGCTGAAAATTATAATCATAAGTTCTGATATTCTAAAACCTCAAACAGTCAGTTTTTTCAAAGTGTCCTACTCTAGACTGGTGCTATCACTCACATTTATCCTATTAAGGTTTCTATAAGAGTGTCTCTGCTTATCAACTGCATAGATTTGAAATAAAAAGATTTGTAAATCAAAATAAAACATTTTAAATACATATCTAAAAAAATTAGACATTAGGAGAACCTGGGTGGCTCAGTCGGTTAAGCATCTGACTTCAGCTCAGGTCATGATCTCATGGTCCGTGAGTTCAAGCCTCGCGTGGAGCTCTGTGCTAACAGCTCAGAGCTGGAGCCTGCTTTGGTTTCTGTGTCTCCTCCTCTCTCTGCCCTTCCCATGCTCATGCTCTGTCACTTGCTGTCTCTCAATAATAAATAAACATTAAAAAAATTTTTTAAGTCTAACAAAAAAATAGACATTAGACCAATTACTATTTTTTCAAAATATTTGCAATTCATTTGGTTGACTGGCCATTAACATTTAGTGAATTTCTTGATCTGAACCAGGCTTCATGCTAAGGGCTTTACACAGATTATCCCACTGAGTCCTCACAACAAACAAAATCTGTTTTATAAATGAGATATACAAGGCTTGGAGGGGTGTGGTAATTTTTCTAGGTACCACAGACCTTCAATAGCAGAACTGGGTTCCTATTCCTGGGAGTATGACTTTATGTTCTAAGCTCTTAAAAATCTAGGTTATACTCCTAATTTGAAAAATGTGCACTTAGTTTTTGTTTGTTTGTTTTTGTTTATTTGCTTTTCTGCAACATATTGAGAGTTCAGATGGTTGATTTGAATTGATAAAAATAACCTCTCTATTCATGCATGCTGTACACATACCTGAGTTAAGGTAGGTGGTAAAGGACAAATATATATTAGTTTGACAAACTGAGATTATAATTCGTTAGCATTGAAATCATTTCTAAAATGATTTTCTCTTTCTTTGGAGAAACTGAAGCATGCATGCAGAATCCTTTATAATTCTTGCTACATATATATAATGTTTAGAATTTCCCCTGAGAACACTGTATGATCTCAGAATAACTCCACGTATCTCCAGTTCAACAAAAGAATTTAAAATATATGCCATTACTCCTTTCATCATAGTTTTTTACTGTAATTTCTCTATTCTTCATAATCATAGTTTAATACAAATGTAATGCAGATAGCCATAATGTATAAGATTCTCTACAGATTTCTAAACAAATTGTGGGCACCTGGGTGGTTCAGCCGGTTGAGTGTCTGACTTCGCCTCAGGTCATGATCCATGGTTCCTGAGTTCAAGCCCCACATCAGGCACGTCACTGTCAGTGTGGAGCCCACTTCAGATCCTCTGTCTCTCTCTCTCTCTCCGCCTCTCTCCCACTCACCTCTCAATCTCAAAAATAAACATTTTTAAAATAAAACTTTTTAAAATAAAATAACATTTTTAAATAAACAAATTGGTGTTCCTTCACATCTCTAATCACATATCTCAAAATCACAATGTCTACCTTACGTTATTATAACTTACCTCTAAAATCTTTCCTCCAGTCATAGTGCACTGCTTCCTCGCAATATCATAAAATATTTCTAAGGAATAGCTCATCTGTTACCTGAGAAAATAAGTTGAAGAATTGGAACATATTGTAACATTGAACACATTGTCTCAATCCAAATGCATCTTTTAAAAAAAGCCCAAGTTCTACAGCTGGGCAATGAAGAACAAACATTATTGTATTATTTTGAAACAAATATTGGAGGTTACTTTTAGAATAAGTTAATGTACTGACCTAACACAAAAAAATCTGGTTTAGAAGTATATCAACATATTTTTAAATAGCTTTCACAAAAGTACCTTGAACTTTTTGTATTTTTATAATTATGTGTATAATTGCTATATCTTTATAAACTTATGACTTTATTCTGATTGCATACTTGGAAAGCCTGGAAAAGGTGGTAGATACTGGATCAATTTTAAGACTAAAAACAACACAGAGGATTGTTACAAGTTCGAAAAGCATTCTATATTTGTTGTGTAAAATGTACTATCATCATGGATATTTAACATGTATAATTTTATAAAGTTATGTTTTAAACACTATACATTTCTGGAAATAAATTTGATTCAACAAACATGTTTTGAGTGCTACCTTGGCATGTGGGCCTGAGACCCACACCTGATTTCAAATAACTCAACATTGAAATCCCAAGTTCTACATAGGTGTTTACTGCACTGCTAGGCAAAGCTCTCACAAACTGGTTACCTGTCCCCAAATCAATCATCATTGAAGTGTAATATTTAAAAAGCCAGTTAGGGGCGCCTGGGTGGCTCAGTCGGTTAAGCGTCCGACTTCAGCTCGGGTCACGATCTCACGGTCCGTGAGTTCGAGCCCCACGTCAGGCTCTGGGCTGATGGCTCAGAGCCTGGAGCCTGCTTGGGATTCTGTGTCTCCCTCTCTCTCTGCCCCTCCCCCATTCATGCTCTGTCTCTCTCTGTCTCAAAATTAAATAAACGTTAAAAAAATTAAAAAATAAATAAATAAATAAAAAGCCAGTTAACTAGCAGGGAGAGATCTGTAATATCAAGAACACAAGAGAAGGCATAGAAAATTCAAGTTCTAGGGGCGCCTGGGTGGCTTGGTCGGTTAAGCCTCCGACTTCGGCTCAGGTCATGATCTCACGGTCCGTGAGTTCGAGCCCCGCGTCGGGCTCTGTGCTGACAGCTCAGAGCCTGGAGCTTGTTTCAGATTCTGTGTCTCCCTCTCTCTGCCCCTCCCCTGTTCATGCTGTCTCTCTCGGTCTCAAAAATAAATAAACGTCAAAAAAAAATTTTTTTTTAAAAAATAAAAATAAATAAATAAATAAAAAAATAAAAAAAAAAGAAAATTCAAGTTCTATAAATGATAGTAATTTAAAAGTGTAAAAGTTCAGCAACCATACATAAAAAAATTCAATGTTTTAGGAGCGCCTAGGTGGTTAGGCGTGGGACTTTTGATTTTGGCTCAGATCATGATCTCACCGTTCGCGATGATCTCACGGTTCGTGAGACTGAACCCCACGTCGGACTCCAAACTCAGCATGGAGCCTGCTTAGGATGCTCTCTCTTCCTCTTTCTGTCTGCCCCTCCCCATTATGTTCTCTCTCTAAATAAATAAGCATTTTTTTAAAAATTCTATGTTTTAAAACAAGGAACCACTCTGTCTTTTGTTTTTATCCTTAGTACTCTACCAATTGCTTCTTACATTAATTACATACTAGCACCAAAATGACCTTCCCAATCTGGTAAATAATGTTAACCCTAAAATTAGACTAAGTCAAATCGTTTACGTCCTTTGCACTCAAACAATTCAACAAAGAAGGCAATAGGAGAAATACATGTGAATGCCCTTCCTTCTGGCAGAAAGTAAAACCCTGCGGTCGTGTCTGCTTGTATTAGCTTATCATGTAGTGCAAGGACTATTTTATGCATTTTAAACAGATAGAAAAGCAATTTAATTGATATTTTCCAAGGTATACCTTGTATATTTCATTTAAATGTTATGTAATCATTTTGTCACAATTTGTATTTTTTTAATGTTTAAGTCACTGCAATTTTTCTAGGGCATTCTAGAAATTTTTGGTATGTACTTTCATAGCTTAAATCATCTTTTAAATCCAAATAATTTATTTATATAACATAAAGAGCCCCAAATTATAAATGCTAGAAAAGTGACTATAAATATAAGTGAACTGATATATGATTTTAAAAGAATTATTACAAATATCTGCATGACATTAAAAAATAATTTACTACATATAATTAATATGGATCGTATAGTCAAAATCTTTCTATGCATAAAAGCAATGATTCATTCCTTGACTACTTAAAGAGTTTAAATACAGATCAACTTAAAAAGGCCAAAATTAAACAGAAATTTGAAAGATAAAGAAAAATTATGTTTAATTCATAAAAAAACTCATAAAAATTGATAAAAGCACAAAGATCCAAAGGAGTAACTACTTTCCTTTCATATTTGATTGTTTTTACCTTGTTTTAGACTTATAAACATACTATTTCTTCTACTGGCTCCTCCTTAAGAACATATTTCAAATCAAAACAATTTAAATACTCTCTTTAAAATACAAGAGCCTCAATACTATTGTTATATCAGTATAATATACACGAATGCTGCTCACAGTGAAAAGAATCTAAAAGAAACCATTTTGCCATAAAATTTATTTTGAAACCCCTACTGAAACAAGAAAATACACTTTTAAAGTAACTATAATGGCAAAGTATAGATATGCCTGACCAGTCTGTGTTTTTGTCATTTATTAGATTTGTTAAATACTTTCAGTCTCTTCCATGTAGCAGAGAATATATTGAATTATCTGAAGTCAGATTTATAAAAAGAATGTGGGAGGATTTTTTTTCCCCTCTAAATCTTTAGCCATCTCTGGACAAACAAGAGCAGAGAATAGTGTGTTTAACAGAATATGAGATAAATACAATGCCTAGTTTGAACAAAGTCAGAAATTATTTTTGTTTCACTGTCCCTACTAACTCTACAAAGATAAGGCCATCATTTCATTAAAAGCAGCATATAATAAACATTTACAAAGCTATAATGGTAACATTTTAATAGAACAGTGTTGAACATTAGCATTCCATAAAGGGAAATTTCAAAGAATTAGAAAAAGAGACATAATTGATTTATAAAAAGCAATTTTATGAAAGCATTTTACAGAAGAAATTTCTAATGGCAGGGTTCTAATATATTAAAATTATAACTGTGAAACTTTTGAATTCTTATATGAGGTTACATCAATTTCAGGGTGTCATAATGAATGTTGAAGAAATGAAAACCAAGTTTAATTAATAACTACAATATGCTCCCTTCATTTTATGTGAAACTAATAACCAAAATATTTTATATCTTTTTTTTCAAAATTCTCCTGTGCTCTTAGAATTTAAAGTGCATATTATAGATAATAGAATTATATTTTATCTTATGCATGTAATGAGAGTTCTTAGTTGGCAAAACAAGTGAGTCCCCTCTATTAATTTTTAAGTGAATGGGGTTGATTAAGGAATTTTAGATACTTCTAAGAATCTTTATAAAGACTGGAGAAATAAACCTAAAGTTATGTTTCCAGGAATGGCTCCTAAAACCAGAGCTGGAAATATAATTGTCGGGTTCCAATGTAAAATGAATATGTGGGGCCTCTTGTTTGAAAGGTATAGAAAAAAGTACCACCAAAGATACTGAAATATAAAGCCTTTTCCATTCTTCTCTTGTCTTTCTCAACTTCTTATGTTGTTTTTTATTTAATATGTAATGTTACTCTAAATAAGAATTAAAATGCAAAATTTAGCACGAATATTTAATGGACTTTTTAGACAGGTTTTAATTCACAACAAAATTGAGGAAAAGATACAGAGATTTCCCATATATCCCCTGCCCCCTACACACGCATTGTCTCTGTAACTGATATTCCTCACAAGAGTGGTACATTAGTTACACCTGATGAACTTACACTGAACCCATTATCATCCCAAATCCAGAATTTACATTAGGTTTATTCTTGGTGTTGTACATTTTTCGAGGTTTGGACAAATGTATAATGACACACAGCCACCATTATAGTATCATACAAAAGAGTGTCACTTCCCTAAAAATCCTATTTAGCCCTCCCTTCCCCAAACTCTGAAAAATCACTGTATTTTTTATAGTCTCCATAGTTTTGTGTTTTCCTGAATGTCTTATAGTGTAATTATACATATGTAACCTTTTAAGATTGACTTCTTTGGCTTAGCAATTTGCATTTAAGTTTCCTCCATGTCTTTTCATGATTTGATAGCTTATTTCTTTTTAGTGCTGAATAATAGTCCATTGTCTGGATATATCACAATTTATTTATTCATTCAACTACTGAAGTACATCTTGGTTACTTCTAAGTTTGCGCCATTGTGAGTCAAGCTGCCATAAACATCTGGGTGCAGGTTTTTATGTAAATATAAGCTTTCAACTCCTTTGGGTAGATACCAAAAGGTATGATTGCTGGATCATGTGGTAAGAGTATGTTTAGTTTTACAAGAAACCACAAACTGCCTTTCAAAGCGGCTATACCATTTTGCATTTCCACCGGTAATGAATGGAAGTTTTTGTTGTTCCACATCTTCACCAGCATTTGGTGTTGTTTGTGTTCCAGAATTTGGCAATTCTAATAGGTTTGTAATGGTATGTCATTGTTTTCATTTCTATTTCCCTAATGACTTATGATGTGGAGCATCTTTTTATACTCTTATTGATCATCTGTTTGTCTTCTTTGGTGAGGCGTCTGTTAAAGTTTTTAGCCCATTTTTCAAATGGCTTGTTTCTTTGTAATTATTAGTATTGAGTCTTTATATATTTTGGATAATAGCCTTTTAACAAATAAATCTTGCAAATATTTTGTTATAGTCTGTGGGCTTGTCTTTTTATTCTCTTAACATGGTCTTGCACAGAACAGAAATCTTTAATTTAAAAAATCCACCATATTTATTTTTGCTTTCATAGATAGTGACTTTGGTATCCAAAAGGTCATCCCCAAACATAAATTCATCTAGATTATCTCCTATGTTAGCCTCTAGCAGTTGGTTTGTTGTGTTTGTTTGTTTGTTTTACACTTCCATTTTCTATTTATGTTTATGATTTTGGATTAATTTGGTGGAAGGGTGTAATGCCTGTGTCTAGATTCTTTTTTTTTTTTTTTTTTTTTTTTTTTTTTTTTTTTTTTGCATTTGGATATCCGGCTGTTCCAGCACTGTTATTGAAAAAATATCATCTCTCTAACTTATTTATTTGCCCCATTTGTCAAAGATCAGTTAAGTATATTCATGTGGATCCATTATTGGGCTCTCTCTTCTGTTTTATTGACCTTATTTGTCTAATACCACACTGTCTTGATTCACGTAGCTTTATGGTAAATCTTAAAGTTGAGCAGTGTTAGTCCTCCAACTTTATCATTCTGCTTCAATATTGTGTCAGCTATTCTGAGTCTTTTGCCTCTCCACATAAACTTTTGGGTAAGTGTGTCAAAATTCACAAGATAACCTGGTGGGATTTTCTTTGGAATCGTATTAAATCTAGAAATCAATGTGAGAAGAGCTGATATCTTTACAATATTGAGTCTTCATATCCATTAACATGGAATATTTCTTCATTTATTTATTTCTTCTTTAATGTTGTTCAACAGAGTTTTGTAGGTTTTTCCAAAAAATATTGCACCTACTTAATTAAATCTATATGTAAGTATTTCATTTTGGAGGGTGGTCCTATAAATGGTATTATGTTTTAACTGTCAAGTTCCACTTGTTCATTACTGGTATTTAAGAAAGCAGTTGACTTTTGTATATTGACCTATATCCTGCAATTTGTTGTTGTTGACTTTTCCGGATTTTCTACATAGAAATTTCTGTGCATGTTTTCTGCCCATCTTTTAATTGGCTTATTTGTTTTTCAGGTGTTGAGTTGTATAAGTTCTTCATATATTTTGGATGCTAACCCATTGTCATTTGCAAATGTCTTCTCTCATTCAACAACTTGTCTTTTAGTTTTGTTCACTATTTGTAGATGACATGATACTATACATAGAAAACCCTAAACATGCTACCAAAAAACTACTAGAATTGATAAATGAATTCAGTAAAGTTTCAGGATACAAAATCAATGTGCAAAAATCTGTTGCATTTCTATACACTAATAATGAAGCAGCAGAAAGAGAAATTAAGAAAATAATCCCATTTACAATTGCACTAAAAATAATAAAATACCTAGGAATGAACTTAACCAAAGATATGAAAGACCTGCACTCTGAAAACTATAAAACATTAATGAAATTGATGATGACACAAAGAAATGCAAAAATATTTCATGCTCGTGGATTGGAAAAACAAATATTGTTAAATGCCTATACTACCCAAAGCGATCCACAGATTTAATGTTTTGCATATATTCTCCATCAAGTTGAGGAATTTCGCTTTTATTCCGAGTTTACTGAGAGTTTTAATCATGAGTGAATGTTGGATTTATCAAATGCTTTTTCTGTATTTATTAATATATTCATGTGATTTTTCTTCCTTAACCTGTTGATAAATCACATTTGGTCATGCTGTGCAATTCTTTGTAAACATTATTACAGTCAATTTGCTAATAGTTTGTTGAGAATTTTTCCATCTATGTTCATTGGAAATATTAGTCGGTAATCTTCTCTTGTAATGTATTCTTCCGGTTTGGGCATTACCGTAATACTTGCCTCCTGAAATAAATTAGGAAACATTCCCCTATTTTTATTTTCTGAGGTGGATTATAGAGAATTTGGTATAATTTCTTCCTTAAATATTTGATAAAATTCATCAATGAATTCATCAGTGAATTCAGTTTTGATTTCTTTTTGTTTACTGATCCAATCTCTTAATAGGTATAGGGCTATTCATATTATCTATTTCTTGTTGTGTGTTTTAACAAATTGTATCTTTCAAGAAATTAGTCCATGTTACTAGGTTGTCTAATTTTTGTGTATAGTGTTGTTCATAATAGTCTTTTATTATCCTTTTAATCTCCATTTGATCTTTATTGATATACCTTATTTATTTCTGATAATAATAATTTATGTACTCTTTTTTTTTTTTAGTTAACCTGGCTAGAGGCTCATCAATTTTATTGATCTTTCTAAAGAATCAGTTTTTAGCTTCATTTGTTTTCCCTTTTAATTTCCTGTTTTCAATTTCATTGATTTCTGCTCTAATTTTTATTATTTCTTTCTTGTTATTTTTCTAGTGTCCTAAGATAGAGTCTTAGGTTATTGATTTTAGATATTTATTCAGATCTAATATATACATTCAGTGCTATAAAATTCCCTTTAATCATTGCTTTTTCTGCATCCCACAAAATTTGATAAGTATTTTTTTCATTTTTATTTACTTGAAGAAATTATTACTTTTTCCTTGAGATTTCTTCTTTGACCCATGTGTTTGTTGAGTGCTATTTAATGTTTATGTATGTATGTGGGGATTTTCCAGTTATTTTTTTGTTATTGATTTCTAGTTTAATTCTTTTATGACCTGAGAGGAGAAATTGTATGATTTCTATTTTAAATTTGTTAAGGCATGTTTTATGGCCGAGAATCTGGTATATCTCAGTGAATGTTCCTCATGAGCTTGAGAAGCATGTGTATTCTAATGCTATACAAAATAGTCTATATATGTCCATTATATCCAGTTGATTCATGACATTTTTGTGTTCAGTTATGTCCTTACTGATTTTCTGTCTACTGGGTCTGCCCATTCCTGAAAGAGTGTTGATGTAACCCACTGTAACAGTGGATTCATCTATTTCTTCTTGCAATGCAATGATGTTTTGCTTCACATATATTGCTGCCCTGTTGTTAGGCACATACACATTAAGGATTGTTGTGTCTGTTTGGAGAATTGACTCTTTCATCATTATGTCATGTCCCTCTGGAGTTTTAATATTTATCTTTATAGTATGCAAAGCCAGTGTTAAATGCAAATATAAAAGCACTTCCTGTGCAGAATTACTGAAATTGTACAATCTGTATTTCATAGCCCCTGCATGTAGATATATTTTTTCTTACAAGAACAGTGGAAACCCTGGACAAAACAAACTCAATCTGTTCTTACTTCACTTTTTGACAAAAACACATACTGATATTATCTACTTCTGGCTTACTGATAAGTAGGATAAAGAAGTAAAGGATAAGGAACTATGGGTTTCACTATCCTTTCCTTTCCTTCTATGTTCACTTTAGGTTTAAATAAATGGCCAGTACCCCAAAGTAAATGAGTAAGAAATGACATGGTAGGATTTCTTGATTTCTTACTTCTTAAAATGTCATTGCCATTGTTTCATATTTGAAGTTCTGGTTCAAATGGAAAGTGTGGACTCTGAGTGCCATCACCAATGTTATTTACTCTGTTGTAAGACTTAACATGCTTGCCTTGTATGTTAATGGGGGCATCCTTGTTTCCACCTTGGAAACAAGGAACAATGACAGAAAAGCACATTTCCCCTCTGCTCAGGTGCATTTTCTATTGTCATAACACTTCCCTCTCAAAACATATGTTCAAAGATATGTTCACAGATAAAATTATTTAAAATTTTAAAATTCCAGGTGTTGGGGCACCTGGGTGACTCTTGTCAGTTAACCATCTGATTATGGATTTTGACTCAAGTCATGATCTCATGAGTTTGAGCCCCACTTGGGATTCTCTCTTTCTTCTCTCTGCCCCTCCTGCGCACATGCTCTCTCCCTCTCAAAAATAAATAAATAAACTTAATAAAAAAAATTCCAGGTGGTGACAACAGGTCATCAAATTAGATGCGGAGTCCTTGTATTACAGCATATGTCTCATGCTCATGAAGTCAGCATAAACAAAGGAATAGAACTGACCACGGATGCCTGGGTGGTCAGTTGAGTGACCAACTTTGGCTTAGGTCATGATCTCACAGTTCATGGATTCAAGTTCCACATCAGTCTCTGAGCTGACAGCTCAGAGCCTGGAACCTGCTTCAGATTCTGCGTCTCCCTCTCTCTCTACCCCTTCCCTACTCATATTCTGTCTCTCTCTCTCTCTCTCTTTCTCAAAAATAAATAAAGCATTTAAACAATTTTAAAGAATTGACCTGATGAAGGAATTGAAGCTCATGGACATCACCAAATATTAAATATCAGGATCCGCTTTTACTCCAATGACATTGAATATGATGATGGTTCATCTAGAACATTTCAGTATCATAAAGTTGACCATCCAACCACCCTTGAGCATTTAAAACCAGATGATATTTCTGTCACTGATGACTGCAGAGTAAGTTTGCATGTTACTTTTTTTTCTTCTGGATCAAAACCTTACATTTGTATAACTCCAATGCAATCTTTATCACTTAGCTCCATATTAGTTGCAAAGGACATTATGAATAAAAATTATTTGAGAAAGCATGGCTAATAAGATGGTAACTTCCCCCAAAAAACAAACGTTAAATTGATATCTGTGTTGTTTCTAATTTGTTGGCTTCTTTTTTTTTCTTTTGGAAGAAATATAACTTCTTTATTTATAGACCACATGAATTTTTACGTAGAAAGTCCCAAGGAATCTACAAAACTAGAACTAATAGTAGAATTTAGCTATTTCTCAAGATGTATTTCCTGCTGGTTTACTGACGGGCATTTGATTGTTTTATTTTGTAACAATCAACAGTCCATCTATATACCAGAAACAAATAATTACAAAGTGAAAAAAAATCCATTTAGAACAAAGAAAATGCCCATCAACAGAAGAAAAGATAAATTGTGGTACAGCCATAAAATTTGGCCTATGTGTAGAATTTCTAGGGACATTCACATACAAATCTTTTTGTAGATGTAAGTTTTCACTTTTTTAATTAATAACATGAAGATTGCATTGTTGAGTAATACACTGAGTAAACTATTAACATAAGAAATTACCAAACTATTTTTCAAAGTGGCCATATCATTTTGAATTTCCATTAAGCTATTTTTGAGTTGGTTGCTCCATATCCTTATAGCAATTAATACTGCCATTTTTAAAAAATATTTTTAATGTTTATTTGTTTTGGAGAGAGACAGACAGACAGAGCATGAGTGGAGGAAGGGTGGAAAGAGTGGAAGACAGAATCTGAAGCAGGCTCCAGGCTCCTAGCTGTCAGCACAGAGCCCGATGTGGGGCTCGAACTCACTAACCGTGAGATCATGCCCTGAGCCAAAGTCAGATGCTCAACCCACTGAGCCACCCAGGTGCCCTAATAATGCCATTTTTTTAATGTAAGCCATTTTTACTGATGCAATACTGGTATTATATTCTCATTCTAAATTGCATTTATACAGGACTAATCACATTGTGCATATTTGTCATTCATATTAAGTAGCCTGGCTCCAGGCCAAAACCCTGTATATGATTTTGCAGGCCAAACCACAGGCAATTACAAGGCTTTCCTTAAGATGCCTTGGGCTTCTTGGTGTATACACAATGTATTATAGTTTTCTAGAAGAAGATGCAATCAAGAACTCAGGCATCCCTGGCGGGTTGTGCTCTTCAGATCTATTCTTAGCCCAGGTGCCTCCTTTTGGCTGAGACCTACTTGGATTAGCTTACTTTTCTCCAATCTGACTCAGCATTTTTCCACTTCTCCCCCTTTCCCATTTCAGAAACTGTTACTCCAGCCCCATGGAAATGAGATGATTCCCTGCCATCTGCACTGTGTCATTTGACCCTTACTTGGTACCATTCTTTGGGAAAAAATACAACACCTAGAAAACATCTTTTTTTCTTTTACCTTTTGTTGCATTGTCGCAGTAAATACATAACGGCTTGATTATTACTTTCGGTTTGGCTTGTTGCCCTAATTTACCACCCCAACACCTGGCAAGTGGACATATACATTATTTTGTAAAGTGTCTCCTCAAATTATGTTCCTTTTTTGAGACTGTCTTCTTATTAATAGGCTGTAAATTTTCATCATATATTCTGGATACAGCTCCTCAGTTTGATACATATTTTGCAAATTTTTCTACCAGTATTTTCCTTACTATGGGTTTTGAAAAGCAAAAGTATGTCTACAAAAACTTATTTATCAAGTCTCTGTTTAGTATTCATGTAAAATACCAGTCATTTCCCAATTGATTTCGTCTGTCACATTTATGAAATTCAATACAGCATATATGTGTGGGTTCCTTTCTGAACTTTCAATTTCACTGATCTATGTCTACTCATCTATATTTTGTGAAGCCAATACCACCTTTTTTTTTAATTACTATAGATTTGTATTGTCTTGAAATCAGATAATGTAGGATCTCCAGCCTTCTATTTCCTTAATTATTTTGATTTGTCTAGATACTTACATTTCATATAAACTTAAAATTAGTTTGTCAATTGCTACAGATTCCACTTGAGAATCTGATTCTGATTTTATTTATATATTAATTTAGTCATAATTGGCATAGAAACAATATTGAATATTCTATCCCTAAACATAGGATATCTCTCCCATTTATTTCCTCTTTAACTCATCTCAGTATCCTGTTGCATTTTTAAGTGTACCGATACATACACATATTTATTACATTAATTCCTACATATTTTATGTTTTAATATTATGTTATAAATGATAATTTTTATTTTCCAGAAATTCATTTCTAATTCAGTTTTTTATAATGTTTTATTTTATATTTGAGAGAGAGACAGAGCGCAAGCAAGGAAGGGGCAGAGAGATGCACACAGAATCTGAAACAGGCTCCAGGCTCTGAGCTGTCAGCACAGAGCCCGATGTGGGGCTCGAACTCATGGACCGTGAGATCATGACCTGAGCCCAAGTCAGACACTCAACCGACTGAGGCCACCCAGGCGCCCCACTTCAAATTCACTTTTAATACACTTCCAGAAATGCACTTCTAAAAAATGGGGGAAGGGCTAGATGTACATGTTCTAGGCTGATCTAGGATTCAAAGTACTTACAAAATTTAACTGCTAGATGACACTACCAAGCAAGTGGAATTTTAGGAGTCATCAATGTTAATGTTGAATCTAAGGATCTCATCACATTTGTGAGCCATAGCCACCTCTGAAACATCCCTTTTGTGACACCATGATTCTTAGTGACCCAACATGGGACACTACTGACTATTATAGTCAGAGGCAATGGCCAAAATGAAAGGTATATGAATTCTGACTTATTTCTGCCTTCCACATCCCAAAGGAAGGCATCAGATTGGCAGAACCCAACTTTATTAAAACTTTAGCAATAATGCAGTCTAGAAAACAGCATTTCCATGTTCTGAAAGTCAGAAATAAATATGTAGCAACTTGGGGGCACCTGGGTGGCTCAGTGGATTAACCCTCTGGCATTGGCTTAGGCCATGATCTCCCAGTTTGTGAGTTCAAGCCCCTCATCGGGGTCTGTGCTGACAGCGCAGAGCCTGGAGCCTGCTTTGGATTCTGCGTCTCCCTCTCTCTCTGCCCCTCCCCTGCTTGCACTCTGTCTCTCTCTCTCTCAAAAATAAAATAAAAACATTTTTACAATACATATCAGTTTAATAAATCTATCATATGCAGTGATAGAAGCATGTCTGTTATCTTGCTATATTTATTTACAGATACTACCTACTGTGCCTGTTTATACTCATACCAAAATTCACCATGACGCTAATTTCACTACATCCTAGTAAATAAGTACTATCTTTAAAAATAAGCATTATTTATTATTTTATTTATTATTTATTATTTTATTTATTATTTATTATATTATTAAAAATAATATGTTCTGTTAATTCATGTTATTATTAATTAATTCATTGTGCTTTTAAAAATATTTTTCCCAGGCACCTGAGTGGCTCAGTCAGTTAAACCTCTGGCTCTTAATTTTGGCTCAGGTCATGATCTCATGGTTTGAGATCGAGTGTCGTGTTGGGCTCTGCTTTGGGCATGGAGCCTGCTTCAGATTCTCTCTCTCTTCCTCTCCTCCTGCTACTCCCCCACATGCTTGTTTTCTCTCTCTCAAAAAACAAACAAAAAAAATATTTTCCTCATTTGTTGAAATGACTATTTGATTTTTTCATCCATTTAGTTTTTGGATTTATTCATTCTCATATGAATCAGTAATACGTTATTTTTTTCTCTTGCACATATTCTGGCATTTGTTTTTGGGTTTGAGCTTTTGTCACTTTTTAAACCATTTTTTATTTGCTTTTGTCATTAATTTGCTTTCCATTACACATATTTAAAAAATATTTGCTACACACCTACTATTTTCTAGAGTTGGTAGAACAAAACTTTGGAGATACAAGAGTTAACAAAAGCAGACCCAGGTGAACATAGAAATTACTCTACCTATAAATTAAGTGACTAACAAATAATTATAAAATGGCAGCCTAGGAAGGTAATATGAATTAAAAATAAATGTGTTGGGGCACCTGGGTGGCTCAGTCAATTAGGCATCCCACTCCGGCTCAGGTCATGATCTCACAGCTCATGAGTTCAAGCCCTATATTGAGCTCCGTGCTGCCAGCTCAGAGCCTGGAGCCTGCTTTGGATTCTGTGTCTCCCTCTCTGTCTCTGCTCCTACCCTGCCCATGCTGGCTCTCTCTCTCTCTCTCAAAAATAAACATTAAAAAAAAATTTTAATGAATGTATTTATAACAGTGTGTAACAAAGATCTGATCCTAAACTATGAAATTTTTCCTAAACGAATAAGTAAGAAATAAGAATAAGTAAGAAATAACCAAAGTAGGCAGATTTAATGAAGTTGTGCAAAGAGGGTGAAAGATAAGATAAAGACTTATGCAAGCTGAAACAGGAGAAGTAGGGGAAAAAAACCAGGCAAAACCTTGCAGACCACTGCATAAAATAGCACTCAGATAAACTTTTAAAGCCTTCAAGTACCAGAAGTCTTAAATATTCATAAAGTCTCTCAGTCATTCATTTTGTGTCTTATTCCATTATTTTACACTTAAACAAATTTCCCACTTCAGGTACATGATTATTAATTATCCCTCTCAACTTTGGGTAAGCAAGTATTTACCATAATGTGACAGAAGAATGCTTAAATCACACATGCTTTGTGATACAAATTTAAGAAGAAAAATCATTCCCTATTAATGAGAAAATAATAACACATGTGGTTGCATATCAGCAAAAAAAAAAAAAGCATTAACTGAACTTATCATTATAGCTTGCCATCCTACTGCTTTTTAAAAGACATTTTTATATATCAGTTAAAGATTTTGCCGTGTATCAAGTTGATTAAAGCAGAAAAACAAAATTTTCCAAAAATCTTCCATAACTTGCATATCTCTCACATAATAACAATCACCAGGTATTCTATACATCATATGTCCTTAAATACACTTTTAATTGAATACGCACCAGTTTTACCATATGGCAATTTTTAAAGTTCAACAACTTATCATCTCTTTCGAGGAATATTATAACTGAGTGTTTTTGGGCCTCCCTAACTCCAGATTTATAACCTGCAATTTAATTCTTCATAGTGACACTACTTAGCTCTCTCTAAATTACAATCCAGGGTTAGCGGGAAGATGGTGGCATAGGAGGACACTGGGCTCACCGCGTCTTGCTGATCACCTAGATTCCACCCACACCTGCCTAAATAACCCAGAAAACTGCCATAAGACTAGCAGAATGGATTCTCCGGAGCCAAACGCAGACGAGAGGCCCACGGAAGAGGGTAGGAACGGCGGAGAGGCGGTGCATGCTACACGGACTGGCGGGAGGGAGCCGGGCAGAGGGGCGGCCCGCCGGCCAAGCAGAGCCCCCGAGTCTGGCTTGCAAAAGCGGAGGGGCCAGACGGAGTGTGGTCCGAAGCAAGCAGCACTTAACAGTTGGTAGGCTCTAAGCTAGCAGCTCTGCTCAGAGAGCAGGATGGCTGGAGGACAACGGGAGGGAGAGGTTTTTTTTTTTTTTTTTTAATTTTTTTTCAACGTTTTTTATTTATTTTTGGGACAGAGAGAGACAGAGCATGAACGGGGGAGGGGCAGAGAGAGAGGGAGACACAGAATGGGAAACAGGCTCCAGGCTCCGAGCCATCAGCCCAGAGCCTGACGCGGGGCTCGAACTCACAGACCGCGAGATCGTGACCTGGCTGAAGTCGGACGCTTAACCGACTGCGCCCCGGGAGGGAGAGTTTTTGAGCCCCGGATGGACGACAGAGCTCAGCTTGGAAGGAACAAAGGCGCTTTCCAGCGCCATCTCCCTCACCCATCCCCCAGCCAAATTCCCAAAGGGAACTAGTTCCTGTCAGGGAACTTGCTTGCAATGCACACACCCAAGGCTGTGCTTCTGTGGATCCATCCCTCTGGCGGGTCTGACCCCCTCCTGGTGCCCCAGGGCCCCTCACTAAGCAGATCTCCAAAGGAAAAGTGAGCTGAGCCTGCCCCCCCAGCCCCCGTGCACCTCTCCGATCCACCCCAGCTAATACACCAGGTCCCCAGCACCACAAGCCTGGCAGTGCGCAAGTAGCCCAGACCGGCCACGCCACCCCACAGTGAATCCAGCCCCTAGGAGAGGGGAAGAGAAGGCACACACCAGTCTGGCTGTGGCCCCAGCGGTGGGCTGGGGACAGACATCAGGTCTGACTGAGGCCCCGCCCACCAACGCAAGTTATTCAAGACAGCACAGGGGAAGTGCCCTGCAGTCCCACACCACTCCAGGGACCATCCAAAATGACGAAACAGAAGAATTCTCCTCAAAAAACCGTCCAGGAAATAACAACAGCTAATGAACTGATCAAAAACGATTTAAACAATATAACAGGAAGTGAATTTAGAATAATAGTCATAAAATTAATCCCTGGGCTTGAAAACAGTATAAAGGACAGCAGAGAATCTCTTGCTACAGAGATCAAGGGACTAAGGAACAGCCACGAGGAGCTAAATAATGCTATCAATGAACTGCAAAATAAAATGGAGACAACCACGGCTCAGATTCAAGAGGCAGAGAAGAGAATAAGTGAACTAGAAGACAAAATTATGGAAAAAGAAGACGCTGAGAAAAAGAGAGATTAAAAAAATCCAGGAGTATGAGGGGAAAATTAGAGAGCTAAGTGATGCACTGAAGAGAAATAATATATGCATAATTGGTATTCCGGAGGAGGAAGAAAAAGGGAAAGGTGGTGAAGGTGTATTTGAAGAAATAATACCTGAGAACTTCTCTGATCTGCGGAAGGAAAAAGGCTTTGAAACCTAAGAGGCACAGAGAACTCCCTTCAGATGTAACTTGAATCGGTCTTCTGCATGACATATCGTAGTGAAACTGGCAAAATACAAGGATAAAGAGAAAATTCTAAAAGCAGCTAGGGAGAAACATGCTCTAACATATAAGGGAGACCGATAAGATTCATGACGGATCTCTCTACTGCAACTTGGCAGGCCAGAAAGGAATGTCAAGATCTTCAATATGATGAACAGAAAAAATATGCAGCCGAGAATCCTTTATCCAGCAAGTCTGTCATTTAGAATAGAAGGAGAGATCAAGGTCTTCCCAAACAAACAAAAACTGAAGGAATTCGTCACCACTAAACCAGCCCTACAAGAGATCCTAAGGGGGATCCTGTGAGACAAAGTACCAGAGACATCGATACAAGCATGAAACCTACAGATCATAATGACTCTAAACCCATATCTTTCTATAATAACACTGAACGTAAATGGATTAAATGCACCAACCAAAAGACATAGGGTATCAGAATGGATAAAAAAAACACGACCCATCTATTTGCTGTCTACAAGAGACCCATTTTAGACCTGAGGACACGTTCAGATTGAAAGTGAGGGGATGGAGAACTATTTATCATGCCACTGGAAGTCAAAAGAAAGCTGGAGTGGCCATATTTATATCAGACAAACTAGACTTTAAATTAAAGGTTGTAACAGGAGATAAATAAGGGCATTATATAATAATCACAGGGTCTATCCATCAGGAAGAGCTAACAATTATAAATGTCTATGCACCGAATACGGGAGCCCCCAAATATATAAAACAATTACTGATAAACATAAGCAACCTTATTGATAAGAATGGTAATTGCAGGGGACTTTAACACTCCACTTACAGAAATGAATAGATCATCTAGACACACGGTCAATAAGGAAACAAGGGCCCTGAATGATACATTGGATCAGATGGACTTGACAGATATATTTTGAACTCTGCATCCCAAAGCAACAGAATATACTTTCTTCTCAAGTGCACATGCAACATTCTCCAAGATAGATCACATACTGGGTCACAAAACAGCCCGTCATAAGTATACAAGAATTGAGATCATACCATGCATACTTTCAGACCACAATACTATGAAGCTTGACATCAACCACAGGAAAAAGTCTGGAAAACCTCCAAAAGCATGGAGGTTAAGGAACACCCTACTAAAGAATGAATGGATCAACCAGGCAATTAGAGAAGAAATTAAAAAATATATGGAAACAAACGAAAATGAAAATACAACAATCTAAACGCTTTGGGATGCAGCGAAAGCAGTCCTGAGGGGAAAATACATTGCAATCCAGGCCTATCTCAAGAAACAAGAAAAGTCCCAAATACAAAATCTAACAGCACACCTAAAGGAAATAGAAGCAGAACAGCAAAGACAGCCTAAACCCAGCAGACGAAGAGAAATAATAAAGATCAGAGCAGAAATAAACAATATAGAATCTAAAAAAACTGGAGAGCAAGATCAATGAAACCAAGAGTTGGTGTTTTGAAAAAAAAAAAAAAATTGATAAGCCTCCAGCCAGGCTTCTCAAAAAGAAAAGGGAGATGACCCAAATAGATAAAATCATGAATGAAAATGGAATTATTACAACCAATCCTTCAGAAATACAAGCAATTATCTGGGAATACTATGAAAAATTATATGCCAACAAACTGGACAACCTGGAAGAAATGGACAAATTCGTAAATACCCACATGCTTCCAAACCTCAATCAGGAAGAAATAGAAAGCTTGAACAGACCCATAACCAGCGAAGAAATTAAATCAGTTATCAAAAATCTCCCAAAAATAAGAGTTCAGGACCAGATGGCTTCCCAGGGGAGTTCTACCACACGTTTAAAGCAGAGATAATACCTATCCTTCCCAAGCTATTCCAAAATAGAAAGGGAAGGAAAAGTTCCAGACTCATTCTATGAAGCCAGTATTACTTTGATTCCTAAACCAGACAGAGACCCAGTAAAAAAAGAGAACTACCAGCCAATATCCCTGATGAATATGGATGCAAAAATTCTCAATAAGATACTAGAAAATCGAATTCAACAGCATATAAAAAGAATTGTTCACCATGTCAAATGAGATTCATTCCTGGGATGCAGGGCTGGTTCAACATTCGCAAATCAATCAACGTGATACATCACATTAATAAAAGATAAGAACCATGTGATCCTGTCAATCAATGCTGAAAAAGCATTTGACAAAATTCAGCATCTTTCTTAATAAAAACCCTCGAGAAAGTCGGGATAGAAGGAACATACTTAAAGATCATAAAAGCCATTTATGAAAAACCCACAGCTAACATCTTCCTCAATGGGGAAAAACTGAGAGCTTTCCCCCTGAGATCAGGAACACGACAGGGATGCCCACTCTCACTGCTGTTGTTTAACATAGTGTTGGAATTTCTAGCATCAGCAATCAGACAACAAAAGGAAATCAAAGGCATCAAAATTGGCAAAGATGAAGTCAAGCTTTCACTTTTTGCAGATGACTTGATATTATACATGGAAAATCCGATAGACTCCGCCAGAAGTCTGCTAGAACTGATACATGAATTCAGCAAAGTTGCAGGATACAAAATCAATGTACAGAAATCAGTTGCATTCTTACACACTAATAATGAAGCAACAGAAAGACAAATAAAGAAACTGATCCCATTCACAATTCCACCAAGAAGCATAAAATACCTAGGAATAAATCTAACCAAAGATGTAAAAGATCTGTATGCTGAAAACTATGGAAAGCTTATGAAGGAAATTGAAGATATAAAGAAACGGAAAAACATTCCGTGCTCATGGATTGGAAGAATAACTACTGTTAAAATGTCAATACTACCCAAAGCTATCTACACATTCAATGCAATCCCAATCAAAATTGCACCAGCATTCTTCTTGAAACTAGAGCAAGCAATCCTAATATTCATATGGAACCACAAAAGGCCCCGAATAGCCAAAGTAATTTTGAAGAAGAAGTCCAAAGCAGGAGGCATCACAATCCCAGACTTTAGCCTCTACTACAAACCTGTCATCATCAAGACAGCATGGTATTGGCACAAAAACAGACACATAGACCAATGGAATAGAATAGAAACCCCAGAACTAGACCCACAAACGTATGGCCAACTCATCTTTGACAAAGCAGGAAAGAACATCCAATGGAAAAAAGACAGTCTCTTTAACAAATGGTGCTGGGAGAACTGGACAGCAACATGCAGAAGGTTGAAACTAGACCACTTTCTCACACCATTCACAAAAATAAACTCAAAATGGATAAGGACCTGAATGTGAGACAGGAAACCATCAAAACCCTAGAGGAGAAAGCAGGAAAAGACCTCTCTGACCTCAGCCGTAGCAATTTCTTACTTGACACATCCCCAAAGGCAAGGGAATTAAAAGCAAAAATGAATTACTGGGACCTTATGAAGATAAAAAGCTTCTGCACAGCAAAGGAAACAATCAACAAAACTAAAAGGCAACCAACAGAATAGGGAAAGATATTTGCAAATGACATATCGGACAAAGGGCTAGTATCCAAAATCTATAAAGAGCTCACCAAACTCCACACCCGAAAAGCAAATAATCCAGTGAAGAAATGGGCAGAAAACATGAATAGACACTTCTCTAAAGAAGACACCCGGATGGCCAACAGGCACATGAAAAGATGCTCAACGTTGCTCTTCATCAGGTAAATACAAATCAAAACCACACTCAGATATCTCCTCACGCTAGTCAGAGTGGCCAAAATGAACAAATCAGGGGACTATAGATGCTGGCAAGGATGTGGAGAAACAGGAACCCTCTTGCACTGTTGGTGGGAATGCAAACTGGTGCAGCCGCTCCGGAAAACAGTGTGGAGGTTCCTCAAAAAATTAAACGTAGACCTACCCTATGACCCAGCAGTAGCACTGCTAGGAATTTACCCAAAGGATACAGGAGTACTGATGCATAGGGGCACTTGTACCCCAATGTTTATAGCAGCACTCTCAACAATAGCCAAATTATGGAAAGAGCCTAAATGTCCATCAACTGATGAATGGTTAAAGAAATTGTGGTTTATATACACAATGGATTACTACGTGGCAGTGAGAAAGAATGAAATATGGCCCTTTGTAGCAACGTGGATGGAACTGGAGAGTGTGATGCTAAGTGAAATAAGCCATACAGAGAAAGACAGATACCATATGGTTTCACTCTTATGTGGATCCTGAGAAACTTAACAGAAACCCATGGGGGAGGGGAAGGAAAAAAAAAAAAAAGAGGTTAGAGTGGGAGAGAGCCAAAGCATAAGAGACTCTAAAAAACTGAGAACAAACTGAGGGTTGATGGGGGGTGGGAGGGAGGGGAGGGTGGGTGGTGGGTATTGAAGAGGGCACCTTTTGGAATGAGCACTAGGTGTTGAATCGAAACCAATTTGACAATAAATTTCATAAAAAATAAAAATAAATAAAATAATTAAAATAAATTACAATTCGATAATAATATATCCATTTGTTTTATTCCTTTTATAATCATGCAGTTATTTATTTTTTTAACTTTTTATTTGAATTCCAGTTAGTTAATATATAGTGTATATTATATGTCCCTTGCAGTAGTAGAATTTTGTGATATATCACTTACGTACAATATTCAGTGCTCACACACCAAGTGCCTCTTTTATAACCCATCCTCCTGCCCACCCCCCCTCAATCAACCCTCAGTATATTCTCTATAGTTGAGTTTTATGGTTTGCCTGTCTCTTTTTTCCCCCTTCCCCCTATATTCATCTGTTTGGTTTCTTAAATTCCACATATGATTGAAATCATATGGTATTTGTCTTTCTCTAACTGACTTATTTTGCTCAGCCTACTACTCTCTAGCTCTGCCCACATCATCGCAAATGGCAGTTTCCTTCTTTTTGATGGCTGAGTAATAGTCCATTGTGCATATATAAATACACCACAACTTCTTTATCCATTCATCAGTTGATGGACATTTGTGCTCTTTCCATAACATGGCTATTGTTGATACTGCTGCTCTAAACACTGGGGTGCATGTGCCCCTTTGAGTCAGTACATATGTGTTTCTTAAATAGAAGTTATACAGAGACTACTTGGGAAAATAACATTTAACAGAATAAAATAATTTTAACTCCTTCTATGTATGTCCTTACAGAGAACAAAACCAAAGTAGTTTGATAATAAGTTACAAACCAGCCTAAGAAACCAATACAATTAAACTAACCGCACTCTTCTAATGTGACAATTGTTGCTTTCCTGACTAATAAGCAAATGTGAATTTGGTAGGAGTCATATAATACCAACTGTTTTGATTTTTAAATATTTAATTTATATGATCTCTATGGCAACTCAATAATTTAATCACTTTTCTTTATCACCGTTAACGTGAAAATTCCATCTGCACCACAATTACTTACAAGTTTTAGTCTTCACTTTAAACAAATGTTGAATTTATGTAATTAAGTCTGCTGTTATTCATAGGCTTACACAGTAAACACGGCACTATTTGCAATTATTAATAGAGGTGAAAATGCAAGTATTGAAATTATGGGATCACCCTAAAATTTAAGAAGGTCACGTAATGGAAATATAGCATATATTTTTATCAATGAAAGAAACAAAACTTTAAAAATATTTTTTGGGACAGGAACATCCTATTTTGTGATTTGTGGACACTTGGTTTTCACAGTATCATCTGGGATCACTTGCAGCCCTAAATGTTTTATCTTTCAGAGATCAACTTATTAAATAAACACTTATTTAATTTCTCATATGTGGTCAACAGTGTTTGGGCATTAAGATTATAGTAGCGTATAAAAGATAAAAGTGCCCTTCTCTCACAGTGCGGACAGCACATTGTACAAAATAGACATCAGACTTTTAAACAACATATTTTTAAAGCCATAGAGTTGAAAATGGAGGAAAGCAGAATAACATATTGGTCTAAACGTGTGGTCTTTGGAGACAGGCAGCCTGGGTGCGAACCCCATCTCAACAACTTTTTTTTTTAATTTTTTTAATGTCTGTTTATTTTTGAGACAGAGAGAGACAGAGCCTGAACAGGGGAGGGTCAGAGAGAGAGGGAGACACAGAATCCGAAGCAGGCTCCAGGCTCTGAGCTGTCAGCACAGAGCCCCAAGCGGGGCTCGAACTCACGGACCGTGAGATCATGACCTGAGCCGAAGTCGGACGCTTAACCGACTGAGCCATCCAAGCGCCCCTCTCAACAATTTTTAATAGCTATAGTATTTAACATCCTTAAGAATTTAGCTTTCATATTTGCCAATGTACAAAATCAAAGTTCCTACATACTAGAATTACTTTGAAGATTTATTACACCAATTATGGAACATATTTAGCACATACTAAATGCTGGAAGTATTAGTTCTCTTTTAACATTATTCTTAAGAACTATCAAGTGAGTCTGCCACTGATTCTTGGATGCTAGCAAAAGACACACAAGGCCCAGAGCCTGGGATACAGGCCTTTATTAACCTCATTTTTTAGCAGCCCTGGGAGCACAGAAGAGATTCCCTGTGCTATTATCACAGGGCAGCTAAAAGAGGGCCAGAAGACTCCTTCATACATGGTGGGTTTCATAACAGAACTCAAATCTTAGGGGATGCTAAGATAAGTCTGCCCGGCTTGCTCCAGAGGGAGACATTATCGTTATCATACCAGACAGTAAACAAACCTGACCTTTGCTCTAGAATAAAACACTAGCTCTACCTTGCAAAGCTGTTTGCTATTAAAAAAAAAAATAAAAATCCTTGAAAACATAGATCGAAGCGAAGACAGTCCATGTCCTTAAAATACGTACAGAACGTTTCTCAGCACAATTAATATTTGGTGTATGAAAGAAATGTTCACAGTAGAAAAGGATATATAATGGGGTAGGAGCCTTATTTTATAGAGGAGGCAATGGGAAAAACTAGAAATGAGGCTTGGGTAAAAATCTGCAGAATAAATAAGTTCTTTTCAAATGAATCAAAGGATGTGTGCAGTTGGTGGCGTTGAAAAGCTTCATCTGGAGAGTGCAGAGCAAAGGAACAGCTCACAAGGGCCCTGAATATAAATCTGTATAGTTAACTCAGGGAATAGAGACAGAAAACAGGTGCCAGGTGCCTAAAGCCGAGTAAAGTAGGGGAAAGGTAGGGAAAAAAAGTAGATAGAGATCAGATTGTTGTCCACTAAAGATTTCAAATTTCATGGTAAAAGAAATAAACAGCACTTCTATGTAAACATCAGAAGGAGTTTGTCAATTCCTTAAAAAAAAAAAAAAGTTCCTGCTGGGATTTTTATAGGATTTTAATGAATCAACAAACCATTTTGAAAGAATTCCCACCTTAACCACAATGAGTTCTGATTCATGAGCATGGAATAAATCTCATATTGTGAGATTGAGATGGCATCCCACATAAGGCTCTGCACTGAGAGTAGGAGCCTGTTTGGGATTCTGTCTCTCCCTCTCTTTCTGCCCCTCCCCTGCTTATGCGCTCTCTCTCTCTCTCTCTCTCTCTCTCTCTCTCTCTCTCTGTGTTTCTCTCTCCCTCTCAAAATAAATAAACTTAAAAAATAAAAAAATAGGGGTGCCTGGGTGGCTCAATGGAGAATCTGACTCTTGATTTTAGCTCAGGTCATGATCTCAAGGTTCATGGGTTTGAGCCCTGCATAGGGCTCTGCACCGACAATACAGAGCCTGCTTAGGATTCTCTTTCTCTCTCCCTCTCTGCTCCTCCCCCACTTGTGCTCTCACTGGCTCTCAAAATAAATACTTAAAAATTAAATAAACAATTAATTAAAACTTAAAAATAAAGGTAAGTAATTTTAAATCATGAATCGCTTTTTTAAAAGGTTAAAATACACACAGATGAATTGTTAACAAATAAATCTCAAATTTGCTGAGGCATAAAAATTCTATTTAAGTCATCAGTCAACTCTTACCTTTCCAATGAGGCTATTCTGATCACCCCCATTTAATATTGCAATGTGTATTTATTCATACAGTAGCCAAATATGAAATGACATTCTTTTAATTTTGGGCATATTTCAGGGCCAATCATATAGCAACAGATTAAACTCAAAAGCAGATGGTAGAATCCATCTAATTTCTTTTCTATTAAGTGAAACATTAAAAATACCACTTTTCTCATTAATTTTTTCTTTGGAAAATTTAATTGTTCTTCATTAAACATATTAACATGTAATGGGTGTTTATTATTTTAAAAAAATAATTCAAAATTTTAATTCCTTGGTATTAATTTTAATACAGTAAATATCACTATGTAGCCCAGAGTTCTAGAGTACCTAAATTTTACAAGGTTTTTCAATGTAGCCTAAGAAATCTACCAGTCAGGATTAAATTTTACTGTGACTAATAGAGAACCGAAAAATAGTGGCTAAAACAAGATCGAAGTTAAATTTCACTCTCATGGAAAATTAGAGATACAGGCCAATGAGGGTTAGTATAAAGACCCCACAGTAGTTTAAGAAGTTGCTTCCACTTATAATCTCGTTACCAGGAGTTAGTTACATAACCAGCCATAGGTGACTGCACAGTAACTGGAGAATGTGGCGTTTATTCTGGAAAGCCACATATATCCTATAAGATAGTAGTGGTATAAGAGAGAAGAGTTCAACTTGGCAAGTTAAAGCCCTTGGTCTTCTAATTTGTTATGTGACGTTTGTCCTATTACTTAAACTTCCCGAACCACATTTCCTTTATATGTACAATGAGGCTCACACGAGTACCAACCTTACAGTATTATCAGGATGATAAATAAAACCCACAGAGAGCTTAGAAAATTGTATATCACATTTTATTGAGTATTCAAGTGTGTTATACTTGAATATATGCAAGTTTTGTTCTAATTACATGCAAATATCATGTTTAAAGAGTTTTAAATAGAATGATGTTCTGGGAAACTACAGGATAATTTAGATGACTGAAATTCATGATATTTCTTACATTCCTAACACCTTTTCTTATTAAAAATCTGTTAAAACACAGCCTCATGCATTTAGGAAAAGAGAAAGAAAAAATCTTGGTATGATTTGTCAGAGAAGAAACTTTGTGGAATAAACATATCTAGTACAGATTTTTTTTTTTTTTTGCTGTAGACTGTAAGATAGAAAAAAATCTTTGTTAATTCTTATGGAATTTTCAAATAGCTTATATTTGCCATTTAAAATAAAACAAACTATATTCAAAAACATTCTAGTCTGATAGGAAGAACAGGGCATCTACAGCCTAGATCTCAGAGTCCTGCCTTTTTAAACTCCTGGCCCATAATCTATGTTTATGCTAAGAGAGGAAGCATGAGGGGGTACAGAGAGAGACACCAGAGTATCGCAGGGTGACAAGTGTCCATCTATCAGTAAGTTTTTGTACACAGGCTAACAGGTATATAGAACTACAAAGCTAAACAGAACAAGTTGAATAAGCTACTTCTGTTAAAAATTTCAGTCAAGAAACAACCTTTGGGAATTAGGCAAACACCATAAACCTCATGATGAACACTTTTTTTCCAGCTTTCTAAGTTATCATTAATAAATAAAAATTGTATATATTTATGGTGTACAGTGCGATGATTTGATATATGTATACTCTGTGAAATGATCACCACAGTCAAGTTAATTAACACACCCACCACCTCGCGTGGTTTTCTTTTTGTGTATGTGTTTTATGTGGAAAGAATACTTAAGGTCTGCCCTCGGCAAATTTCAAGTATACCAAACAGTATTATTCACTAAAGCTATCAAATCATCATGCTGCACATTAGATCGCCAGAGCTTGTTCATGATATAATGAAAAGTTTGTAGCATTTGACCATCATTTCTCGTTTCTCCCACCCCAGCCCTTGGCAACCACCCCTCTATTCTCCGCTTCTGGGAGTACAATTTTTTTTTTAGATTGTACATATAAACGAGATCATACAGTATTTGCCTTTCTGCGTCTGGCTTATTTCACCTAACATAATGTCCCCCAGGTTATTCATGTTATTTCAAATGGCAAGATTTCCTTCTTTTTTTTTCTTTTGATGTTTATTTATTTTTGAGAGAGAGAGACAAAGACTGAGCAAGAGAGGGGCAGAGAGAGAGAGGGAGACACAGAATCCAAAGCAGGCTTCAGGATCTGAGCTGGCAGCACAGAGCCTGATTCAGGGCTGGAACCCACAAACCATGAGATTATGACCTGAGCCAAAGTCAGATGCTTAACCCACCGAGCCACCCACACTCCCCAAGGGATTTCCTTCTTTTTTAATGCTGAATAATATCCCATCGTGTGTGTGTGTGTGTGTGTGTGTGTGTGTGTGTGTGTGTGTCACATTTTCTTTTTCCATTCATCTGTTTCATTATAGTAGTATGTTATGAGTAGGATTTAGAGAAAAAGAGGGGGAAAAAATCATTCCATAAAATAAATACTATCAAAATCCTAAGGAGAGACAAGCATGTACAGTTTGTCTCCAAAGAAATTTGAGCTGTGGAATAATTTGAAGTGCTAAGATACACAGATTGGCTTCCAAATTGTAGAAATCTGATATGACAAATTAGAGAGTTAACATTTGTCAATTATAGGCATCAGAATGCTATTACAATTATATGAGTAAGCATCTTGCATGATGTAAGTCATGTTTTCAGTGTATCATCTAAAGCAATGTGAAGCAGGAAATGAAAGATGGTGGTGGGGTGGGATAGGGGGAAGCTGTGAAGACAAAGAATAACAAAGCATGATGTGGAAATTATCAAAAATTAAAGGAATATAAATTTCACAATAACTGCCACTGTCACAAAGCGTTGGAGATTCTATTCCTTAGGAGTAACAGAGTTTCCCCTGTCATTTCAATGTTTTAACAGTATAATGGTGGGAATATGCCCATAGTTTTGAAACCACTTTTGTGGGTGATATTATCTCTTTCTATTTCTTTTTATTTTTTTAAACACAGATGGTCAGCCTATTTCCCTGGACTGATAGATCTAGAAAGGACCAGAAATCTGTGTTAAATCCTCAGGTAATGCAGATATTGTTGTTGTTGTTGTTGTTGTTGTTGTTGTTGTTGTTGTTTACCTCAGCCATTTTTGAAATTTTCCCAATTAGATCATCCTGAAGTATCTTTTGACTTTTAAGTCTAATTTCAGTTAAAATAGCATGTCAATCTAAAAATTCATCAATGAAAAAGTAGAAACGTTTTCAATTTGTTTTCAACATTTATTACGTCCTAAAGCATAACTCGTCAGTGTCAAAATATCAAAATGTAGATCTTTGTAACTGAGCTCATGGATATATAAATCAATGATTAATCATGAGTTTAGTTGAAACATCATAATATAAAATCTACTTGCACATATGTCCTAGGGGCATATCAGATCCCCTCTCTGCCAATTGGCCTCTATTTCATTCATAAGAAATTACATAACTTGAAGGTTTTTCTCACACTGTTTATATTTAAAGAACACATTTTGATTTCAGATTTAGCTTTTACTAGATGACTAATAATATTTATTTCTTCAATTCAGTCTTTTCTATCTATTTATTGATAAAACCACCTAAAACAATATGATCTGTATGGCAGCTTAATCTTGTGAGTTGGTAATTAAATTATAATTAAAGACGGACTTTAGTAAATCTGTAAAGTGTTTTTGTGTGATCAGCCTTGTTAATTTTGTCTGTCCTTAGGTCCAGTTGGAGCCATTTATGATTCATTTTTGTATAAAATGGTTCAACAAACCAAATATACTGGTCATAGAGTCAAGCAATATAATATTCAACAGTAGGCACATAGGTTAAACTACATGTAAATGAAGTACAAGATCACTTTTGAAACTAAAACTTGAACATTTTGAAATGAGAATATCACCGTCTCTGCAGTACACATAAACACCCCTCCTTCACTGTTATGACTGTGTTCAATTAACATTTGTAAATTAGAGCTCAGGGTGCCAGGGGATGAGTTGCCATTCAACAAAAGACCACAAGAGAGGGGCGCCTGGGTGGCTCAGTCGGTTGAGCATCCGACTTCAGCTCAGGCCATGATCTCACAGTTTGTGAGTTTGAGCCCCGCATTGGGCTCTGTGCTGATGGCTCAGAGCCTGGAGCCTGCTTTGGATTCTGTGTCTCCCTCTCTCTCTGCCCCTCCCCTGTTCATGCTCTGTCTCTCTCTGTCTCAAAATAAATAAAAACCTTAAGAAAAAAAAATTTTTAAATAAAAAAAAGAGACCACAAGAGAAATTGAAATAGGTATATCACTCACAGGTCCTGGAGAAAGTGCAAGGCAAGCCTCAAGAAACCACACACGTAGGTCAAGATGGAGAGCCAGACAGGAACCGGGCGTTCATGCCTATGTTAGTGTCTATGGGTAGAGTGGGTTTGGAATCACCAGGCTAAGACTGGATTCACACCAAACAACAACAACAAAAAAAGCAGTGTTTTGGTAAGTTCCAGAAGGGTCTTATCCAATGTGTGAACATGGGGAAAGCCCTGTGATATGGGGAGACTAGTGATTATGAGGACTGTGGGGAAGTCATATCAGGCAATTACACTTGCTTGTGACTCTGTGGGTATTATCTACTGTATCTACTTGCATGAGGGACTAGTGTCAGTTTAAATCTCCCTCAGGCCACTGAGCTAAAAATAATACAATACAATACAATACAATACAATACAATACAATACAATACAATCTCCCTTGGGCCCTGAGCCAAAGTGGATCCTGAGGTAGCAATACCATGCAGTAACTCAGCTAAAGTCTTGGCATTCACTATCTACAGTTGTTGGACCTTGATGTTGAGAGAGTTGAGCAGCAATTTCATGAGGTAATTTTAACATCTTGTTCAGGTAGTATTATAAACATTGGCATTCTGTGAGATAGCCCATCTTCGAACAGGACCCCTCACAGTAAGTATGCTTAGATTGATGCTTGTATCAGTAGAATGAACATAGTAATATTTTCAGTATAATGATGTCACCTATCATTTGCAAATGACTTCACAAAGGACTTTCCAATGCACTGCCTCCCATAATGAACAAAAATGAAGAAATATTTTAAGGGCTCGCTGAAATTTATTTAACCAAATGAGTTAATGAACAATGTGAATTATAAAGCCAAGGAAAAATCCGTAAATCAGAAAATCTCAGATAATTATATGGGTCTGCCTTTTTTGTTGAGATCCTTTATATACGTGGTTACAAAGAGTGTACTAGAGAGTTATCTTTGAATGTGAAATCTGATACTGGCAGTGGCAAATATGACACATGAAGTTCTTTTATGCAGATTGAATTATTATAGCTAAAAGAAAATATAAATTTATGGGGCGCCTGGGTGGCTCAGTCAGGTGAGAGGCCTACTTCAGCTCAGGTCATGATCTCACGGTCTGTGAGTTGGAGCCCTGTGTCAGGCTCTGTACTGGCAGCTCAGAGCCTGGAGCCTGCTTCGGATTCTGTGTCTCCCTCTCTCTGCCCTTCCCCTGCTTGCTCTCTGTCTCTACCTCAAAAATAATAAACATTAAAAAATTAAAAAAAAAGAAAATATAGACATAATTTTTCATTAAATATCAACCAAATTAATTTAATTTTCTTAAAGGTCAATAATGTCGAAGATTACTGACACTAAATACTTTCCATTCTATAATAAAGTTTTCAGTATTGCTTTGATTCATTCCACCTACAAAGACACATCTTCCCTGTCCTAACCTTAATTTCAAAAAAACCACTTAATTAGACTATAAATGATGTGAAGCAAAGGAAAAGTAGTCAAAGTAAGTCCCTAAGTGTTTAATTAGCATGTTGGATTACTAACTCAAGAAGACACCAAATAACCTATTGAACTCAATTATATGAAGAACTCATTTAAAGAATCACTTCTGTAAGCTACTTCCTAAAGCTTATCCTAATTCCATGTCCACACATTTTGTTGATTCAGGAATAAGTTCTAAATAGTTTCAGATAACAACTATCACAATATTATTATCAGGCATCTAATCCACTATATTGCTAAATAATGCATTAATCAGAATGCATTTATGATACAGAGAGCTTATCATTGTGATTTAATATCCATAAATCTGATATGATTTATTAATAACTTCTAATTTCCTAGAAAGAGCTGGTTTTAAAGGAACATATTGTTTCATTAAGTTATACTGTATATTAACTGGAAAGAAACAATTATAGGACAATTCACTATCAGTGAATATTTAAATGGACATTTTAACAATAATATTTTATTTTTTAATATAATTTATTGTCAAGTTAGCTAACATACAGTGTATACGGTGTGCTCTTGACTTCGAGAGTAGATTCCCATGATTCATAACTTACATACAACACCCAGTGCTCATCCTAAAAGTGCCCTCTTCAATGTCCATCACCCATTTTCCCCTCTCCCCTGCCCTCCCCCATTGACCCTCAGTTTGTTCTTTGTATTTAAGAGTGTCTTCTGGGTTTGCCTCCCTCTCTGTTTGAAACTATTCTTTCCCCTTCCCTTCCCCCATGGTCTTCTGTTAAGTTTTTCAAATTCCACAAGGAGTGAAAACATATATCTGTGTTTCTCTGACTAACTTTTTTCACTTATACTCTCCAGCTCCATCCACATTGTTGCAAATGGCAAGATTCCATTCTTTCTCATTGCCAAGTAGTACTCGATGGAAAGAGCTCAAATGTCCATAATATTTTCAAAATACTGTACCAAATATTTTAAAATGCTTACTCTCTTGGAATTTACATTCTAGAAAAATATTTCTTGAAACAGTTTTATTCTGTCTGATTATTATGAAGTAATTAATGTTTAATCCTTTTTAATCTTTTGATGTATGTTCTCTGTTTACCTAAGTGACATAAAGTAGGCCCTCACTGGGTTAAAGAAAATATACTATACATTCTACAGTAGAAAACATACCAGAGTAGCTATTCTTATCTTACTTTACAGGGTTCTCATTCTTAATTTTAGGTGTCCCTTATTACATGAGTTTCTCTTATGAGATCTAGGTCTTAAATTGTGCCCCAGAAATTTCTCTCCTTCTAATTCATGCTTGGTAGATGAAGAATAAAAGCATTCTGGCTTCTCTCACTTCTAAGCATTTCCAAACTTCTGGCCAGGAAGGGCAGAGAGACAAGGAGAGAGAGTGAATCCCGAGCAAGGCTCAAACCCAGGAACCACAAAATCATTCGATCAAAGCCAAAACGAAGGTTCAGACCACAACTGACTGAGCCACCCAGTAACCCCTATTAGAGGCTTTAATAAGGGATTTTTCATAATGGAGGACAAAATTATCATCTGAGATGAAGAAAAAATCAATATTGATTGGCCCTTGTTGAAAACATTAAGACTTTGAATGAAAAAAAATTTTAATGGGAATCCTGCATCAGTCATACTTCGATTGGCAAACCCAGTGCCATTGCCTATCACAGAGGAAGCTTTCAGTAAATGTTTGTTGAAAGAATGAATAAAGTTTTATTAGAAGCTTCATTTGCTAAAATTAAGAGTGGTAACTCTGTACTTCTTTTAACTTCTCTATTTTTACTTGTTTTTCTTAGATGCTCTGTTAAGAAGAATCTACCAAAAGGTGATTATGGTCCAGCCCAATTCGTTAAAATGTGACTTTATATTCTTAACAAATGTGATGCATCATTTTTAACATCACTTCCTTCATAGTTATATGATTGAAATATCTGTGGCAGTCACTTCTTTATTTAGACACAAAGGCACATTCAATGAATCATTGGTAAAATTAATGTGAGTGGAATAAAAGGCAAAGAAAACATCAGGAAAAAGTAGACACCTTTTAAGCAGAGGAAGTTTTCTTCATCCTTCCCTATAAAAACGCAATGTATGAAACAATCTAGTAGAGAAATGGGAGATCTTAAACCACATCTCCTCACTGTTTAGCTCCTCTCTGCTCTCTCCTAATGGGAAAACTCAGGCAGTTCAGGGCAAAGATTCTTATCCTGAGGTCTGCAAACCCTAAAAAAGACAGAGCTTGGGAAGTCCATAAGATGGGATAAGAAAAAATTATATTTTTAAAATTAACCTCTAAATGCAAATTACCTCTTTCTTCAATTATGTGTGAACATCAGAGAGTATTAACAGTAGGCAACCAAACGGGTCCTTGGCACAAAGTGGATTAGAAACCCCGGTTTTGGGAGAAACCTATGGGCTTCTAACTACTGAAAGCAAAGGCTTTATTTGAAGGGGCTCTGGTCCTGGGCTGACCGCAGCATTTAGTATGACTTCCTACAAGTCATTTAATGTATCTGAAAGGGAAAACTTATAAAAATATCCCCTTAAGTTTGTTGTAGTGATTCCTTGATAAGATATATGTGAAATTAATTTTTAATTATAAAACAGTATTTAAATGTGTTATATGTTACCCATTCTATACTAGTGAGTGGTCTTTACAAATGACATTAGTGATTTCGTTTTTACAATTAGACATTTCTAAAAAATATCATTCTCCTAGGTTATTATTAGGTCAAATTATTATATACTAACCTCCTGTTAGGTTAGTATATATAAAGACGCTGAGAATATACTTTTAGAATATCTTTTTTACTTGAGACTTTAAAGTCTAGTTTGCCTGCATTTCCAAAATATGTATTTTTATACATCTGAAAAATAAAAATATCAAGAAACATTTCACATGAATATTTGATGTCATGAAACCAACAAACCAAAATTCATGAACTAATATTTAGACTTCATCTAGATTTTATTACATTTGAGTGTACAGATAATTCTGTTACCTTTAGACATTAAATACTAAAAACTGCATCAGAGGGATGCCTGGGTGGCTCAGTCGGTTAAGCGGCTGACTTCGGCTCAGGTCGTGATCTCGCGGTCCGTGAGTTTGAGCCCCCCGTCAGGCTCTGTGCTGACAGCTCGGAGCCTGGAGCCTGTTTCAGATTCTGTGTCTCCCTCTCTCTCTGATCCTCCCCTGTTCATGCTGTGTCTCTCTCTGTCTCAAAAATAAACGTTAAAAAATTTTTTTTTAAACTGCATAAGAGTAAAATCAAAGAAGAAGGAAAATACTTTGAATAGGCAGAGTTACTAGTAGCAGATGTGTTATTTTGCTCTGACAGAAGGAATGAGAAGGAATTATGATATTATTAAACTAAAAGAAATTCCAATGAATAATTATGTTAATCAAATAAGTGTATCAGAGTAGATGACAATAGGATACTATGCATATATCTAAAGAATGTAGATATACAAAGGGAAATTTCTATGTTTGAAATAGACATTCAAAAGTGAGACGTGTTGGGGCACCTGAGTGGTTCAGTGTGTTAAAGGTTGGACTCTTGATCTTGGCTCAAGTCATGATCTCGCAGTTCATAAATTCCAGCCCCACGTTAGTCTCTGCGCTGATGGCAAGGGGCTTGCTTGGAATTCTAGCTCTTCTCTATACCTCTCCCCCTCTCCCCCACTTGTGCTCTTTCACTCTCTCTCTCTCTCTCTAACAATAAAAAATAAACAAAAAAATTTTAAAAAGTGAGACATGTTAATCTGGGATAAGATTTTTCAATATGAAAATATAGACAAAGAATTCTTTGTTTTATTTATATAAATTCAAGTTAGTTAACATACAATGTAGTATCGATTTCAAGAGTAGACCCAGTGATTCATCACTTACATATAACACCCAGTGCTCATCCCAACAAATGTCCTTGGTAATACCCATAACCCATTTAGCCCATCCACCCCACCGACCTCCCCTCCAGTAACCCTGTTTCTTCTCTGTATTTAAGAGTCTTTTATGGTTTGCTTCCCTCTCTGTTTTTACCTTATTTTTCCTTTCCTTCCCCTATGTTCATCTGTTGTGTTTCTTAAATTCCACATATGAGGGAAATCATATGATATTTGTCTTTCTCTATGACTTATTTCACTTAGCACAATACACTCTAGTTCCATTCATGTTGTTGCAAATGGCAAGATTTCATTCTTTTTGATCACCTGGTAGTATTCCATAGTGTGTGTATATGTATACACACACACACACACACACACACACACACACACACACACATATTATACCACGTCTTCTTTATCCATTCATTGTTTGATGGACATTTGAGCTCTTTCCACAATTTGGCTATTGTTGATAGTGCTGCTATAAACAATGACGCACACGCTGTCCTTCAAATCAGCATTTTTGTAGCCTTTACATAAATACCTAGTAGTGCAATTGCAGGATCATAGGGTAGCTCTATTTTTAATTTTTTGAGGAACCTCCATGCTATTTTCCAGAGTGGCTGCACCAATTTGCATTTCCACCAGCAGTACAAAAGTGTTCCCCTTTCTCTGCATCCTTGCCGATATCCGTTGTTTCGTTGTTTCCTGAGTTGTTAATTTTAGCCATTCTGACAGGTGTGAGGTGGTGTCTCATTGTGGTTTTGATTTTTATTTCTCTGTTAATGAGTGATGTTTAATATCTTTTCATGTCTTTGTTTAGCCATCTGGATGTCTTCTTTGGAAAAGTTTCTGTTTATGTCTTCTGCCCATTTCTTCACTGGATTAATTGTATTTTTGGGTGTTGAGTTTGATAAGTTCTTTATAGATTTTGGATACTTACCCTTTATCCAATATGTCATTTGCAAATATCTTTTCCCATTCTGTTGGTTGCCTTTTAGTTTGTTGATTGTTCCCTTGGCTGGGCAGAAAATTTTTATCTTGATGAGGTCCCAGTAGTTCATTTTTGTTTTTGTTTCCCTTGCTTCTGAAGACATGTCTACTAAGAAGTTGCTGAGGCCAAGATCAAAGAGGTTGCTGCCTGTTTTTTTTTCCTGTAGGATTTTGATGGTTTCCTGTCTCACATTTAGGCCTTTCATCCATTGTGAATTTATTTTTGTGTATGATGTAAGAAAGTGGTCCAGTTTCATTCTTCTGCATGTCTCTGTCCAGTTTCCCCAACACCATTTGCTGAAGAGGTTGTTTTTCATTGGATATTCCTTCCTGTTTTGTTGAAGATTTGTTGGCTATATATTTGTGGGTCTACTTCTGGGTCTATACAGCTTGAAGTCTGGAATTGTACAACAACTTTAAAGTACACACATAAACATATACACATTCTCATCTTCTTTCCAATTTGAAATTTTCAATTGGATATTCAGAAAACTTATGCAGAAAATTCCCTTGGCTTACAGAACTGATATATTTGAGAAACTGAAAAAGAAAAAATAAAGATGTATTCTACAAAAATATATAAATATTAAAATGCGTTAGAATTTTAGAAAGTAATTTTAAAATGCCAAAACAATTCTTTAAAGTAGAGCCCTTATAAATAAAAGCAGCGTTATTACCCATAGTTCATACAAGAGAAGACTGATTTTTTTTCTTCAAAGTCTCCAATCTTAGGTAAATTACAAGAATGTAAAAAAAAAAATGATTTCCCAAAAATGTGAAGAGATCATAAACAATCAATTAAAATGCCTCTTACACATAACAATTATGCATAGTTAGGTAGAATTTTTTGTCGTTTTTGTATAAGAAAAAGGGTTTTTTTAATGTTTATTTATTTATTTTGAGAGAGAGAGAGCATGAGTGGGGAAGGGCAGAAAGAGAGGGAGAGAATCTCAGTGCAGAGCCTGAGACGGGGCTTGATCCCAGGAACCGTGAGATCAAGACCTGAGCCGAAATCGAATACAAGTGAAACTATTCCTTGGCCCAGAGGAACCAGAGCTCTTAAAGTACTATTACCTTACCACTCTCTCTGCCTTCCTTTATGAATCCTAAAATAATATAGACGTTTCATTCTAATCGATTATGGAAGTTTCCTTAAAGTGCATCTTTTCATTTCCAAATTCTTACTTAACTCTGACATTATAAATTTCTACTCACAGTACTATCATTTTTGGATTCTACGACATGTACAAGAGAAAATTCATTGTACGCAACTATGTTTTCCCTTCTTCGCCTTTTGTTACTTGATATCACTGGTCTAACTCACTTTTGATTTATTACAGATATTTAGACTTCTTGAAATGGATGTTATACTTTCTGAATCTTGGCATATGCATATGTCTGCAACATGTCATGACACATGATAACTATCATGTCATATATAGGATTCCTGTGAATCCATCGTTTTTCAGTAGGTAGATCTAATTCTATGTATTCTAGTTTCCAATGTTGCATTTAGGTTGTACTGGGATTTATTATAATACTCTGTACATTAATTTTTATATATTTTAATGTTTATTTTATTATTTTATTTTGAGTTAGAGAAAGAGAGAGAGAAGAGGAAGAGTGTGGACTCGCACGTGTGAGCAGACAAGGGTCAAAGAGAGAGGGAGAGGAGAATCCCAAACAGGCTCTGTGCTGTCAGCTCAGAGCTGGCCGTGGGGCTCTATCTCACAAACACTGAGAGCATGACCTGAGCCGAAATCCAGAGTCAGAAGATTGAATGAGCCACCCAGGTGCCCCTACATTAATTTATATTTTATATACCCAATTATAGAAAAACATTCCAAGGGCATAACCCAAGATTTTGAATTTTTGTTTCAGACATACTATACCTGAATCTGAGTTAAGGTTCTTACTAAGTTGGAATAAGAACACTTAATTTTAAAAGGTATCTTTATATATCTGCTAATTTCTTCCTAATAATGAGAAATTAACCCTCAGAAGTGGTGTTCTACCACTATTTAACAGATGAAGGAATTAAGACCCGTCAAATTCTAATGCATTGTTCCACTGCTATAATTTTAGCCATATAACACAGAAAACTATAATACAAATGAAACTTACCAATGAAAACTAGATCTTTTATGTTGGCCTCACAGGGTGTTTTTAATTTAATGTATACTATAATATATACATTGGGATATTTCATATAAAACTTTGAGTGCTAGTAATCCTGAAAGATCAGAAGATACAGCCAAATTGGGCATATATCCTCTCAGACTGGACACACAGCTTCCGTGTGTTCCATATAGACAACCTGTCTGTCCTCAAAGCTTGAACTGCTTCTCCTCTTGGATATTTCAATCGCTGTTGAGACATCTGGATTTAATTTAGCTAACACCGATCTGTTCATTTAATAATAGACATACAACACGCAAGTTTCCAAGCATGCAAAGATGGCAGGCAGACTCATACACTTCCCTCATCTAGCCTCCTCAAAACAGTAACCAAGAAACATTTATCTGCTGCATCTTCCCATTGTGTGAGGCCCTGCACAATGCAATGTGGGATATATCATTTTACTGAAGTCATAATTACACCTTCACATACTTCACAATCTAATAGGCAAGACAGACATAAACATGTATAACCATGTAACGAAGTGACAGTGAATAAAACTCAGAAATGTGCCACTGGTAGACCTTTGGACATTGAGTCCTGACTGTCAGAATATGGTTGTCCCTTGAAGAAAAATAATTTCTCCAATGCCAGTTCCCTGAGAAGTAGTTAATCCAGAGAATGGAATTCAGAAGAATATTCAGACTCAGGGAAGGCGTACCCTCTCCCTGGGTCTGAGAGAAGAACTCAACCAGAGGAAGATACTTGGTTTTCCTTTGGTGTGTGAGCTGTTGCTTCCAAACTGAGGCAGGGCAAGAATGCATGAATCATGAGGACTCCGCTTTTTACTAGCAAAATGAGAATAGGTATAGTGATGACACTGTGGAGTGGCTTGGATTCAGAGCAAGAGTGTGTGTCTGAATCCCAGACCCACCAATAGGTCCAGACCCTGCAGAACCCACTGAGCAGAGCAGCGGTTTCCTCTCAAAGCTGTGGAGGGGCAAAGGCAGGGTCACCAGCCAAGACTGCTGTGCCCGGCCAAGGGGTGACAGCAAATAACAGTACCTGGAGGTGAAGCAGATGTTTAGCAAGATGAAAAATTTGAAGCAAAATAACCTAATTGGCCAACAGTCATTAAATATAAGGAAACTGTGAGATGATGAGACATTCACTTCCATAAGCAAGTAAAGGGTGGTCGTGATTCCATAACTGTGATGTGGTCAGGGAGAGTAATCTCTCGATCTGAGATCACATTCAGATGAAGACCTGTATATGGATCAGAACCTTAACAGAGATTGAAATAATGGAGACACCTAGTGTATAGTTTCTCTTTCTTTCTTTCTTTCTTTCTTTCTTTCTTTCTTTCTTTTTTTAAGAGGGAAAGTTAACAGTTGTTGACATCTGAAAGCACTTTGTGGAAGAGTTCGTATTTAAGCTAATAGAAGCTAATTCTAAATTGTTTTTTAATGTTTATTTTTGAAAGAGAAAGAGACAGAGCACAAGCAGGGGAGGGGCAGAGAGAGAGGGAGACACAGAATCCGAAGAAGGCTCCAGGCTCTGAGCTCTGAACTTTTAGGACAGAGCCTAATGTGGGGCTCGAACCCACCAGCCGCAGATCATGACCTGAGCCAAAGTTGGACTCAACCGACTGAGCCACCCAGGCACCCAAAGCTAACTCTAGAAAAGAAAAATGTACAATTTTAGTTATATAAATACATATATATATGCATATATAAAATTAATTTTTCCAATGCCAATTTCTGATGCTAAAGATATATATACATATATATATGTATGTTATATAATATGTGTGTATATACATTTCAGCTATATATGTGGAGTCAGTTCTTCCCAGAAAAAATGTCCAATTTTAGTTATATATATACATATATATACACATATATAAAAATAATTTTTCCGATGCCAATTTCTGATGCTATATATATATATATATAATACGCGTGTGTGTATACATTTCAGCCATATATGTGGAGTCAGTTCTTCCCAGAAAACGAAAATCACTTGAAAGAAAACTGTGTTGAGGACAGGATGATTTTGAAAAGAAAAAAGTGGCTTCTGCAGAGCCTAGGTATGTTTAATGGTGGCTCCACGGGCAGGAGTACACATGCAATTATGCGTGTGTGTGAGTTTCTGTCATTCTAGGAGAGAATGTGTTTGATCATGAATGGAGCCACTTATGTTTCATCAGTATGTCTGCAGAGGAAATTCTAAGTCAGCTGTACTACATTCCTACCGATAGGTGAATTCTTCTAGCATTTTTTCACATGCCTAGACAGGCATACAACACTTTTTTTGCCTGTTTTTATCCCAGTTTTGAAATCCTTTTCTCTTGCTTCCGATTCTGTGTCTCCCTCTCTCTGCCCCTTCCCCGCTCATGCTGTCTCTCTCTGTCTCTCAAAGATGAATAAACGTTAAAAAAAAAGGGGGAGGGAGGGCACCTGGGTGGCTCAATCAGTTAAGTGACCACTTCAGCTCAGGTCATGATCTCGAGGTTTGTGAGTTCGAGCCCGGCGTCAGGTTCTATGCTGACAGCTCAGAGCCTGAAGCCTGCTTCCGATTCTGTGTCCCTCTCTCGGCCCCTTCCCCACTCATGCTCTGTCTCTGTCTCTCAAAGATAAATAAACGTTAAAAAAAAAAAAAAAATTGAAATCCTTTTCTCTTAAACTTTCCCAATACTCTAGGTTATTTATTCTCCTTTTTCTTTCTTATCAAAATTTTTTGCCTTTTATCCCTAAGAGAAAATTTGTTGAAACAAGAGGAGTAAATTTGATTAATCAAATTAATTGAATGAATTTAAGCTGGTACAATATCTTCTTGTTATTATGATCATGATTTTGGTCTAGAAGATGTTTTACCAAGTTTTGGCTTGTCGTCTTAGAAAAATCTATGAAACATTTTACAAAAATATTTTTATTCTAAGTGTGGTATGGCATAAAATAGATTAATTCAAAGGAACGTGTTCATACAACACTATATATCAAAAAAGCCCATTAAATTTACTTCCACCTAAAATTTCTGGAATATAAATATAAGAAGGATCTTCACTTATAAAGATTTAGGAAATGAAATTTATCATTCCTCCTAACATCTTTAGTGCTGATTAATTTTGATCTGTCCTCATCAGAACAGTCAACCTCGATCTCATTAGAAATGAACATGTCAAAGGCAGTTGGTTTGTTTCAACCTCGATCCCTATGTTTTTACTAAATCTGGCCTGGAGTAACTCAAGTAACATTGAAGCTAATCAAATGTAAAGACTATCAGAATAAGCAACAAGATAGAAAGCCATTACGAAGAGCCCACATAGTGTTATTGAGGGGAGAAAGATGAAAATGAACAAGAGGGTGACTTCTAATACTTTAATACATAATTCATATAGAGTAACATATCTTTTTGGAAGACTTCTTATATATTATAAAATACTTGCTATTTAAGTCAGAAACACTGTTATCTAACTTCAACGTTTTATATTTTATTTTAATATTCCCACAACTATATATCTGTACAGAAAAGCTTGAGAACAATACAGACAGAAACAGTTAAGTTACAAATAACAATCACTTTGCTATAGTAGCTGAGAAATAAGGCTTGTTTGTGGAGGAAAGAAAAAAAAAAGGTCAACGAAAGAGAGCAGATCCAAGTATTTAGGATGTCTTAAATCATTGGAAATGGATTTTTCTCAACATGTGTTGTATATCAGAAGTATATTATCAAATTGACACTTACAAACATATAAAAGAAGCCCCATTGTATGTTAGGAAAGAGGAGCGGACTAGAAGGAACAAAATAAAAGATAAATCTAAAAGTATCCTCAAAGTGTAAATTTGAAAAGAAATCACCTGATGTTCAATAGGTCTATATACAGTGTTTCAAAAAGCAACTTAAATATTAAAAAAGTACAGAAAAGAAAATACCCCCCCAAAAAACCCACAAAGTGTGATTACAACTCTATTGCCATTTGTTCAACAAGGTGGTAAATAAAGACTGGTATTCAAATATTTGAAGGGCAGAGATATGACGCAGGAGTTCAAAGCACATGGTTGCGAGAAAGAACGTTTGGTTTCAAATCCTGGCTCCAATGTGTATTAACTAAGTGACTTGAGAAACATCTTTCGCTCATCCTGGTATTAGATGCATGTTCTTGACCTACCAGGATCTAGTCTCTGCTACCTTTCTGACCCATTTTCCACCGGTCTCTCTAACTCATGCTGTGCTTGCTTTTCCTAAAATATTCCCATCAGTCAGGGTCTGTCTTTGCACTTGCCTGGAATGCTCTGCCTCCAGACATTCTCATAGCACGCCCCTTTCCTTTCATTTAGATTTATTCCAGTTTGGGCTCCTTGGACAGGCTTTTCCTGATCATCATATATAACATAGCATACCCCCACCCTTTCACTTTTGTAACTTTATCTCATTTGATTTTATTTGTCCTCTGTAGTATTCATTACTGACATTCTATTACAAATGTATTTACATGTATATATGTGAATATGTGTGCATATATAATTTCCTGTCTTTTGCCTGATTAGAATATAAGCTCCATGAAAAAGACAGCCTTTGATCATTTTGTTCATCAACCAAAGTAGTTGACACATAGTACATGCTCAACAAATAGTTATTTGTCTCGGGGAGCCTGGGTGGCTCAGTCCATTGGGGGCACCTGCGTGGCTCAGTCCGTTGAGCATCAGACTTCGGCTCAGGTCATGATCTCACAGCTCATGAGTTTAAGCCCCGTGTGGAGCTCTGTGCTGACAGCTCAGAGCCTGGAGCCTGCTTCGGATTCTGTCTCCCTCTCTCTCTGCCCCTCCCCTGCTCACGCTCTGTCTCTCTCTCTCTCTCTCAAAAATAAATAAAGATTTAAAAAAATTTTAAAAAAAGAATTATTTGTCTCACCGATGAATACAAGATTTAATGAATAAAGTTGTCATTACATATCTCATAATTTTTGTAGGTAGAGTAGTTGAAACATTGAGAGCACTTAATACATGTTATTATTGCTATTACTTGTATCAAATTTCTCTTTCTCCTGATGTTTAAAATGAAGTAGAGAATAGTTTTTTAAGTAATCAGTTTCTTCATTTTTCTACCCCAGGCATATCTACATGTATTGGTACTGAATCAACACTTGATCCATGAAAAGAACTGTGGGGTAAAACATCTGTTGCTTCTTTTCTTTTCTTTTCTTTTTTATAACATCTTTTTATTTATTTTGAGAGAGAAAGAGAGAGGGTGAGAGGGGGAGGAGCAGAGAGAGAAGGAGAAAAAGAATCCCAAGTAGGCGCTGCACTGTCAGCACAGAGCCCAACACAGACTCAGTTTCACAAACCATGAGATCATGGACTGAGCTGAAATCAAGAGTCATACACGCAACCGACTGAGCCACCCAGGAGCCCCAGTTACTTCTTTTCTCATTTGACTTTTATTTTCTTCCTTGTAGGTCAACTTAATTAGAAAGTCATTATGGTATAAAATATATTTTTACATTAAAAATAGTTTAATAAACAAGCAGCTGCTGAGATTTGTAAGATTTACTATATTAAAGATGGAGAGTCCGGGTGTCTGGGTGGCTCAATAGGTTAAAGAGGTTGGCTTTGGTACAGGTCATAATCTCCCAGTTTGTGGGATCAACCCTTGCATCAGGCTCTGTGCTAATAGCTCAGAGCCCGGAGCCTACTTCGGATTCTGTGCATCTCAATATCTCTCTCCCCCTCCCCTGCTAGTGCATTCTCTCTCTCTCTCTCTCTCTCTCTCTCTCTCTCTCTCTCTCTCTCTCTAATGTTAATAAATAAGCATTTAAAAATAAATAAATAAATAAATAAATAAATAAATAAAGATGGAGAGTCAAACTCATTCTCTCCAGAATGCTGTATTAGTTGTTTTTTTCCTCAAAAACCAAAGGAAGAATATAAAGTCAAACAAACATGTTTATTTTATATTCACCATGACTTTTTTAAAATGTTTATTTTATTGTGCTAAGGATACCTAACATGAGATCTGCCCTCCTAAAATTTAACTGTATAATTCGGTATTGTTAACCGAAGGCACATGTTGTATAGTACATCTCTAGAATTTAAAAGCACTTTTCTTTACTATTGTGAGATTTTAAAAGTAATGAAAACATAATAGCTCTTTTTATATCTTTGTGTTCTACTCATACATGCATACATATATACTTATACCAATAACTTATATAAGTTATTGTTAAGTAAGTTGTTATATTTGTGTATGTGTGTATATGAAGTTACAAGTAAGATAGATATTTTAAATGTAATACAAGTATTTTGTGATTGCTTTTTTACATTTATTATGTTTGACCCTTGTATCCACTTTGCTGAAAATGTGAGATTACACTATACTATTGCTTTTTTGCTTTTTAAGTTTCAATTTATTTCCTATAGTTATGTTTCATTTTTCTCTCTCCTCTTTTTTCCCTTTTATTGGGAGACCAACTTTTTAAACTTATTTTATTTTTTTCTACTTCTGGTTTATAATTCATAGAGATTTCTGCTATGCCCTCCATAGTTAACTTTCTTCCAAAACATAAAGTAACCTTGATCATTTGAACCATGTATATCTCTTCTGACTTACATATCATTTAATATAAAATTTTAGATATATCTTTTGGTTTACCCTAAAAATTAGACATTTTTATGTAAACCCCATTGACTTAGTCTTATTGATATGTTCACCACTTTATTAACAATTTGTTCTTGCATCTGAGACCACCTTTCTTGTAGTTATTCTTTACCAGAGATGACACTTTTTTTAATGTTTATTTATTTTTGAGAGAAAAGAGTGAGAGAGAGAGAGAGAGAGAGAACATGAGTAGGGAAAGGGCAGAGAAAGAGGGGTCAAGAGGGCTCTGTGCTGACAGCAGCAAGCTGGATGTGGGGCTCAAACTCAGGAACCATGCTATCCCAACCTGAGCCAAAGTTGGATGCTCAACAGACCAAGCCCCCTTGTCTAAGTCAGCCCCAGAGATGACACTTTTTGAAATTCCTTTGATAGATGTCAGCAAGTAGTTAACTCTGTGTGCGTGTTGGCTTTTCTGAAAATATGTTTATTTTGCCCTCCTTTTGAAAAATAGTTTTACTGCATACACAATACTCAGACAATATTGTTCCCCTGTCTTTTGACTTTTCATAGCATAAAATGAATAAGTGTGCTTTTTTCTTTGTAAGATAAATAAGAAAGATAATGAATATAGCCACAGGGATGTTTTTAGATTTGGTGTTAATCTAAGGGACTTTTAGACCTACAGGAGTGATTATTTGATAGATGTGAAGGAAAAAAATAAAGCATGAAATAAATCATCTCAGAGAAGGTAAAGTGAGTATTCTATAAAATGATAGAAATGATAGGGTTACCACGCAAGGATGAATGTTAATTTAAGATTAGTGATTAAAGTTTAAAGTACAGCCAATCAGCAAAATATGATTTTTGAACAGCACCACTCTGGCTCTTATTTGTGAAGAAGGTGAAGGTGAGTTTGGGGGTTCACCTCCAGCCATTGCAAGGCAAGTGCAAGGAAATGGTGTCTATTTGAACCATTGACTATACTCTGGGTAGAAGGAAATTAAAAACATTGATGAAAATGAATGGAGAGAAAATAGTAAGGTTAATAGTTAAAGTGTTAAGGAAATTGAAGAATTATAACAGAGAGATTGCTAGACAAAATGATCAAGAAGGTCATGGTGTATGGTTAAAAATGGGATGACAGAAATTTTAGAAGTGATTTTGTATTTCTGATTATGACATCTTGAGGACGTCATGGGAGTGGGATGCTGGCATGGAGGGAAGAAAATGCACCACAAAGTGAAGATATCGAAGACTGAGATGGCAAGGCCATACCTCTCACGAAATGGGTCATCCGCGTGAATATTGACGTTAGCCAACATCAATGCAGTTCAGCCTTGTCACTTCCATGACTTTGAATATATTTGGTAAAAACAATACATTATATGTTACTGAAGCAAACTTTGTATTTTATTTATGCATTGGTCGTGCATTCTAAAACCAAATTCTAGAGCTTGGGTTTGTGTTTTTAAAATAAAGATACACCAACCTGATGTGGTACAAGTTGTTATTAAGTGTATCAAGAAGAGTAAATTCTATTTCCAGCTATGTTACCCTCTAGTAGCATAACCTTGGCCAAATCAAATAATATTTCAAGGTCTCAGAAATCTTGCAAGTAAAACACAGACTTGAATTGAATATGATTTAAAATGGTTTCTTGACTCAGAGGAACTTGATTTAATTATTTGGTTTTTGCTTGCTGAAGTACAGTTCATTGGCTTTGCCCTTTAAGTTTATGTGATTTTTACTGTAGAGTTCCCCTACCACTGAGTTTTTATGGTTCCATGTATTTCTATTGTATCTGTCACCATGGCATCTGGATATCCAACCAATATAACTATGTAAAATTAGCAGGTATGTGGGAAGAAAAAATGTCAATACCTGTCTTTCTCTTAATGTAGATATTAGTGTGTAATAAAGATTCTACTCCGGAGTTCTTAGAGCTTCCTGTTCACATGATCACAGAGAAAGAAGGGGGAAATGACAATTTTCACTGCTTCTCCAAATATAATATTTCAACATAGTATTTACAGCTGTAAAATAAAAAAAAGTATATAAAAAAACTCCTTATTTCTAACCAAAACTATGATTGGAGCCTTGAAGGACAAATAGTTGTATAGAAAATGTGGAAACTACTACAAATGTACACAGGCAATAATTGTGATAGAAAATTGAAAGCTAAAATAGACCGTTTATAAGATTTATACTTTTCATTGTTATTTTGAGGGAATCCACCATCTTTAATGATTATGAACAAGTTAAGATTTGTTTTTAATGTGTAGCTAGGGTAAAGTTAAAAGGGAATAATCAGCAAGAGATGAGGTCAAATACTCTGAGCTGTTATTAGATATGAAAGTAGTGGATACCATGATGCATCTGGAAAGATTAGACTCACAGATATAAATTTGAGGGTCTTAGTATTAAAAATAGCGTGTTCTGGGGCGCCTGGGTGGCGCAGTCGGTTAAGCGTCCGACTTCAGCCAGGTCACGATCTCACGGCCCGTGAGTTTGAGCCCCGCGTCAGGCTCTGGGCTGATGGCTCAGAGCCTGGAGCCTGTTTCCGATTCTGTGTCTCCCTCTCTCTCTGTCCCTCCCCCGTTCATGCTCTGTCTCTCTCTGTCCCAAAAATCAATAAACGTTGAAAAAAAAAAAATTAAAAAAAAAAAAAAAATAGCGTGTTCAAAGCTGTGGGACTAGACATCATTTGCAAAGGACATTATAGATTAAGAAAAAAAGAGAAGGCCTAGAATAGGTCACAGGGTATTCCATTATGCAGAGGTCCGGAGAGAAGCAGACACCAACAAAGAAGATTGAGAAGCCTCCACCAAGAGGGTGATGGAGAAACAAGAGAGTGTAGGGTAACAGGAATCAAGGGAAAAACTATTTGAGGCATAATTATGGAAAGCTATTTCTAGTGCTATTATTTGTAAATAATTATTTTGTTTAGCAAGTGATAACTAATTCTATCATGCTGAGTTGCAACATGTAGACTTGTGGAACAGTAGTAGAGGCAGTAAGATGTGACCAGAAGATAGAAGCATCCCAATTTGCCAATGGCCAGCTGTGGGAGTGGGAGAATGTCTTCACAGTGTGGGCATGAATAATGAAACTGTAAAACTACCATCATCTATTCCAGGCAGACTGTGAGAACAAAAGTTGTGGGACAGCAGAGTGAGGGGTTATATTTAGACACAAGAAGTTCGATATGAATATTTGACATTCAACTAGTTATTGAGAAAGGAATTAGATAAAAGTATCCGGACTAGGGAACAAAGATCCACACCGGATGCTCCAAGAGAACACAGTGTGAGAGTGAAATAACTAAGTCCTTTGCCCTTTACAAGAACTGAAAAAGATTTGCCAAAGTCACAGGATCTGTACATACGTTAATGCATGCACCCACTGCTGGTGAACCATCTGTTCATATTCTTTGACCATTTTGCATTGGCACATTGGCATTTTTCACATTGATTTTAAGGAATTCTATATATACTATGAGAAACAGCCTTTTCTCTGAAATGTGAGAAGCAATTGCTTTCCTTTCTCTTCATTCAAGTTTTTTTTGAGCCTTAAGATGCTTTTGGTCCTACAGAATAAACATACCAATAATTTATTTTTAAGTTACTTGTGATTGTTGTTTTTTCTTTTTTTTAATTGTTTTAAATATTTATTTACTTTTGAGAGAGAGAGACAGAGACAGAGACAGAGTGCAAGTGGGGGAGGGGCAGAAAGAGAGGGAGATACAGAATCTGAAGCAGGCTCCAGGCTCTGCACTGCCAGCACAGAGCCCGACGTGGGGCGCGAACCCATGAACCGTGAGATCAGGACCCGAGACCAAGCTTCATGAGCTGAGCTGAAGCTGGATGCTCAACCGACTGAGCCACCCAGGCGCCCCGTGATTGTTGTTTTTTCAATGCTTATAAGGTATAACTTATTCTCCATCAGAGATTATACACACATCATTCTTTCACATTTCCTATTTTTATTTTTGTTTACATTTAAATCTTTGTTCTACCCTAAATTTATTTTGTTAAAAGGCATAAAACAGGTTTTCAGGGCTTTTATTTTCCAGATGATTTCTTAGTTGTGCTACTACCAAAGCCGGTATCTCACTGGCAAATACTAGTTCCTGTAGGGGAAAAAATTAAGTAATATAGAATATTTTAATTATATAATTAAGAAAATTAAAGGAATTTGAGGACAACTGCCCTAAAATTTCCTGAATACACACTTTTTAAGGATATGCAGAACATATATTTTTTTTAAATGATGATATGTAAAGTCATAAAAATAACACAATAAAAGAATAAAAGTTAGAACATAATTTAAGACTCAATACCATTTATTCTAGATCATTGGACTGCATGTATTTCATTTGGAGGAAAATAAGAAATATAACAACCAAAACAAAGAGCTTTAAGAAATACAAATCCTATTTAGAAATTGAGAAACATATTTCTAAATGATAGAGAGATGAGAAGAAATTTAATGGAAATGAGAAAACTTTTAGAGCTGACTAATAATTAAGATTTCATATTTGTGATTTCAATTTGTAATTGTAGCGAGGATGGAAATTAGAAAAAAAAGGTATGACCTCAGATACTTATATTAGGCTAAAACAAATAGTTGAAAGTTAATTTTATAAGAATTAGATTTATTATGAGAGATAGCAACAGGACAGAAAAGATCCAAAGTAAGAAAGAAGGTGTAAAGCAGAAAAAACTAAAACAGGAAAAAGTACCTTTAGGAATGATAAACAAAGCAGAGAGAATGTTCTGGAAAACTGGAAAGAGAAAACATTTTATTGAAAAATTTTTTAAAAACAAAATATATATTAATTAGAATGGTATAAAAAAAGACAAAAAGAGGAAAATTCAAGCTAATTTATGTCAGTACATTAAAAAATCATGATAAAATGTACAAATTCATAAATAAATTTAAAAGAAGTGAAAATCTGAATAATCCTACAGTTATTAAGGAAAATGGATCAGTACAAGTAAAAATATTTTCCTCAAAATAAAACACAGCCATGATGAGTTTAATAATTGTCTTTCCAAATATTATTTTGAAATTTCAACTAGAAAAATGGGATTAAGAATATATGGAAAACATCGTAATGTGTTGTATTAGGCAGGTGATAACTCATCAAAATCTAACAGAATAACAACAGCAAAACAACAAAATTATAGTCTAATTTAACTGATAAATATAGATACAAATTTTCTATGCAATTCATTAGCAATCAATAAATGTATTAAAAAACAATATAATATGATTATGTTAGTCCATTAAGGCTGTGGTAACAAAGTACAACAGGCTGGGCCTGCCTGTTCTGGAGTCTGCCAGTCCAATATCAGGTGCCAACATGGCCGGGGAGGGCTCTCTTCCAGGTTGTAGACTCTCATTATATCCCCACATGGTGGAATGGGCTAGGCAGTTCCATGGGATTTCTTTTATAGAAGTACTAATCCCATTTATGAGGGCTCCACCCTCATGACCTAATCACCTTCCAAAGGCCTACCTCCAAGTACCATCACCTTTGGGTGATCTCAATATACAAATTCTGGGGGACACAAACATTCCAGATCACAGCAATAATCAAGTTGGTTTTGTCACAGGAAAGCAAATTTCATTAATCATTGCATGAATGTATTAATGCAATTTAACACTCTAAGGAAATAAAGGAAAAGTGTCATTCATTAATATCAATAGTTGTAGTAAAGTGGGAAAAATTCAGCATTTATTCATGAATAATTAACAAAACCTCTTGTCAAACTAGATATAAATGGCCCCTTAACTTAATAAAACCTGTCTATAGTGTATGCACAGGAAATATGTACTGAACAATAAACCTTTGTAAGCATGTGTTTAAAAGTAGAATTTATTACTAGATACATCTCCAGAAGCAAGGGAAATAAAAACAAAAATCAACTATTGAGACTTCATCAAGATAAAATCTTCTGCACAGCAAAGAAAACAATCAACAAAACCAAAAGGCAACCTATGAAATGGGAGAAGATATTTGCAAATGACATATCTAATAAAGGGTTAGTACTCAAAGTCTAAAAAGAACTTATCAAACTCAACACCCAAAATCAAATAATCCAGTGAAGAAATGGGCAAGAGACATGAATAGACACTTTTCCAAAGAAGACATTCAGATGGCTCATAGACTCATAAAAAGATACTCAACATCACTCATCATCAGGGAAATACAAATCAAAACCACAATGAGACACCACCTCACACCTGTCAGAATGGCTAAAATTAACAACACAAGAAACAACAGGTGTTGGCGAGGATGTGGAGAAAAGGGAACCCTCTTACACTGTTCGTGGGAATGCAAACTGGTGAATACCCTGGAAAACAGTATGGAGGTTCCTCAAAAAGTCAAAAATAGAACTACCATACAACCCAGGAATTGCACTACTAGGTATTTACCCAAAGGATAGAAAAATACTGATTTGAAGGGATAAATGCTCCGACGGTTATAGCAGCATTATCAACAATAGCCAAATTATGGAAAGAGCCCAAAATGTCCATCGACTGATGAATGGATAAAAAAGAAACGGGGGTGTGTGTTTATATACACACACATATATAATGGAAAATTACTCAGCCATCTATCAAGAATGAGATCTTGCCATTTGCAACGATGTGGATAGAGTTGGAGAGTATTAAGTTAAATAAGTCAGTCAGAGAAAGAAAAATACCATATGATTTCATTCATATGTAGAATTTAAAAAACACAACAAGTGAACATAGTGGGGGAAAAGACAGAGGCAAATCAGAAAACACTCTCAACTGTAGAGAACAAACTGAGGATTGCTGGAGGGGAGGTGGAAGAGGGTTAAATGGGTAAATGGGTGATGGGGTCTTTGGTTAGATTTATTCCTAGGTATTTTATGCTTCTTGGTGCAATTGTGAATGGGATCAGTTTCTTCATTTGTCTTTCTGTTGCTTCATTGTTAGTGTATAAGAATGCCACTGATTTCTGTACATTGATTTTGTATCCTGCAACTTTGCTGAATTCATGGATCAGTTCTAGCAGACTTTTGGTGGAGTCTATCGGATTTTCCATGTATAATATCATGTCATCTGCAAAAAGCGAAAGCTTGACTTCATCTTTGCCAATTTTGATGCCTTTGATTTCCTTTTGTTGTCTGATTGCTGATGCTAGAACTTCCAGCACTATGTTAAACAACAGCGGTGAGAGTGGGCATCCCTGTCGTGTTCCTGATCTCAGGGAAAAAGCTCTCAGTTTTTCCCCATTGAGGATGATGTTAGCTGTGGGCTTTTCATAAATGGCTCTTATGATCTTTTTTTTTTATTTTATTTTATTTTTTATTTTTTAATATATGAAATTTACTGTCAAATTGGTTTCCATACAACACCCAGTGCTCATCCCAAAAGGTGCCCTCCTCAATACCCATCACCCACCCTGCCCTCCCTCCCACCCCCCATCAACCCTCAGTTTGTTCTCAGTTTTTAACAGTCTCTTATGCTTTGGCTCTCTCCCACTCTAACCTCTTTTTTTTTTTTTTTTTCCTTCCCCTCCCCCATGGGTTTCTGTTATGTTTCTCAGGATCCACATAAGAGTGAAACCATATGGTATCTGTCTTTCTCTGTATGGCTTATTTCACTTAGCATCACACTCTCCAGTTCCATCCATGTTGCTACAAAAGGCCATATTTCATTTTTTCTCATTGCCACGTAGTATTCCATTGTGTATATAAACCACACTTTCTTTATCCATTCATCAGTTGATGGACATTTAGGCTCTTTCCATAATTTGGCTATTGTTGAGAGTGCCGCTATAAACATTGGGGTACAGGTGCCCCTATGCATCAGTACTCCTGTATCCCTTGGATACATTCCTAGCAGTGCTATTGCTGGGTCATAGGGTAGGTCTATTTTTAATTTTCTGAGGAACCTCCACACTGCTTTCCAGAGCGGCTGCACCAATTTGCATTCCCACCAACAGTGCAAGAGGGTTCCTGTTTCTCCACATCCTCTCCAGCATCTATAGTCTCCTGATTTCTTCATTTTGGCCACTCTGACTGGCGTGAGGTGGTATCTGAGTGTGGTTTTGATTTGTATTTCCCTGATGAGGAGCGACGTTGAACATCTTTTCATGTGCCTGTTGGCCATCCGGATGTCTTCTTTAGAGAAGTGTCTATTCATGTTTTCTGCCCATTTCTTCACTGGGTTATTTGTTTTTCGGGTGTGGAGTTTGATGAGCTCTTTATAGATTTTGGATACTAGCCCTTTGTCCGATGTGTCATTTGCAAATATCTTTTCCCATTCCGTTGGTTGCCTTTTAGTTTTGTTGGTTGTTTCCTTTGCTGTGCAGAAGCTTTTTATCTTCATAAGGTCCCAGTAATTCACTTTTGCTTTTATTCCCTTGCCTTTGCGGATGTGCCAAGTAAGAGATTGCTACGACTGAGGTCAGAGAGGTCTTTTCCTGCTTTCTCCTCTAAGGTTTTGATGGTTTCCTGTCTCACATTCAGGTCCTTTATCCATTTTGAGTTTATTTTTGTGAATGGTGTGAGAAAGTGGTCTAGTTTCAACCTTCTGCATGTTGCTGTCCAGTTCTCCCAGCACCATTTGTTAAAGAGACTGTCTTTTTTCCATTGGATGTTCTTTCCTGCTTTGTCAAAGATGAGTTGGCCATTCGTTTGTGGGTCTAGTTCTGGGGTTTCTATTCTATTCCATTGGTCTATGTGTCTGTTTTTATGCCAATACCATGCTGTCTTGATGATGACAGCTTTGTAGTAGAGGCTAAAGTCTGGGATTGTGATGCCTCCTGCTTTGGTCTTCTTCTTCAAAATTACTTTGGCTATTCGGGGCCTTTTGTGGTTCCATATGAATTTTAGGATTGCTTGTTCTAGTTTCGAGAAGAATGCTGGTGCAATTTTGATTGGGATTGCATTGAATGTGTAGATAGCTTTGGGTAGTATTGACATTTTGACAATATTTATTCTTCCAATCCATGAGCACGGAATGTCTTTCCATTTCTTTATATCTTCTTCAATTACCTGCATAAGCTTTCTATAGTTTTCAGCATACAGATCTTTTACATCTTTGGTTAGATTTATTCCTAGGTATTTTATGCTTCTTGGTGCAATTGTGAATGGGATCAGTTTCTTCATTTGTCTTTCTGTTGCTTCATTGTTAGTGTATAAGAATGCAACTGATTTCTGCACATTGATTTTGTATCCTGCAACTTTGCTGAATTCATGGATCAGTTCTAGCAGACTTTTGGTGGAGTCTATCGGATTTTCCATGTATAATATCATGTCATCTGCAAAAAGCGAAAGCTTGACTTCATCTTTGCCAATTTTGATGCCTTTGATTTCCTTTTGTTGTCTGATTGCTGATGCTAGAACTTCCAGCACTATATTAAACAACAGCGGTGAGAGTGGGCATCCCTGTCGTGTTCCTGATCTCAGGGAAAAAGCTCTCAGTTTTTCCCCGTTGAGGATGATGTTAGCTGTGGGCTTTTCATAAATGGCCTTTATGATCTTTAAGTATGTTCCTTCTATCCCGACTTTCTCAAGGGTTTTTATTAAGAAAGGGTGCTGGATTTTGTCAAAGGCCTTTTCTGCATTGGGGAGGGGAAGGAAAAAAAAAAAAAGAGGTTAGAGTGGGAGAGAGCCAAAGCATAAGAAATGTTAAAAACTGAGAACAAACTGAGGGTTGATGGGGGGTGGGAGGGAGGAGAGGGTGGGTGATGGGTATTGAGGAGGGCACCTTTTGGGATGAGCACTGGGTGTTGTATGGAAACCAATTTGACAATAAACTTCATATATTGAAAATAAATAAATAAATAAATGGGTGATGGGGTATTAAGGAGAGCACTTCTGATGAGCACTGGGTATTACATGTAAGTGATAAATCACTAAATTCTACTCCTGGAACCATTATTACTCTATGTTAACTAACTAGATTTTAAATAAAAACTTGAAACAAACAGAACCTAGAACTTGGTTTGGATGCTCATTGTAATAGTTTGTTTCAAACATTTTTCTTTATGGCCCAACCAGTGTAGGAAGGTAAGAAAACTAAATAACGTTATAAATATTGAAAAGGATGAAAGAAAGTTAATATTATTTTATATGATATAATTAATATGTATAGAAAATCAGAAATATTTACAGATAAATTATTAAAAACAATAAAAGTTTAACATTTTGACTAATAAGAAAAGTATTATACATGAAATCAATTCCATGAATGCCAGCAATATAACACTGGAAATTTTAAATTGATATTTTACATTAATAAGAGCATAAATATATAAAATACTTGACAATAAATTAAATAAAAAATGAGTCATATAATGAAAAAATGAAGCATTTAATTTTAAGAAAAATGTGAATACTTGTTCTTTAAGTTACTATGAAATCATCTTTACCATAAACTCTTCATATACATGGACAGACCTTAACAGAACTTTTTTTTTTGCTATGTTAAGAACAAAATCAGTAAAATAACCATACAGTATTTACGATTTATCTTATATTTTAAAGGTTCAGGAAGATAAAACTCTGAATTTTCTTCCAATCATGTTTAACATGAAATTAGTCATCAACAGCAGGTATCTGAGGCAAGAATTGTGTCCCGGACTTAGCCCTGCTTGAATTTATCACCATGAGTAATAAAAGGAAACCCCTTTCCATCTCAGAACTTAGGATCCCCCTCTTATTTGATGGGAGAAATGATTACATCCTAATTCAGTTTCACTTATATCATTTTTTAACCCAGGTGTTACCTATGGTCTCTAGATTTTTAGAGACAATGTTAGGCTTGGCTGTGGGTATTCAAATACTTTTTTTTAAATATCTGTAAATCTTGGGGTGCCACCTGTGGCTCAGTTGGTTAAGCATCCACCTCTTGGTTTCAGCTCAGGTTATGATCTCATGGTTTCATGAGTTCGAGCCCCACATTCGACTCCATGCTGACAGTGCAGAGCCTGATTGGGATTCTTTGTCTCCTTCTCTCTCTGCCTCTTCCCCACTTGCACTGTCCCTGTCTCTCTCAAAATAAATAAACTTAAAAAATTTTTTTAAATATATCTGTAAATCTTAAGGCAAGAGGTGTATTGGTGAGATTATATTTTCATATTGCTGCTTGCTAAAATTTTCTGTATTCAGTGGCTATTCTTTTATCTAGATCATGTGTCATGCAAAGAGAAGATGTACTCCTTAATAATTCCAGAAAATGAAAAAAAGAAAATAGAAGGAAAGGAGGGAGAGGGAGGGAAGAAAGGAGAGAGGGAGAGAAACCATACAACAAATAATCAACCATCAACAAATGCATGAGTGTCTGCATAATAAAGTCCATTTATCATTTGGAGGCCATAGGGAGTCATGACACTGACCATGGCATAGTAGACAATTAAATAGGATATTATATTCCTGTTCCAAAAGTACTTTCACTCATTTGCCACCAAGGGTTTCCCACCTAGTCTGTCACACATATGCAGCCACCATGGATTCTGTACATCTTGCTGACTCCAAATCATTCCCCTCCTTTTGTCTTTGTTTTTCCTTTTCTTGGTTTGCTTCGGGAATTTCAAAGGTTTTTACCATCTATTATGTTCAACGTTTTAATTGTTTTTAGCTCATCACAAATTTGTCTGGCTAACAGCTTAATGCACACCAAAGGACATTTCAATTAACCAGATCAGCCCTCCTTATAATTATTGGTCACTAATGACATAGTATTTTTTACTATAATTCTAAATAAGAATAATTCATGATGGAATATGGGAGCTTGAGGCATAGCAGTTGCAGCAGCAAGAAAAATCTATAGAAGAGTTAAGTAAAAGAAACAAAACCTAAGAAGAAATTTTTACCTTTGTAACCAGAAAATATATATTTTTAGGATCCTCAAAAAAGAAGAGGAAAAATTAATGTTCTTTCATTGTAACTTCAAACACATTGAATTCTTAAAATTAATACCGAAGAAGTCACAATTTTTTTAAACATGTTAAATTCTTTTGAAATAAGTGGCAGAGTTGGTGTCACGGTGGGAGGACAACTCTGAACGGGTGCATTCCTGAGGAACTTTCATCCTTTTGGTGATTCTTGGGAACCTCCTATTCAAATTACTGGTTACCTATAAGCAAAGAAGTTACTGTGATAAATGTTTAAAATAGCTAAAGGAATATTGCTTTTAATAAATACAAATAGAGAAATTCAGGATATGTCATTTGTTGATCCCATTTCAAGAAATCACTTTTAAGCACTGGGTGTTGTATGGAAACCAATTTGACAATCAATTTCATATATTTAAAAAAAAACAAATCACTTTTAGCATTATGTAGTCAGTTATTACCTGGTATTTCAAAAATTCCCTTAGTGACAGCTTTAAGGAAAATATACGTAATAGCTTTAGTTCTGCCGATATATACCAGAAAATATTAAAATCAGATTTGTCAATGTAATATGTTTAGATTTGGGCTATAACCACTGAAAGCTTGGGATCTGAATCTTTTCCATAACATCTATTTTAGACGTTCCTTGATTTATTAAAGTTAATCTACTTTGGCCATGTCATGACTCGTTTTGTGAACACTATTAAATTTTTGTTTGCTTGTTTGTTTGTTTGTTTATTTATTTATTTATGTACCCTTGTACCACCCTGTTCCTATCCGCCCTCCCCCCCAACCACCCCAGCAACTCCCTTTCTTTCAATGAGTTCAATTTTTTTTTAATTCAACGTGTGATACCTCACAGAATTTGTTTTTTTGTCTGACTTGTTTTACTGAGCACAATGCCCTTCAGATTCATCCATGTTGTTGCAAAAAAAAAAAAACGAGATACTCTTCTTTTTTAGGACTGAGTAATTTTCCATTGGATATATATATGATACTTTGTTTATCAATTCATTTGTGGATGGACACAGGCTGGTTCCATATCTTGGCTGTTGTGAATAATTTTGCAATGAACATGGGACTGCAGGTATCTCTTTGAGATTTTAATTCTCTTGGATATACACCCAGAAGTGAGATTGCTGGATCATATGATGGTTCTATTTTTAACTTCTTAAGGAACTGCCATACTGTTTTCCATAGTGGCTTCATTATCAGTGTACAAAGGTTCATCTTTTTCCACATACTCATCAGCATTTGTTATGTCTTACCTTTTTGGTAGAAAACATCATAAAAAGTTTATGGTGATATCTTATTGTAGTTTTGATTTGCATTTCTCTGATAATTACTGATGTTGAGCATCTTTTCACATACCAGTTGGCTTTGGGAAAATGTCTATTCCGGTCCTTTGCTCATTTTTCCTCCAATTAGGTTATTTGATTTAATTGCTATTGAGTTAAATGAGTTCTTGTATATTTTGTATATTCATCCATTGTTTGCTGTATGCTTTGCAAACATTTTCTCCCATTCCATACATTGCCTTTGCATTTTGCTCATGTTTTCCTTTGCTGTATAGAAGAGGTTTTTTAAAATATTGTTATTGATTGGGAGAAAAGGTTCATATTCATGATATTTCAGAATAATGGTACATTTAAAAGTTTACACTCGAATAGTGATTAGCATAAATATCTCACAAGCATGTGTAATACTTAATAATTATGTACGATGCTTAATACTAAGCCAATATTATCAGAGTAATTAAACAAATGTATTAAAGATTTTTAACTTGTTACCAACAAACTTGGAATAGAAGAATATAGACTAAACATGATAAAAATGGATTATGAAGACAATAACTGAGTAAAAAAATATTTGGTTCTTATGCACTTTAGTAGACAAGTCAAGCACCAAGTGACTTATGCAAAAACTCCTACTTCAGTAAAATGTATTAACTAGTGGTGTATGTATGTTCCAGGGTCTCAGATGAGGAGGCAACCTGTGCCAGCTTCTTAACATCATTGACAGAAGATGGATGTAGTCTTGGCATGCAGCTGGCTGCTGTCATATTTTTTTGATTTCTGTTGTTGAGTTGGGTCAGGCAGCCTGGATTTGGTCATATAAGAGAAACTTGAAAGACCTCTTATTCACCTAATTGTGTGCCTTCACTGAGACCAGGGTAGCTCACAGGTTTCTTCCTCCTCAAAATATGAATCAAGAACATCCCGCATGACAGAAAGGACCCTGTGGTTGCCTGCACTTTGTCTTTCATGACTATCTTATGCTTTACCCTCACTACAGCTTCACCTGAGTGTACCCTGTAGGATTTCACAAGTCCTTTAATTTACTTGGCATAGTGCAATTGCAAATAGTAATACCATTGTGTTCATTTTACAAATCGGAAGTATAGATAATTCTCCAGTTTATGGTCAAGAACAACAAAAGAGTGCCCACTATCGCCACTGCAATTGAACATCGTTCTGATAGTTATGGTCAGCGCAATAAAAAAGAAACAGAAACAAATGCAAAGACACAAATATTATAATTCCTTCTGAAACCATGATTGTATATACCAAGAAGATTGAACAGAAGCAACCAGGGAAACTCAAATTGAAGAGAGCTTAAGAAAGTGGCCCGTGTTTGGGGTGTCTGTGATCATGTTCATGCCCTCAGGACTAAAAGGACTAACAGGATTCAGGAAACTGGTTACACTCACATTGCAGTTTATTACAAAGAAAGAGATTACAATCAGAAGGGGAAAATGTGCATGGGCCTGAGTCCTGGCGAAACAAGGCACAAGTGTCCTCTGCCAGTGGAGTGACACGGACACGCTTATTTCTCCCGGAGGGAATGTGGGACAGTGTGTGCACATTGTTACAAATCAAGGAAGCTCACCCAAGCCTTGGGGTCCAGGATTTTAATTGTGAGTTCGGACACATTCGCCTCCCACAACTCTGTGTTTCATTGGTATTGCTTTTGAATTAACTAATTTCTCTTACAAAAGCATCAGGTTTTTATAGGTTTGGACACTTAGAAAACTAGCACAGTTGTTTAGAAAGTTACTCAAATATAGGAAGGAGTTATTTTTTATTCATTTAACAAGGTCTTTATCATGACATACTAACAACGTCATTCATCATTCTAGGCTCAGACTATAGTGTAAACAATACAGACAAATCCACCACTCTTGGAACATATATTATGCCTCTCCAATGGTGAATAAAAGATCAATGTTAATGTGAATTAAAATCCACTTATGGCTTCTACATATCACCATGTTAATTTTTCTACCTGAACACCTACAACTCTACAGCAATCTCAATAAATCAAATATGTTGAGCATCTTAGGTACGTACAAAGCAATCTCCTGGATGCTGTGAATATATATGCAGCTTATAACTGAGTTAAATAAAAAATTAATACATGAAAAAATAAAATACATTATTTCAGCTATCACAAGATAAGATGTGAAGATAAATACATCATTTATTGAAATCCATTTTTTATTCTGTGCTTGACACCCAATTACCAATAGTGTCGATACTTTAAACAATGCTGTATGTTAGGTTTGGTGATCTTTGCTTTATATATATGGAGTTGAGACTAGGAGAACTGAAGTATTCTGAGAGGCATAACAATAATACGTATCAGAGTTTGGAATACCTGTTCTACAAAACCCTTTATATCAGTGCTTTTCAAAATACTGCAGTGAAGGAGCACAGATCCATTGAGGGCCAAAACTTTTGTGAACTATAATAAAACTAAACCACTAGAAATATAAAAAATTTTTAATTCTGTAAAAATTTATTAGATCCTACTTAAAACACAGTAAGTGTTGTATTAAAGGAAGAAAGGTTTACCTCTCTCCTTGGGCCTGACTACACCCATACAGTTAAGGCACTGTCACCTATGTCATGGCATCCAACCATCATTAGGGGCACTTGGCTGGCCCAGTTTGTGGAACATGTGACTCTTGATCCTGGGGTCATAGGTTCATGCTCGACATTGGTCATAGATATTACTTAAAAATTTTAAATTAAATAAAAAGTTTATCTTTCAAATTATTAAACAAATTTCCAAGACTTATTTCAATTGCTGCACTTTTCTAACCAAAAATTGCCAACAAGTGGTTTGCAATGCTGCCCCGGTCTTCCAGTCTAAGTAGGTGGACCACTTTCCACTCTGACATGTTCTGGACAACCAAGAATGCTGACTTCACACCTCAGTGGAATTTCTGATAGATATTTTGTATACAGGAAAAACCTCTTATGTATTATGAAATAAGATTTGAAGGCACAGATGTTCATGGTTGGGTAACAGTGGTAAATAAACATGCTCAATTAAAATAAAAGCTACATTAGGTGGTGCCTGGGTGGCTCAGTCAGTTAAGCATCCGACTTCAGCTCAAGTCATATTCTCACGGTTTGTGGGTTCGAGCCCCACATCGAGCTCTGTGCTGACAGCCCTAGGCTCCAATATTGTGAAAATACTTCTGTTTAGGAATCTGAGTTTGATTTTGTAGCAAATCAGGAATGATTGTATGCATTTAGCTCTCAAGAGGTTTCCTTTTAAGGTGAATACATGATGCCATACTGGTTTACATTTGGTATATATATATATACATATATATATATGTATATATATATATATATAGAAGTGAAGAACATTGCATAGGTCAACAAGAATTTATTCATATGTATTGTATTTATTGGTACCTTACTAGAAAGGAAATGTAGAACTTTTTTTTAGAAAGCAAATATGGTAGTTATGTACTTAGAACTTAGCTAATAATGTTAATTGGTTTATTTATAACCAATTCCAAAGATAGCATATTATTTAAAGAGAAGCATGAATGTTGAGATAATTAAGCATGAAATTTGGAAATACAGTGATTTAATTATTGATTACTTCATTATTGATATATAGATAAAGCTTTTTATATGTTCATTTTGTGTTGATAAATACACCAGTTCCATGATTCACAATCTAAAGTTGATCAGCCATTGTCCAGCTGAAGAAATAACTGTATATATAACCATTTTCCTGCATTGCTTTAAAATATCAGAGATGAGAATGTATGTTGCTCATCTCTAGTCTCTACTACAATTTTTTTAATGTCTATTTTTGAGAGAGTGAGAGAGAGAGAGAGAGAGACAGAGACAGAGAAAAGGAGGAAGGGCAGAGAGAGGGAGACACAGAATCTGAAGCAGGCTCCAGGCTCTGAGCTGTCAGTACAGAGCCTGAGGCGGGGCTGGAACGCACCAACTGCGAGATCATGACCTGAGCTGAAGTTGGACACCCAATCGACTGAGCCACTCAGGTGCACCTCTACTACAATTTTTTAAATCATATTGTTTGTACTTATATAAGAATTTTGGAGAAATGAACCCTCTACCCAGAGAAAAATAAGCAGTATTTATCCTTGTGAGATTCTGTACAGATCATAAAAGATATGGAGACCCTTGAAGCTAATCTTCAACTCCAGAGATCCAAAGTTTAGGAACTTTACTTGAATGCTTCTCTGCCTGCATACATCCTCCCCTTAGAAGGTTCCTTACTGAGAGCCTTTAGTTAATATTACTCCCAAAATTCTCTAATGTGTCTTACCATTTAAGCTAAGTATATATGTGTGGTTTTTTCCTGTTTCTGTATTCCCATTGTCAGGAGTCAGTAAAAAAGACATCTCTTTTAATTTGCTTACCATCACTCTTTACAGTAAATCAAACTAAATGAAGAGTTAGTATTAAGAACACAAAAGGAATAATTGCTCAAAACTCATATTTTCTCTGGTGAAATCTCATTGTTTATTAATTCGTTAAATAAGATCCCCTTTCCTTTTTGCTAATCATCGAATAAGATTTATTGAAAAACACAAGAGTTTATTCACTTATTTAAAATATATTTACTGGGTGCTTTCTATCTACCAGTGACTGATCTGGTCATAAAATAGACAAAATATCATGTTCTCATGAAGCTTACATTAATTGTGCCTTATTCAACAACAGACTTAAGGAAAAGGTATTTTTATGTAGGATATTAGAAAGTGATAAATTATTTATGAAAAGCGGGAGCAAGAAAGTGAGATAAGACTTCCTACGGATGGGAGCAGTTGTAATTTCAAGCCATTATCTGAAGCAGAGCTCATTGAGAGAGTGATAGGAAAAGGGCCTGGCAAGTATGAATGTCCTGTGGTGAGGGTTAGAAATTGAAGAACATTCAGTGTGACCAACAGGGAGGAATGAAGGAGAGAGTAGTAGGAGATAAACTCAGAGAGGAAGGGAGGGTGAGGGGGGGGGGACTACAAAAAAGACTTTCTTTCACTTTTACTTTTGGGTAAAAACAGAAGCAACTGCATGATTTTCAGTAGAAGAACAGAGAATTTACCTTTTGAAAGGTACATCCTATAGTGTCTAAGGTAACAAGTATGGCGACCAATATGGAGGCTGTTACACCAATGAAAATGAAAGGTGATAATGATTGAATGCAAGGTGACATTAGTGAAAAATAGACAGATTTTGCATATATCTTGAAGGCAGAACCAACATATTTCCTGAATTCCTTGGTGTGGAATATGAGAGAAAAGAATGGATAAAGTATGACTTCAAGATTTTACCTAAGCATCTTGAAGGTTGAAGTTCCCATCAAACTGGACTGGATAAAGTTGTGGATCGAGTAGAATTTAGGGAAAGTCAGGAGTTGAGTTTTGGAGTTCAGGAATAAAGTCTGTAGAGAGACATAAACTTAAGTATCACCAGGATGTAAAAAAAAAGTAAAGCCATAGACTAAATGATATCACAAATACTGTAAGTATAGGTGGAGGGGTAAGTTCATAAGCACGTAGTTATTTTCTTCCCACATTGGAGTCATATGAATGACTCTTCCTTTGTGTTTTTTGATTTGTTGCTACTTAGGAGTGAAATATCTTATTTTTATCTGTGTCATTCTGAAAACTATATTAACTCTAAAAAGTGAACATGAATCCCCCATTACAGTTGTATATATATTCAGATAGCCATTGTCAAAAGATAAAAATTAATAAACAAACAAAAAGCAGAATCAGACCTATAAATGCAGAAAACAAACTAATGGTTGCCAGAGGGGAGAGGGGTGGGTGGGCAAAATGGGTCAAGGGGAGTGGGAGATTCATGCTTCCAGTTATAGAATGAATAAGTCATGAGAATAAAAGGCACAGCATGAGTAATATACTCAATGATATTGTAATAGCAATATATTGGGACAGATGGTAACCACACTTGTGGTGAGCATAGCATAATGCATAAACACGTCAAATCACTTTATTGTACTCCTAAAACTAATGTGTCATTGTGTGTCAATGATACTCAAAAACAAAAAACCAAAAACAAAAACAAAAAACTATACACTCTAAAGTGAAACAATGCGTTTTAAAATATATTTTAGTCCAAAATTTTCACTAATGTTTCTTTAAAAATTGAAATTATTTGATTCTATCTCATGTCTTATGAATACAGCAATGCTTTGATCTAAAAATAAAATGCTAATCTATAAGAGTTTCATTTTCTTGAAGAGCTAAGTTTTTTTTTAAGTAAATGAGATTTTACACTTCAGTCACACAGCTGTGATACTATATATCTTTCTCTAGCTCAGTGTTGCATTATCTAATCTTGATTCCAGGATTAGCCAGGTTTTCAAAATGATAGGAATATGCAAAAACAAAGAATATTTATTAGAGCGGCAAAAATCATGAGAGTAGAGGTTTCTTTTTGCCATATGTGCTACCCTGTCATGGACAAGATTTCCTGGTACATAGTAGCCACTCAAAAATATTTGTTGAAAGAACGAAAATTAAAATTACCATCTATCTCAGCTGCATCTCACTCTCTGCTAAAACCACAATTTGAAAATCTGTCATTACATTCATCAAAATGGTAGCAGAAACCACATTTCATTTCAGCATGTTAACTGATGATCTATAATTCTCTTTTAACATTAGTAAGAAATCTTAGCCAATGCCCTGTCAAAATATCCTGCGTGTTAGTCACAATGAGAATAGTAATGAGACTGACAGGAAAATGCCAACAGTCACCTTAGGGATGGATATTCTTAAAAGTTTATTTATTTTTGAGAGTGCAAGTGGGGAAGGGGCAGAGAGAAAGGGAGAGAGAGATCACGACATGAGCCGAAACGAAGAGTAAGACACTTAAACTACTGAGCCTCCCAGGCGCCCCTGAATATTCTTTTAATTGTGAACAAAACACGTAGAAAGAAATCTCAGAAGTCAAAGCAAGAAGCTCTCAGATGCAAGTATAGGATTTCTGGATCCTCCAATCCAGCACTAACTTTCACCATTTTTTCTAGACAAAATTATCATAAAAAATCTGGAGTTTAACTAAACTTTATACTTAACATATAGGAGAAATAACATATCAATAAAAGGATAATGGTCATTATGAAAAACTGAGAAAACATAGCTCATGAAGAGAATGATAAAAACATTCATCTAGCACCATTCCATAAAGTACTTGAATTATTTGCTGGATTCCATCTACTTGTACACATGGTCTTTGCTGAGTGTAGATAGTTGTAATAAGCACTTGAAATCCTCCAACTGATTTCTTTTGGCTTAACTACCATTTTTTAAATTTTGTACTCACAAAGAAAATGTCTATTCTAATTTTGCTTCCCTTGTACTTTCCTAGAGTTAGAAAGATAACATTCAATGCAAATTATATTCAAATACACTTGACATTTAAATTTACCATTGACAGTAAGGTGTCATATTTTGTCCTTGAAGTTTTGGAATAGTTACTTAGTTTCCTAGAGACCAAACAGCACAGATTGTTCTGAAAAACCTGAGTTTCTAGAGGAGCCATTCTATTCTAGAAATTTACTAGGAAGTTACCATGGATGGTCCATTTTCAGGTACTTTTCTCACCCTACTCTAAAATCTAAAATCCATCGAAACTATGGGGAAATTACAGGCTGAAACCACCAAGCCTTTAGTTATGGAAAACTGAATATGCATCATTATCTAATTATTCTCAACATCAAGTTATTCTAGGAGCTACTGATATTAAACTGATTCCACTGAGTAACAAATGAGTTCCTATACTGGAATCACCTGTGATCTCAAGTGAGCTGGGTGATTTTGATAATAATACATGGAGCAAAAGTCATAGAGAGGGGAGAACAAGGACTCCAAGAAGAGAGAGCACATGCGATAAATTATAAACCATGTGTGTTATGAGTGTAACAAGAAATTTAATTTTCTACTATTAGCAACGGAGGCTGAAGAAAAATTTTATAACACAGGTGGGGAAAATAGAGGAAGAAGGATGAAAAGGAGGCAATTATCAGTCACGGTGATAATAAAGCAATAAGAAACATAAATAGCTTTTCAACACTTATTAAAACAATTTAATCTGAAAAATCAGTAAGGAGATGCAAAGAAAAAGTAGAAAACAATAATGGAGAAAAACTCAAAAATACATGAAAAAAACCTGTTGGGATGAGCACTGGATGTTGTATGGAAACCAATTTGACAAAAAATTTCATATTAAAAAAATACATGAAAAAAATAGATAACAAAGATACAAATTACTCATAAAATAAGAGATGATTCTTTGAAAAGAAGTTAAGAATTATAGAAAATTTTATTAAAATAAAAGATAGTATAGACAAAAATAGACGCACAGATCAATAGAACAGAATAGAAAACCCAAAAATAAACTCACAACTATTTGGTCAACTAATCTTCAACAATGCAGGAAAGAATATCCAATAGGAAAAAGTCTCTTCAACATATGGTATTGGGGGGCGCCTGGGTGGCTCAGTCGGTTGAGCGTCGGACTTCGGCTCAGGTCACGATCTCACGGTCCGTGAGTTCGAGCCCCGCGTCGGTCTCTGGGCTGACAGCTCAGAGCCTGGAGCCTGCTTCCGGTTCTGTGTCTCCCTCTCTCTGTCCCTCCCCCGTTCATGCTCTGTCTCTCTCGGTCTCAAAAATAAATAAACGTTTAAAAAAAATTTTTTTTAAAAACATATGGTGTTGGGAAAACTGGACAGCACCATGCAAAAGAATGAAACTGGACCACTTTCTTTACACCATACACAAAAATAAATTCAAAATGGATTAAAGACCTAATGTGAGACCTAAAACCATAAAAATCCTAGAAGAGTGGACTGGCAGTAATATCTCTGACATCAGCCATAGGAACTTCTTTCCAGATATGTCTCCTGAGGCAAGGGAAATAAAAGCAAAAATCAACTATTGGGACTACATTAAGATAAAAAGTTTTTGCACAAGAAAGTGAACAAAAAGCAAAACTAAAAGGCAACCTACAGAATGGAAGAAGATATTTTCAAATGACATATCTGATAAAGAGTTAGTACCCAAAATATATGAAGAATTTATACAAATCAACACCCAAAAAACACAAATAATCCAATTTAAAAATGGGCAGAAGAAATGAAGAGACATTTCTCTAAAGAAAACATCCAAATGGCCAACAGACACATAAAGAGATGTTAAACATTATTCTTCATCAAGGAAATGCAAATCAAAACTACAATGAGATATCACCTCACACCTGTCAGAATGGCTAAAATCAACAACACAAGAAACAAGTGTTGGCAAGGATGTAAAGAAAAGGGAACTCTCATACACTGTTGGTGGGAATGCAAACTGGTACAGCCACTGTGGAAACCAGTATGGAGTTTCCTCAAAAAGTTAAAAATAGAAGTACCTTATGATCCAGCAATCACTCTCCTGGGTATTTACTCAAAAATTACAAAAACACTAATTCAAAGTGATATATGCACCCCTATGTTTATAGCAACATTATTTACAATAGCCAAATTATGGAAGCAGCCCAAGTGTCTATTGATAAATGAATTGGATAAAGAAGATGTGGAATATATATAATGGAATATCATCCAGCCATAAAAAAGAACGAAATCTTGCCATTTGCCATGACATGGATGAATATAATATCATGCTAAGTGAAATAAGTCAGCTAGAGAAGGACAAATGACATATGATTTCGCTTATATGTGGAATTAACAAACGAAACAAATGAGCAGAGAAAATAAAAAGAGAGAGAGACAGAGGGAGACTAACCTGGAAACACATGCTTAACTATTAAGAACAAACTGATGGTGACCAGAGGGGAGGTGAGTAGGGGGATGACTATTTATTAACTATACTAGAATTAAAAGATTAAAAACAAAACAAAAGATAGCACAAAGGAACTGTTAAGAGGACATACCTATAGATAAAGTAAAAACGATAAGACAATATTATGGCCAATATTTGGATTTAGTTTAAAATTTAGCCAAATGGAAGATCCCAAGGTAAGTATAAATACCAAAATCAACCATAGAATGTATAGAAAAGCAATGACCACTAAATAATATACAAATACTTTTCAAAAATTTGAGACTGTTAATTATAGTCTCCTCCACGCTTATAATACCTCAAACTACAGGTGTTTTTTTGCAAATGAGTTTTGGCACATTTTAAAGAAAATATAATTCTTAACTTATATAAAGTTCTTAGGAAAGGAAAAATGAAGGCATTTTATCAACTCATCTTAACATCAGTATAAATTTTGGGGCGCCTGGGTGGCTCAGTCAGTTGAGCCTCTGACTTGGGCTCAGATCGTGATTCACAGTTCGTGAGTTTGAGCCCAGCGTCGGGCTCTGTGCTGACAGCTCAGAGCCTAGAGTCTGCTTCTGATTCTGTGTCTCCCTCCCTCACTATCCCTCCCCCACTCTCCCACTCTCTTTCAAAATAAATAAACATTAAAAAAATTCTAAGAAAAAAATCAGTATAAATTTTAATATGCAAAAATGCAAATATAATAAAAACAATGCATTATATATCAATTTCAAGGATGAACAAATGGGGGATAAATTAAAGTAGTAACAAATGCTTCCAACTGTCTATAGTAATTATATACCAAAGCCAAATTAGCATTTATCCAAAGAATGCAAGAAAAGTTTAGAATTAGAAAAAAGAACTTATCAATGTAATTCATTTAATTAACATATTAAGGGAGAAAAAAAAAACATGATCCACTCAATAGACAAAGACAATCAAATTAATAAAATTACCTTTACTCATGACAAAAACCCCTGTAAAATGGAAAACTGATGGAAATTTCTTTCACCTGATAAAAGGCTTCTACCAAAATCTTGTACAAATAAAGTTTACATTGTAGAAAATAAATGGCATCATGCCATTCAAATGAAAATTAAGAAAGGATGCACATTACTGATATTCTTAACATAAGAACAGAGGTTCTAAGTAGAGATATTAGACAAGAAATAAAAATGAGAAGTGCAGGGATGGAAAGGAAAGACAAAAATTGTTAGTACTTGGCTAGATAAAAAAAAATGCAAGAGTAGCTTTAGAAAATAAGACTAGTAAAAATTTATATTGAAATTCCTAGTCAAAAGCCAGTAGAAGTTCTTTGTAACCATCAGTAATTAAAAATTGCAACACCACCCAAAGAAAATAAAAATTAACCTACAGAGGCTCCTGGGTGGCTCAGTGGATTCAGTGTCTGACACTTGATTTCCACTCAGGTTGTGATCCCAAGATCATGGGATTTAGCCCTGCATCAGGCTCACTCTTAGTGTGGATAGCACAAAGCCTTTTTGTTTCCATTTAGTTTACTTGAGATTCTCTCTCTCCCTCTCTCTCTCTCTCTGTCCTCCTCTGCTTGTGCTCTCAGTCTCAAAATAAATAAACATTAAAAAAAAAAGAAAGAAACCTAGAAAGTGCTTTTTTTATTAATCTAGTAAAATATCACCAAGGCCTTTATAGAAGATTAAATAACCTTATTTGATGACATTAATGAAATCTCAATAAATAAGGAGTCATATCATGTTCATAGATGTAAAACTTCATTATCTTAAAGACAGCAATTAACACCAAATGAATGTGTAAATACAGTAAAGCAAAACAAGCTGATCTTAAAATTATTTGGAACTTACAAAGCTCAATCAATAAATAGGATTTTTAAAATGAGAGGTGTTTCTCTACCCATTTATCAAAATATATTGGGAGGTTTCACAAATATTTATTTCCAATTAATTTTAATTTCACTGAATGAAATAATATGAGAGCTGATGTTGTTAAATTCTATGATGAACCAATTACAGATTTAGAAGTAATTTGGAGTGGAATGTAAAAGCAATTAAATTGAACTTCATAGATTAAGGTAAAATATTCCATTTGTTTATCCAAAAGGCCATACCAACAAATATATTAGCCTCCAGTATTGGGTCCATGAGCTGTGGATACACAGATAGAAATGCAGAATAATCACTATGAGTTAATTAGAAACCATCGAAACATCCTCTTGGGATGCAGGTTTTTCCTCACTATTGTGTAAGAGATGACACCACTGTCCTGAACCAACCTTGATTTAATAAGCAGGAAAAAATTAATAGGATAACACTTTTCTTGCTCCTTTTCCCTTCATTAGCTCCATAGCATCCCAACACTTCAGTGTTGGTCACCCATATAATCGAAAATCACCACATACCTCAACACTTCTTTCAAATTACCTGCCTTTTTACTGCACTATTTCACTTAAGGTGAAGACCCTGAAGCTCTCAGGTAGCAAATATAATGTTTTGCTGCATCCTTTGAATACACATTGGTCATGTACGTAGTTTAAGTAATCTAGGAAGAAATGATCTCAATGAAATTGTTTCTGAAACAATAAACTAATTCAATCATTTGCTAGCGTTCTAAGTTTCACTGCTTTTGTGTAGCAGACTTTATCATTTCTGAAATGAATTGCTTTTCATTCTAATCAATGTTTAAATATGACTTTTTAACATCAGAAACATATTCATGCTTTTAGCCACTGGATCACCTTTTACTACATGTTTTTTGCAGATGAGTGACAGCAATCAAAGCCCAATAAAAATGGTGAAAAAAAAAAACCCACTATTTTTTAGATAACTACCATGACCCATTTACTTTTTTCCTGAAATAATGTGGTTTAAAACTTATTTTCTATTCCTTACTAAAGTTAAAGGGTTTTGTTTTGTTTTGTTTTGTTTTGTTTTGTTTTGTTTCTGTTTAGTTAAAGAGGGAATGTTTTCCAAACTATTCTGTCACAGATTCATTAATCTGGTAAGTAATGAAAACTTTGTTTCTCACATTGTTGTTTTTGAATCTGTCAAGAAAGCCAAGTGAAGATTAATTTAAGAATTTCTTATACAGGGGCACCTAGGTGGCTCAGTTGGTTAAGTGTCCAACTCTCAGTTTCCACTCAGGTCATGATCTCATGGTTCATGGGTTCAAACCCGAGTCGGGGCTCTGTTAGCCCAGAACCTACTTGGATTCTCTCTCCCTCTCTCTTCACCTTCCCTGCTTGCTCACTGTCTCTCAAAATAAATAAATAAACATTAAAAGAAAAGAATTTCTTATATAGGTGGCAGAAAAATGTTTTAATGTTCTTTTTTTTATTACAAGTCACAGAGAAGGACACACATATATATCGTCTAATGGCCACTAGTGTGGAAGAACCCCCTTTTTAAATAAAATTTCTCCTCAACTATGAACAATTCCTCCACAGTTGATCAAAAGTTTGTGGTATGATCCATTTCATTATTCTAGCTTACAGTAAGCCAATTAATTTGAAGTAATTATCTTTTAAGATATATCTTTTATCTTTTAAGGTATTTAAAGTTCAGGTTTTTTTATTTTGTCTTAGTATTTAAGCTTTACACATTTAGTGAGCTTTTTTTCTATTGTATTCAATTAAATCATTCATTTACAATTTATAAATGGGTTCTAGGGGAAATGCAAAAACATCTAGCCTTTTGAAATTTCCAATCTTATTCAAGCAGACACAGCACACTAATTTTGAAGGAAATAATGAGATCTTTTATTCTTGCTCCACATTAATTGACATGACAGGTCAAATTGTTACCAAACCCTGAAATCATATTCATGTGTCCAATATGCAGTAAGCCAATCTCTGAGTCACTGGGTTTGAAGCTGAGAAAGTTTTATTGTCAGAAGCCTGGGGAGCATTCCCAAATCTGCCTTCCCCTTTTGAGCTTAGAAACAGTTTATATATGATTAGCATAGTCCATGGGGGTTAGAGAAGAAACTAGATAAGCCTCAAAGCCTCTGGAGGGCGTCTAGAACCTTCTCAAGGTGATCTTGAAATATCTCGAGGTTTTGCGCGGTCTTGGGCATTCTGGCGCCATCCATCGTCCTGGTTCTTTATGTGCTAAACCTCACATCTGACACCGGTTCTGCAAGACAAACGTAATCAACCGGCATCCCACTCCTGGACCCTGAAATTAACTTCAGGGAAAAGAACACAAGAACAAAGTTAAAAATTCTTGCCAGATGGTGAAGAAACGTGCCCTCATGCAGCACGTGAAGTTACTATGGAGGGGAAAGCCTAGTAAACATTTAAGCAAATAAAGAAAATGTACCTGGGTTCCAAATCACATGCTCCTTTATTTGGACAGTTGCAATTAATCCAGAAAATAGCTCTTTATTTCCCCTTACAGGTTGAGATTTGCCACCTCATTTTCAGAGCCCTCCCACAAACCTTAGGTTCCAGAAATTTTGAAAAAGATTTTTCAATATATCTTATGCACGACCCAGAAACACCTTGTTAAGAAGACATGGTGGCTAATGACTACTTCAACTCACATACTCAAATTTCTACCAGAAACCAGCTGAGCCTTGGCCCTGGCATCTGCCCTTCAAGTTTCTATTTAAAGTAATAAGAAAGTCAGGAAGTAATGTCCCATTTGGCCACAACACTTAAGTAATTCTGAAACATATTTGGCGGCTGTTTTATAATCTTGAAAGCCAATTTATATATTTATTGGTTATTATCAGGAGTGACAGACTGCAAGATCTGTAATAACTATTCATTTTTTTTTCCACTGAAGTAGAATTGACATACAATATTATATTAATTGGATTACCGAGTAACTTGATTCTTATCTCAGATGCACCAAAGAATTGGGGACTCAAGACCAGAGTGCAGAGAGAGAGTTTATTGACTAGATAAGTATAGTACACTTTCAAGAGTAAAAGCAGCGGGCCACTGCTGGAGCTAGAGTGGAAATGGCATCTAAAATGTTTATCTAGGAAACAGGAAGATGGTGGGGTAGGAGGACGCAGGGCTCACCGTGTCCTGCTGATCACTTAGATTCCACCTACACCTGCCTAAATACCCAGAAAACCACCATAAGACTAGCAGAACGGAGTCTCCGGAGCCAGGCGCAGACGAGAGGCCCACGGAAGAGGGTAGGAATGGCGGTGAGGCGGTGCCCGCTCCACGGACTGGTGGGAGGGAGCCGGGGTGGAGGGGCAGCCCGCTGGCCAAGCAGAGCCCTCCAGTCTGGCTTGCAAAAGCGGAGGGGCCGGATGGAGTGGGTTCTGACAGCAAGCGGGTCTTAACATCTGGAAGGTTGTAAGTTAACAGCTCTGCTCAGAGAGCGGGAGGGCTGGAGGACAACGGGAGGGAGAGTTGTTGAGCCCCGGACGACGGAGCTCAGCTTGGCGGGGAACAAAGGCGCTCGCCAGCGCCATCTCCCTCACCCATCCCCCAGCCAAAATCCCAAAGGGAACCGGTTCCTGCCAGGGAACTTGCTTGCACCTCGCAAACACCCAACACTGTGCTTCTGCAGATCCATCCCTCCGGTGGATCTGATTCCCTCCTGGTGCCGCAGGGCCCTCCCGAAGCGGATCACCTAAGGAAAAGCGAGCTGACCCTGACCATCCTGCCCCCGTGCACCTCGCTGATCCACCCCAGCTAATGCACCAGATCCCCAGCACCACAAGCCTGGCAGTGTGCAAGTAGCCCAGACGGGCCACGCCACCCCACAGTGAATCCCCCCCTAGGAGAGGGGAAGAGAAGGCACACACCAGTCTGACTGTGGCCCCAGCGGTGGGCTGGGGACAGACATCGGGTCTGACTACGCCCCGCCCACCAACGCAAGTTATTCAAGACAGCACAGGGGAAGTGCCCTGCAGTCCCGCACTACTCCAGGGACTATCCAAAATGACCAAATGGAAGAATTCCCCTCAGAAAAACGTCCAGGAAATAACAACAGATAACGAACTGATCAAAAATGATTTAAACAATACAACAGAAAGTGAATTTAGAATAATAGTCATAAAATTAATTGCTGGGCTTGAAAACAGTATAAAGGACAGCAGAGAATCTATTGCTACATAGATCAAAGGACTAAGGAACAGCCAGGAGGAGCTAAAAAATGCTATAAATGAGCTGCAAAATAAAATGGAGACAATCACAGCTCAGATTGAAGAGGCAGAGGAGAGAATAGGTGAACTAGAAGATAAAATTATGGAAAAAGAAGAAGCTGAGAAAAAGAGATAAAAAGATCCAGGAGTATGAGGGGAAAATTAGAGAACTAAGTGATGCACTAAAGAGAAATAATATACCCATAATTGGAATTCCAGAGGAGGAAGAGAGAGGGAAAGGTGCTGAAGGTGTACTTGAAGAAATAATAGCTGAGAACTTCCCTGATCTGGGGAAGGAAAAAGGCACTGAAATCCAAGAGGCACAGAGAACTCCCTTCAGACGAAACTTGAATTGATCTTCTGCACCACATATCATAGTGAAACTGGCAAAATACAAGGATAAAAAAAATTCTGAAAGCAGCTAGGGAGAAACATGCTGTAACATATAAAGGGAGACCTATAAGACTCGTGACCGATCTCTCTACTGAAACTTGGCAGGCCAGAAAGGAATGGCAGGAGATTTCAATGTAATGAACAGAAAAAATATGCAGCCGAGAATCCTTTATCCAGTGAGTCTGTCATTTAGAATAGAAGGAGAGATAAAGGTCTTCCCGAACAAACAAAAACTGAAGGAATTCGTCACCACTAAACCAGCCCTACAAGAGATCCTAAGGGGGATCCTGTGAGACAAAGTACCAGAGACATTGCTACAAGCATGAAACCTATGGACATCACAATGACTCTAAACCCATATCTTTCCATAATAACACTGTATGTAAATGGACTAAATGCGCCAACCAAAAGACATAGGGTATCAGAATGGATGAAAAAACAAGGCCCATCTATTTACTGTCTACAAGAGACTCATTTTAGACCTGAGGACACCTTCAGATTGAGAGTGAGGGGTGGAGAACTATTTATCATGCCACTGGAAGTCATAAGAAAGCTGGAGTAGCCATACTTATATCAGACAAACTAGACTTTAAATTAAAGGCTGTAACAAGAGATGAAGAAGGGCATTATATAATAATCACAGGGTCTATCCATCAGGAAGAGCTAACAATTATAAATGTCTATGCTCCAAATACCGGAGCCCCCAAATATATAAAACAATTACTCATAAACGTAAGCGACCTTATTGATAAGAATGTGGTAATTGCAGGGGACTTTAACACTCCACTTACAGAAATGGATAGATCATCTAGACACACGGTCAATAAAGAAACAAGGGCCCTGAATGATACATTGGATCTGATGGACTTGACAGATGTTTAGAACTCTGCATCCCAAAGCAACAGAATATACTTTTTTCTCGAGTGCACATGGAACATTCTCCAAGATAGATCACATACTGGGTCACAAAACAGCCCTTCATAAGTATACAATAATTGAGATCATACCATGCATACTTTCAGACCACAGTGCTATGAAGCTTGAAATCAACCACAGGAAAAAGTCTGGAAACCCTCCAAAAGCATGGAGGTTAAAGAACACCCTACTAAAGAATGAGTGGGTCAACCAGGCAATTAGAGAAGAAATTAAAAAATATATGGAAACAAACGAAAATGAAAATACATCAATCCAAATGCTTTGGGATGCAGCAAAGGCAGTCCTGAGAGGAAAATACATTGCAATCCAGGCCTATCTCAAGAAACAAGAAAAGTCCCAAATACAAAATCTAACAGCACACCTAAAGGAAATAGAAGCAGAACAGCAAAGACAGCCTAAACCCAGCATAAGAAGAGAAATAATAAAGATCAGAGCAGAAATAAACAATATAGAATCTAAAAAAACTGGAGAGCAGATCAATGAAACCAAGAGTTGGTGTTTTGAAAAAAAAAAAAAAAACAAAAACAAAATTGATGAGCCTGTAGCCAGGCTTCTCAAAAAGAAAAGGGAGATGACCCAAATAGATAAAATCATGAATGAAAATGGAATTATTACAACTAATCCTTCAGAAACACAGGCAATTATCAGGGAATACTATGAAAAATTATATGCCAACAAACTGGACAACCTGGAAGAAATGGAAAAATTCGTAAATACCCACATGCTTCCAAACCTCAATCAGGAAGAAATAGAAAGCTTGAACAGACCCATAACCAGCGAAGAAATTAAATCAGTTATCAAAAATCTCCCAAAAATAAGAGTTCAGGACCAGATGGCTTCCCAGGGGAGTTCTACCACACGTTTAAAGCAGAGATAATACCTATCCTTCCCAAGCTATTCCAAAATAGAAAGGGAAGGAAAAGTTCCAGACTCATTCTATGAAGCCAGTATTACTTTGATTCCTAAACCAGACAGAGACCCAGTAAAAAAAGAGAACTACCAGCCAATATCCCTGATGAATATGGATGCAAAAATTCTCAATAAGATACTAGCAAATCAAATTCAACAGCATATAAAAAGAATAATTCACCATGATCAAGTGGGATTCATTCCTGGGCTGCAGGGCTGGTTCAACATTCGCAAATCAATCAACGTGATACATCACATTAATAAAAGAAAAGATAAGAACCATATGATCCTGTCAATCGATGCAGAAAAGGCCTTTGACAAAATTCAGCACACTTTCTTAATAAAAACCCTCGAGAAAGTTGGGATAGAAGTAACATACTTAAAGATCATAAGAGCCATTTATGAAAAGCCCACAGCTAACATCATCCTCAACGGGGAAAAACTGAGAGCTTTTTCCCTGAGATCAGGAACACGACAGGGATGCCCACTCTCACCGCTGTTGTTTAACATAGTGCTGGAAGTTCTAGCATCAGCAATCAGACAACAAAAGGAAATCAAAGGCATCAAAATTGGCAAAGATGAAGTCAAGCTTTCGCTTTTTGCAGATGACATGATATTATACATGGAAAATCCGATAGACTCCACCAAAAGTCTGCTAGAACTGATCCATGAATTCAGCAAAGTTGCAGGATACAAAATCAATGTACAGAAATCAGTTGCATTCTTATACACTAACAATGAAGCAACAGAAAGACAAATAAAGAAACTGATCCCATTCACAATTGCACCAAGAAGCATATAATGCCTAGGAATAAATCTAACCAAAGATGTAAAAGATCTGTATGCTGAAAACTATAGAAAGCTTATGAAGGAAATTGAAGAAGATATAAAGAAATGGAAAAACATTCTGTGCTCATGGATTGGAAGAATAAATATTGTCAAAATGTCAATACTACCCAAAGCTATCTTCACATTCAATGCAATCCCAATCAAAATTGCACCAGCATTCTTCTCAAAACTAGAACAAGCAACCCTAAAATTCAAAACTAGAACAAGCAACCCTAAAACCACAAAAGGCCCCGAATAGCCAAAGTAATTTTGAAGAAGAAGACCAAAGCAGGAGGCATCACAATCCCAGACTTTAGCCTCTACTACAAAGCTGTAATCATCAAGACAGCATGGTATTGGCACAAAAACAGACACATAGACCAATGGAATAGAATAGAAACCCCAGAAATAGACCCACAAACGTATGGCCAACTCATCTTTGACAAAGCAGGAAAGAACATCCAATGGAAAAAAGACAGTCTCTTTAACAAATGGTGCTGGGAGAACTGGACAGCAACATGCAGAAGGATGAAACTAGACCATTTTCTTACTTCATTCACAAAAACAAACTCAAAATGGATAAAGGACCTAAATGTGAGACAGGAAACCGTCAAAACCCTAGAGGAGAAAGCAGGAAAAGACCTCTCTGACCTCAGCCGCAGCAATTTCTTACTTGACACATCCCCAAAGGCAAGGGAATTAAAAGCAAAAATGAATTACTGGGAACTCATGAAGATAAAAAGCTTCTGCACAGCAAAGGAAACAATCAACAAAACTAAAAGACAACTGATGGAATGGGAAAATATATTTGCAAATGACATATTGGACAAAGGGCTAGTATCCAAAATCTATAAAGAGCTCACCAAACTCCACACCCAAAAAACAAATAATCCAGTGAAGAAATGGGCAGAAAACATAAATAGACACTTCTCTAAGGAAGACATCCGGATGGCCAACAGTCACATGAAAAGGTGCTCAACGTCGCTCCTCATCAGGGAAATGCAAATCAAAACCACACTCAGATATCACCTCACGCCAGTCAGAGTGGCCAAAATGAACAAATCAGGAGACTATAGATGCTGAGAGGATGTGGAGAAACGGGAACCCTCTTGCACTGTTGGTGGGAATGCAAACTGGTGCAGCCACTCTGGAAAACAGTGTGGAGGTTTCTCAAAAATTAAAAATAGACCTACCCTATGACCGAGCAATAGCACTGCTAGGAATTTACCCAAGGGATACAGGAGTACTGATCCATAGGGACACTTGTACCCCAATGTTTATAGCAGCACTCTCAACAATAGCCAAATTATGGAAAGAGCCTAAATGTCCATCAACTGATGAATGGATAAAAAAAATTGTGGTTTATATACGCAATGGAGTACTACGTAGCAATGAGAAAGAATGAAATATGGCCCTTTGTAGCAACATGGATGGAACTGGAGAGTGTTATGCTAAGTGAAATAAGCCATACAGGGAAAGACAGATACCATATGTTTTCACTCTTATGTGGATCCTGAGAAACTTAACAGAAACCCATGGGGGTGGGGAAGGAAAATAGAAAAAAAAAAAAAAAGGATGTTAGAGTGGGAGAGAGCCAAAGCATAAGAGACTGTTAAAAACTGAGAACAAACTGAGGGTTGATGGGGGGTGGGAGGGAGGGGAGGGTGGGTGATGGGTATTGAGGAGGGCACCTTTTAGGATGAGCACTGGGTGTTGTATGGAAACCAATTTGACAATAAACTTCATATATTGAAAAAATAAAAAAAGATAAATACATACATACATACATACATACATAAATAAAAATAAAATGTCTATCTACAACCCTTTAAGCCGGCTTTCTGCATATGTAAACTTGGCTTTAATTGACATTTTTGATTGACAGCTGGTGGTTATATAACATGTCAGCCTCTGTGAATGCACCTGCCCTAAGCCGTACATTACATCCTTATGTCTTATGTGTTTTATAAATGGAAGATTGCACCTCTTCATCCCCTGCACCTATCTCACCCATCAGCCACCCTTTGTCCCTCTGGCAACAGTTTGGTCTATGTATTTTTCAAATAATCTCATATTTACTGTCTAATTGAATACTTCCAATAACAAGTAAGTCTGTTACGGTAAGTCTGAATGACAGGCTTAAATTTAAAAAAAACAAAAAAAAAACTTCAAAGACATTTGTTCTAAGTAAAAACATCTATAGGTAGATGTAGGACTAGAAATGAGATAAAAATAAGAAGTTTAGTAAGTCTTTACTTTATAAATATTGCTGCTTAAACTTTTACTCCACCACAAGCCGTATACCCCTTGGGCCTAAAGTACATATGTATGATGCAATTAATATAACTCTTGCCAGATTACTTTTTAATTTTTAATTACCGATATGATTAGTTATGTTGACATGATTTAAGACTAAAATAAAGTTAGTGTAATTATTACATTGCCTATTTTTAATGCTAGTGTCTAGCTATTGTAAAATATATTTCAACTACCGTCTAATTTTACAATTCTATTCCACACTTGATTATCTGTACTGCCTATTCCTGCCATATTTCACCAAATAAGAAATTTCTATACACATTCAGTAGATTCTATTATCTCCTTCATGACTAAAATGCTCAGGTAGTAAGTCTCCCATTTTTCTGGCAGATTTTCTTTAATATAAAAGTGTTTATAACAGAAGTTCATACATGAAGTCTATTTGGATTTTAAACTCTTGCTTCCTAAATCATGTGAATTTATTTAGGAATAAAAGAAAAGCTTTATTGTTTTTGAAATACTTTTTCTAAATCCATATTCTGTGAAGAAATCAAACATCAAAAGATATGCCTCAACATTGAAAGTAGAGGAGAAAATAAAGGAGCTAACTTACAATAATTTATACTAAATACCTGTAGAGCTTTAGAAACCCATGGGTGTTCTTTGGAAAAAAATTGTAGATCTTTCAAAATGTTTACTGCATCTTCCATATCCCATTGTAAGTTCATTTTATATATTTGTGTGTGTGTGTGTGTGTGTGTGTGTGTGTGTGTGTGTTTACTGGTATAGAATTTTACTTTATTTAAATCATTATTCTTTTTAAAGAAGAGAAAAAAATGATTATTCTTTTAATTATATTATAATTAGCCATCCAAATTATCTCAATTCTAAACTCCTGAAAGAAATGTAATCATAAACCGCAAAATCTATCATAAAAATTAAAGGTATAATTAATTTGTGGATTATGCAGCACAAACAATAAGAAGCCACAAGTACACCTTTTGTATTCTGAGTACAAAATATAGAAACATACAGTGCATATGTCTTCTGGAAATCTTAAAGCTCTCACACAAAGAGATTTCAATTTAATTGAAATGACATTCGCATATGTGTATCATAATTTGAATAAATGCTTTTTGAAAACTACAGCAAGATGAAACATGTCTGCACCTTTCTATATAATTGCATTATTGTTTTCTCAAATTATTAGTTAAATATATAGTCAAAATTTATTATCTCATCTAAGAAGCATGTTTTTGTAAATTTTTTTTAATGTTCGTTCATTTTTGAGAGAGAGACAGAGAGACAGAGACAGAGCAGGATTGGGGGAAGGGCACAAAGAGAAAGAGTGACTCCAGATCTGAAGCAGGCTCCCTGCTCTGAGCTGTCAACGCAGAGCCCGACCTGGGGTTGAACTCACAAATCACAAGATCATCACTTGAGCCGAAGTTGGATGCCCAACAGACTGAGACACCCAGGTGCCCCTAAGAAGCATATTTTTAATAATAGAAAGTATCCTTCACTATTCTTCTGTGCCTACTTTACATAAATCAGTAAACAAAAAACAACAACAAAAAAAACAATTTGCAAAATTTTTAAATAACACTTAATTTAATTATTTATGACATAATTATTTAATTTATTTAATTATTTGATTATTTATTTCCATTTAATTATTAATTAATTTAATTATAAATTAATTATTTATTTCCATTTAATTATTATGACATAATACTCAATTTCTTTCCATTTAATTATTATGACATAATACTCAATTTCTAATATTTAAGAACATAGCCTTAATATCATCTCTTAAAAAAATGATTGAGACCAGTAGTTTGGTGTTTACTGTTTAATCTGTTCACTGTGGGTCACGAAACAGAAATTTAATGGCAATATTTCCTTAGCTTTTAAGTGATTAAATCTTGAATTTATTGTATTCAAATAAAAATAATCAATTAATGTTGGCAGTTACCAAGTAGTTTGACTCAAAATAATAATAGTAGTAATAGTAATAATGTGTTTTTAAAATCATTGTTACCACTGTATAACCTTGACAAAGTTATTTTGCATTCCCGGGTTTCATTTTTATTATCTACAAATGAAGGTCACATGTTAGATAATTACTCCGTCTTTTTCATTTCTATTGTTCTGTAATGTTTTGTTATGCTACTTTCAGGCCAAACAAATATGAATAATATATTTTACATGAAAATTATGTATAAAATGCATAGTAACTGCTTTTTAAGAAGCTCATATTAAAATGATTTAAATTTTTTTTCAATGGTAAAAATATTTCCCATATTTATTCTCCTGATCAGCCAAGTTCACATGTACCAATGTCCTGTCCTTCCCTAGTTTGCAGATTGCGTTTAATCTACCTCTCAATCTCCCCCACATTGAAGATCACCTCCTTTTTCTTCTCTTCTTCCATTTTATAATCATTTCAGTGGAAAGTCTCATCCAATGGAAAGACCTTATTCCAAGGTCTTCTAAAAGATTATATCCTCAAGACTATGTGACTTATTAACGTGTTTCCTAAAAAAAAAAAAAAGAAGAAGAAAAGAAGAAGCTTCTTCTCCAGGAGAAACATTGGTCATCAATAATTAGAATAATTCTTCCTTTATGATTTTACATATGAAGTTTTAGAAGCTTAATATAAGATATGATCATTTTTATTTTTCCTTTCCACATATATCCAGCATACTTTCTATGCATGTGGGGGCAAAACATAAGTAACAACTTATTTCCACTTTCCAGTGCATCCCATCTACACATCTGCAAACCTAATATCCTCTAAAGAGGTTCATGATTCAATAAACACAGAAATATTTATAAAATTATATACTTTGACAAAAAAATGTAATTTTGGATAATTGCTTTGGATTGTGTCAGTAATACATTCAGTAAAATGTTCATGTTCCTACTCCTGCTGAGGTTTGCTATGACTTACAGCCAGTCAGTAAAAAAAAAAAAAAAAAAAAAAAAAACACACAGCCGATGAAGGATTGAGGCAGTCATATATAATCAGTTCCCATCAGCTGTTAACGTCAGTTAACCCAGTCCAGGTCACATGAATTCACCTGAGAGGGTGGTGGCTAAGAATGGCAACATTAGAGGTTCTGACTTGAATTCAAACAACCTGAAGTTTGAATCTAACTGAAAGATTATGCATGTCAGCCATACCTCCCATCTTGGTCTTAGTTCCATTACCTGGAAAAGAATGGATTGGGTATTTCAATAATTTCCAGTTGTTTCATGATTTTCTGATTTGTTGTATAGGGTATAAAGGGCAATTTGTTAAAAAGAGTGGTATGATTACTTTGCCTTAAGGAGAGGAGAGGTAGGATTTACAGCAGGTATCTGATTATATTGAGAATTCACAAATGTTAGTAAAGACAAGAGATTACAGTTGCTTATTAGAAGTTTTTTTTCAATTTCTTTCAGTGTTTTCTTGAACTTTACCCCATTTAGTGGGATAATATACAAATCTCAATAAGATGATTTTGGCTTCTAAACAGGTCAGTTTGTGAAAATTCCAGGCAAAAGACCTTTGATTCATGTATGTCAACCTTTGGAAACAAAAATCCATAGACGTGCTCTTCTTTCAGTGTAAGTGTGGGATATGGAAGGAGATTAAAAGTATGTGAATGTTGGGCGCCTGGGTAGCTCAGTTGGTTAAGTGGCAGACTTCAGCTCAGGTCATGATCTCACGGTCCGTGAGTTCGAGCCCAGCGTCGGGCTCTGTGCTGACAGCCCAGAGCCTGTTTCAGATTCTGTGTCTCCCTCTTTCTGACCCTCCCCTGTTCATGCTCTGTCTCTCCCTGTCTCAAAAATAAATAAAAAACGTTAGAAAAAATTAATAAATAAATGAATAAATAAATAAATAAATAAAAAGTATGTGAATGTTAGGGGCCCCTGGGTGGCTCAGTCAAACATCAACTTTGGCTCAGGTCATGATCTCATGGCTCCTGAGTTCTAGCCCCACATCAGGCTCTCTGCTGTCAGCGCAGAGCCTGCTTGGGTTCCTGTGTCCCCCTCTCTCTCTGCCCCTCCACTGCTCACTATCTCTCAAAAATAAATAAACATTAAAAAAAGAGAGCGTATTTTAAAAAATAAAAATAAATAAAATATAAGTATGTGAATGTTAGCATAGATTACAGCTGTGGCAACTGGTTTATTGAACATTTTTCAATTTGCCCTGTTTCAGTAAACCTAAACTTCATGCCAGAGATCAAGCAGAAGACAAACTGTAGCCTAAAAAAAGTCACCACTCCACGTTCATACAAAAGGAGAGTCGCTGGTCATGGAGAGTGTACTACCCTCAGCATGAGGTCTGGGAAACATAGGGACAAACATACTACTTCTATTTTTGTTCCCTTTTTTATCCAAATAAGAACATTTGATGATCACATAGGAGTACTTTATCCAGGTTGCCTACCCAGGTTACTTTGGAGGTAAACTTTGGAGGTAGATTTAGAAGTAAATGAGCTTTGTCTATTTCTGAAAGGTTAGGCCTTCAAGTGAGCCATGTTTCAAGACCACAATGAAAATGTAGTGATTTTAAGATCTCTGACCCAAAGCAAGTGACCACGGTGAAAAATGATATTACTGGGGATACCAAGATGAATTAAAAAGTAGTCCTTTAGAGTAGAATTTTATGTTGGAAAAGCCAATGCTGGACAGACTTTTGATGCCACCTGTTTGACCATCAAGAGTTTGCCACCATACAGACTTTGATGAAATAGCTTGTCTTGCAGATACTTACAAATCTAGCAGTTGTCTGATCAAAGAATTACCTAAGGAACATGTTAACAATACATGCTAAAACCAGAAATAATGCATCAGATTCCAGACATGGTCCAGTGAATGTGGTGTTTTAAGAACTAGACCAAATAACTCTTACACATTTTGATATTCTTAGGCATTTTGAAAAACAATGTTATTCATTTTTTTTTCCCTCTATCACAATTGCTACAACCATTCACTGAATCCAGACCAAACGCTGGACCTGTTGAATCAAAATCCCTAATTGTGGAGACTGTCTGTTAAAAAAAATTCCCCAGGTGATTTTGATATGTAGTTATGATTGAGAACCACTGATTAAATTATAGTTATGCATAAATGTTTTTTCAATTTTAAAATGCATACAGTGTATTATGCTAAGCGCAATAGGTCAGTCAAAGACAAATTCCATATGATTTCACTCATAGGTGGAATTTAAGAAACAAAATAGATGAACTTATGGGAAGGGGTTAAAAAGAGAGAAAGAGAAGGAAACAAACCATAAAAGACTCTCAACGATGGAGAACAAACTGAGGGTTGATTGAGGGAGTTGGGTGGGACGTGGGCTAGATGGGTGATGGGCACTAAGGAGGGCATTTGTGATGAGCGCTGGGTGTTGTATGTAAGTGATGAATCATTGAATCTACTCCTGAAAACTAACATTACATTGTTCATTAACTAACTAGAATTTAAATAAAAATTAAAACAAAATAAAATAAAATGCTATCAGATCACCTGGAGACCTTGTCAAAAACCAGTTTCTGAGCCAGGTCTGGGAGGGGCCAGAGATTCTGCATTTCCAACCAGCTTGTAAGTGAAGTAGATGCTGTTTGTCCAAAGACCTTTAAGAAACAATGGCCCGGAACAGCTGATGAAAATGGAACAGTGGTTAATTCTGCTACCTGCCCAGAATGGATAAATAAAATAACGAATTCCAACTTTAATGTGTAGAGCAGTCATTTTTTCTATATACAAACCAAATAATTCTGTCTCTATCTGCCACCAATCAGTGTTATGTTCCTTTTAGATTCAAATTTTAAGTTTCGACCATAGTGATCAGGAATGACAAACACACAAGTCATAAAACCAACTGATTGCCGTAAAATGTTTTTTTTATTTGTACATACACAGTCTCAAAATATTTCTTTTCTTTCTAAAACTCCTTGTCATAACTTTCTAATTCATTGATAGACGGTGGGTGCCCATTTTCCTGGGTCTAAGTCACTTTTTTTTTCTTTGCTTGATTTGGTCTTCTACATCGCTTCTTCAAATGCTTTCTTACTAAATGTACTAGTTTCCTGTAATCTCTTGTCCTTTGGCTTCCATCCCAAAGCAGTGGTGCCTCCTGGCTTATAGCATCCCTTAGTTTAGGGAAGTGAAATGCTTTCAATATGTCACTGCAAGTGACAGTTCCATAATCAGCTAAGCATGGAAACTTGTTCTTTCTTTATCTTTCCTGGGATGATAATCTTTTGGCTATTGTTGAAATTGCCTTCCCTCTACGATCAACATAGAAGGGTTTGGTCTACCTTCATGTCAGTAAAAAATGTTCTCTATGAAATTTTTATTCATTGCCATTTTTAACTAAGTGGTTACTGTAGCAACGCTAGAGTTATCCACAGCACATACCATGTAATCAGTATAAATAAGAACATTAAATGGGTGTTTATATTTCAGATTAAGTATGATCTACATCTAAAGATCCTGATTTCATAGAAATAATTTGCAAAGGCTTCTTTCAAGATGATTTCCACATCACAAGCTCTGGATGATTCAGCTAAGAAAAAAGGGGCTACAAGCTCATAGCAATTTTTAGTTCCTTGCATAGAAATTTAACAGAATTTAAGGTATTGCATTTTTTATGGAAAAACACTTTTCACCCATGTTTCTCGAATGTTCTAAACATTAATATTAATTTAACTTTTAGAATAGGTAATTGATATACGTTCATCATGGCTTCAACAGGTTTTAATTAGAATGCAAATGAAGGAAGAATACCAGATGTGCAACACTTTTTGAAAATGTTTTTAATTTTTAATTTGATTAATTTTTAAATGTTCAAACAAGCTAATTAAGCGATGACAACCTTAACATGACATTTTGTGTACTAAATAAACTAAAGCAAAATGGATCCACTCCCTGGGAAATAAAAAATAGAAATTGATTCTGTAGTGAGAATTGATGGACAGGAATGTCTGATCAACTCTTTTCTCATTTTTATGTTTCTGCTTCATCTGTCTGGCAACAACTAGGTGGTATTCTATCAATGAAGAGAATTCATGCAATTTAGATGAGATAAAATAATAGGAATATAAGAAAATCTTTTTTATTTAAATAGAATTTATTTTATTTCCTTTTATCTATCTAAGTGTGTTTCACTGTTAAGGACTAAGTATAATTCTTTTATGAACATATTTTGGAATTCAGTGCAGATTGTTTATAGCTGCATATTAAGGAAATGGAGTAAACTTAAGCTTTTACTCTGAAAATTCACCTTACAATCCCCTCTCTTGAAGCGTTTATTCAATAAATATCTTATAGTCTGCCAAGAGAATAGCCAGAGTATTATTAATCAAGTATTCATTTAAATTATTATTTATATTTTTGGGGGTGCCTGGGTGGCTCAGCTGGTTAAGCAACTGACTTCGGCTCAGGTCATGATTTCACGGTTCATGGGTTTGAGCCCACGTCAGGCTCTGTGCTGACAGCTCAGAGCCTGGAGCCTGCTTCTCTCCTTGCTTCTCTCCTTGTTCCTCCCCTGCTCATTCTCTGTCTCTCTCTCTGTCTCTCAAAAATAAATAAACGTTAAAAAAATTAAATTATTATTTATATTTTTAGACTATAATGCCTCTACTAAAATATAATTTGATATTGTTTGATGGTTCAAAGGCACCTCAAAACCTTGTATTTCATTGTTATCACCATGGGCATCAATTATTATTATGCTACAATGTAGGGTAGTGTTGTGAGTTCTGGATGATAGAATACTAGAGACAAGCTTTGTATTGTACTTTTGAGTGGAAAATGATCCAGCAGGGCATCTTAATCTATAAAACTTCTAGGAGAAAGACACACTCACCTCCACTTTGAAGTTTTACTCTCTCAGCCTTAAGAGAAGGTCATAGGTAAGGGTAAGGTACATAGAATCAGTAGGCAAAATACTGATTCATTAATGTAAGATTCATTAATGTTGTGTATAGCTTGAAGACTTTTACAGGTGTCTACAAAAGGACTATCAGTAACAAAATATCTCCTCTTGGGAATGAAAGTTCCACTTTCTAGAACTCTCTTTGGCTTTTTTTTTTTCTAATTTTTTAAATGTTTATTTATTTTTTAGAGAGAGAGTAAAACAGAGCCTGAGGGCAGGAGGCAGAGAGGGAGGGAGACACAGAATCTGAAGCAGGCTCCAGGCTCTGAGCTATCAGCACAGAGCCTGATGTGGGCCTCGAACTCACAAACCGCGAGATCATGACCTAAGCCGAAGTCAGACACTTAACCGACTGAGCTACCCAGGAATGCCCCTCTCTTTAGCTTCACCAAAATGAAATGAAACAAAATACACACGCACACACACACACACACACACACCCCACAGAGAAATATTTAAGCCACTATTATAATAACATGAATTTTATTATCAGAAAATAATCGGCCATTTCAAAGTTTTGGGGCAAAAAAAAGGACCTGTAACAAGAAGACTTTAATTAAGATAGAGAAGAGAGAAAATTCCAGCCACTTTCAAGTAGTAAGATAACTGGTAAAGCACATAAAATGAGGAATCTTATTTTGGGATGGCACTAAATGAGAGAATATATTAAGGAATGGAATCGTTACATTTTGCCAGTTTAATTTTTTTAAGTAATAAATTTCTTTCACTTTGGCGTAGCAGAGCACCTCAGATAGAAAGCAGGCCTAAAGGTAGGCCTTCTGATGATTTGGTCCTGACTGTAGTCTGTATTCTCCAATAATCTTATAATGAGCTATTGGTCTTAGTCAACTTGAGCTGCTACACCAAAATACCTCATACTGTTTGCCTTATAAGCAATAAAAATTTATTCCTTACAGTTCTGGGGGCTGAAAGTCTAAGATCGGGATGCCAGTATAGCCAGGTTCTGGTGAGGGCCTGCTTCCAGATTGTAGACTGCTGAATTTGTGTCCTCAAGTGGTAGAGGAAGCAAGCTTTCTCCAACTGTTATAGAGCCTTAATCCCATTCATGAGGGCTCCACCTCCGTGACCTCATCTAAATCTCAATTGCTTACTAAAGACTCCATCTTCTGGAAAGATGACAGACTACCAAGCACCAGGATTCTGTCGTCCCACTTACATAATAATTGCCCTGGTATAATCTTTCCAATAAAACTATTTTCGAATTCTGGAATCTGTTGAGGCTTGTGACTTCCAGGGGAGGTCTCAGACAATGAAGTGTGGTTAACGGTGTCCACTTTAACCGCTCAGAACCGTAGCAGCTCCAATTCACCACCTCCCAGCTCCGTGGTGGGCAGGCGGCTCCTCATGCATTCCAGGGACAGCTTGCATTCAGCTTGAGGGAGCCAAGTTGGACCAAACTCCTTGTTCTCCAAATAGTGAGGATCTGTATGCTGATTGCTAATTATTCCTTCCGATGACAGGTACACACAAAGAGATGGGTAGCCATTCTGCTTGCATCTCCCCCTAGTTTTGCAAGTCCCTACCCTTCCAGCTGAAGTGATAACCAGAGGATTGAAAGAAACAGTGTTCTTTCTCCAGCCTACAACAATAAAAACAAACAAATCAAGAATGAACAGAACAACGAAACACAGCCAACCCTGGGAAAGAGGAGAATCTGATTTCCATTCACCACATTATTAGACACAAATGCCCAGTTCGTAACAAAACTCACAAGGCATGCACAAAGAAATAGGTAAGTCTGGCCTATCAAAGGAAAAAAATAAATCAACAGAATCTGCCCCTGAAAAAGATCTGATGCCAGATCTATGCAACAAAAATTTTAAAACTGTCTTTTTTTTAAGATTCTTTTTAAGTTTACTTATTTATTTTGAGAAAGAAAGGCCATGAGCAGGGGAGGGGTAGAGAGAGAGGGAGAGAGAGAATCCCAAGCGGGTTCCACGTTGTCAGTGCAGAGTCCAACGTGGGGCTCGATCTCACAAACTGTGAGAGCCTGACCTGAGCCGAAATCAAGAGTTAAACACTTAACTGACTAAGCCACCCAGGTGCTCCATAAAACTGTCTTAAAGATACTCAAAGAACTAAAGAGGTAGAGAAGGTCAGGAAAACAATGTATGAACAAAATGAAAATAATATAAAGACTGAGGAAGCTAAAATGACACAAAAGCAACAACAAAAATCCTACAGCCAAAAAATTGCCAGGCTGAAATTAAAAATGCACTACAGGGATTCAAAGGCAGATTTGAGCAGCAGAAGAAGGAATCCGCAAACCTGAAGATAAAACTATATCAAAGCTGAGAAACAGAAAGAAAAAGAGCAAAGTAGAACCTAAAGGTAAGTAAGTAAGTAGAGTTACCTGCAGATTTCTCATCAAAAACTTTGGAAACGATAGTGGGCCAATATCAACATATTTAAAGTGCTAAAAGAGGGAAAACTCAATCAAATATTATCCATACATTACACAGACTTTTCTATTTTACATATCTTAGGTCCACTCTAGCCTTCTCCCATTGCACATGGAACACACTAGCACGTATCAATCTCTTTGGGTCCAACCAGTGGTGAGCAGTGGCAGCGGAGTGGAGAGAGAAGACAGAGGAAGTCCAGGTTTTTATTCTACTATCTTCTTCTTCTGTGATACCCAAGGATGGGAAGATCTTTCTGCATAGTTCTCTTTCCATAGTAACTGTCTCCAGTCCTTGCCCCTTCAGAATGGAGTCCCGGGGTAATGTACTAGCCTTCATAGTTAGTTTTCTACACGTTTGTAAATAATCCTCTCATTAACCCAAATGACCCAGTTAAAGCATGCTATCTATTTCCAGCCAGGACACCAACAGACAAATTCATTTTTATGAAGGGATAGTCAAGTTATTAAAATTTATTTATACACAATTTAATTGGCTATAAAATATTTCATGGGATTTGTAACATAGTTTTCTCTCATATTTCTCCTTTGAGACATTTAAGTAGTTTCTAGTTTTTTAAGTCATAAATAATTCAATGATCAACTTATTTGTGCCTTAAGCTTGTACTTAGACTAGTTTTCTTTGATTTAATTCTCCCGTTAAAACTGCCAGGTAAAAGAATATGAATAATTTAAGATACTTGGCTCATATTGCCAAGTTGCTTTTCCAAATGTTGTAGTAATTTATATTTCAAAAAAACAGTATTAAAACACTGGTTTTATGAGTATTGACAGTTTAAAGCATTATTTGTAATAGTGACTAATTTTATATAACTATCACTCTATACTGTATATTATAATAAAAATATAGCATTTATATCACCTTGTATCATTTACAAATGATTTGTATCTTCATGCAAGTAATCAATTAAGCTTACTAAAGGATATGTAGATAACAAACACCTTAATGGAAAAGACATGAGCTGATTAAGCTCACAACTTGGATAAATCATGTAAGGGTAAGATACGTATTGGGGAAGCAGCCATCCTCCAACTTGTTGCTGCTCCTGGGCTGACCCAATTAATAACCTAGGTCTGGAACATTCCCTTGTACAGAGAATGAGTGCTGAGCTATTGCTCAGCTCCATGCATAGAAATTACCACTACCAATGTGGAGGTCTCTTCCAACATAGATTAGAGGGGTTTCAAATGGGCAGTCCGAATGAACAACTACTGATATTTAAAGCATTTGTGAAATGGGAATTGAGAGAAAAATGTAGATAACTTTCAAGTAATTTATAAAGTGACTTGGTATTAAAGAAAACTGCACCTCACAACTCAGTGGGTTAAGTGTCCAACTCTTGATTTTGGCTCAGGTCACAATCTCATGGTTTGTGAGATCAAACCCCACATTGAGCTCTGTGCTGACAGCACGGAGCCTGCTTGGGATTCTCTCTCTCCCTCTCTCTCTCTCTCTCAAAATAAATAAACTTAAAAAAAACTATGGATTCAAGAAAGAAAGATTTCAACATGAGAGATATTACTGCTTACTTGAAGGCTACTGTCAATGATCCAATAAGGAGGAAAAATACTGATGATGCAAGAGGGAAAGAGACAATCCTAGGAGTGCAGCCTTTGAGTAGATTTGTGATTAAATCAAGTGGCTTCTGCAGCACAGGCAGTTCCTCTATGGCAACAGAAAAGAAGGCATAAAGGGAATATGGATCCAAGTAGGTAGGCATATTGGTGAGAGAATAGAAACTCTCTTCTGTTCACTTACATATCCTTAGTGATTAAATTTAACAAACAGAACAAGCAAGGAGGGAAAACAGAGAGAGAGAGAGACAACCAAGAAACAGACTCTTAACTATAGAGAACAGACTGATGGTACTAGAGGGGAAGGTGGGGGGAGCGGGTGAAATAGGTGACAGGGATTAAAGAGGACACTCATGATGAGCACTGAATAAGGTATAGAATTGTTGAATTACTACATTGTGCACCTGAAACTAATAGAACACTGTATGTTAACTATCCTGGAATTAAAATTAAATACTTAATTAAAAAAAAAAAACGGGTTCCTCAGCTGAGTATATATGGAGGTGGGAGGTCCAAGGAATTTATGGACATATTTCTCAAGAACATAATCAGACACAACAGAACAGAGATAACAATGAAGAAAGCAAAGACACACAAGAAGCCAACACCAGGAAGAACGCATCCAGTGAGAAAGGGAATGAAAAGTCTCGGGAGTTCTCACAAGATAATGAGGATGATGTACCTGGAATATAAACAACATTTGAGAAGTTTGCAATGGTTTTCATTTCAAATATTTGGGCTGTTGGGAGTGTTAAATTTGTCTAAGTATAAATTTGATATTTGAAACTTACATTGAGAGACAAAAATCCCTTTATTTTTGTGTAAAGGTAACTAAACATTATTGCTAATTGTACTTGTTCAGTATTAACAGCTATATTATACTTTAAATGTGGGGAAATCCAGTTAGAAAATGTCAAACTACTTATCCAGACATTATGGTTTTCATATATTTTCTTTTTTATTGTGAGAGGATCCCCATCATTTCATTAATCAACACGTTAGCATATGTTCAATTGCTATCTGTATGTTAAGGTGGAAATGACCAAAAAAAATGTTAATTAAAAAACCCCTGCTATTTATATCAACCTTTCCTCTTTTCCAAATACCATGAGTTTTGTGTATAGTTTAAATCTAGGTTTTACCAGACTATCTTTTCCCTGTTTATTTATAGGTTTTGGAGAAATAGAGTGTTTTTATGGGGTTTTATGTCAGACAAATGTTACCTCAAATAAAAAATATTTACCATTGGGGCACCTGGGTGGCTCAGTCAGTTAAGCGTCTGACTTTGGCTTAGGTCATGATCTCACATTTCATGAGTTCAAGCCCCAATCGGGCCCTGTGCCGACAGTTTAGAGCCTGGAGCCTGCTTCAGATGCTCTGTATCCCTCTCTGTCTCCTCCCCCGCTTGCACTCTGTCTCTCTCTCGCAAAAATAAACATTAAAAAATTTTTTAATAAAAAAATATTTACAATAATATAAAAAAACAAAATAGAGAGATTTATTTTATGTTGTTTCTTTCCTAATGTACTATGAAATTATATTTATTGCTTGTCTTTCACAGGTTGATAAATCAAATAGATCAAAATGTTTGAACATTCAAATGTAGAAATGATCTGATGAAGTCTGGGATGATTCACTAATTTGACGCTTAAATACAAGTCACAGTTAAATAGAATAACCAAATATTGTAATTTTCTTCAATCCAGCAAAATACATGATAAAATAATGTGAATATGCAATGCTTTAAAAAAAATTTCTTCCACAGGGTGCCTGGGTGGCTCTGTGGGTTAAGCGTCTGCCCCTTAATTTGAGCTCAGGTCATGATCTCACAGTTTCATGAGTTTGAGCTCCATATCAGGCTCTGTGCTGACAACATGGAGCCTGCTTGGGAGTCCTTCTGTCTCTCTCCTTGTCTCTCTGCCCTTCCCCCACTCGCACTGTCTCTGTCTCTCTCAAAATAAATAAATAAACTTATGAAAAAATAAATAATAAATAAATTTCTTCCTCCTTAGATTTGGCAAAAAAGCCCAATTCTTTAATTTTTAAAACTCCCAATAATTGGTATTCTGGCTAGTTGTTTTGAAAAGCCTCACTGGCGGAGTGTATCTACTTAATTTTCTGTGCCTTAGTTTGTTTCCCTGCTTGTTTCCCTATATTTTCAAAATATAAATATATATGTAAAATATCCAGCAGCATCCTACACCTATGAGATCTATAAGAATGCCTGTAACTCAGTCCATCTTTTAAATCAAAGAATTCACCCTGGAGCAAAACGCTTTGAATACAATAAATGTTATACGGTGTTCAGAATGTTCTGGCTTTAAACTACTTAATAGAATGCCAGCCTCACAGAAGCCTTGTAATGAATATAAAAACAACTTTAGCTAAAATATATAACATATTTGATATCTGAAACCAACCTTACCTCGTGGATAGAAAGACTGAATAGTATTCCGAGCACAATCTCAAAACATTCCCACTAGATATTCCCACTAGCATTCCCACTAGACTATCCATGCTGCAGAAGAACCCTGTGGGTGGGGCAAGTCCTCACAACAAATACTCTTCTTAGGGTCAGAAGAACAAGACTGAGCAAGACCCTTGAATTCAACCAATGGCAAAAACGTGCATTTTAGTTCTATGTTACTACAGGACCTTTCCTGACTCAATCTAAATTAGACCTTCTACGCGGCACCTGGGTGGCTCAGTTGGTTGAGTGGCCGACTTCAGCTCAGGTCATGGTCTAGCAGTCCGTGGGTTCCAACCCGGTGTGGGGCTCTGTGCTGACAGCTCAGAGCCTGGAGCCTGCTTCCGATTCTGTGTCTCCCTCTCTCTCTGCCCCTGCCCCGCTCTCACTTTGTCTCACTCTGTCTCTCAAAAATGAATAAATGTTATATATATATATATATATATATATATATATATATATATATATTTAAGATGGCCGACAGGACTGACATGGGAATTCCAGTCCATGCCTGAAGACTCCCCTTCCAGGTTTTTCTTCCCACCCCGCTTGCTTGCAGCAAATGCGAAAGTTAACAGACTATAAATTGTGCCTGCTGCTTATGCTCAGGACTCAGACTTCTGGAGAATGATCTCCTCTGAGCCCACCAGTGTAAAATAAACCTCCTGCCTTCTAAGATCTCTGAGTGCCGCTTGGTTCTTTTGCCGGGTGATCCAGACCAGTTTCCATAACAAATATACAAAATATTTTAACACCATTTGCAACCCATGAAGTAAGTCACCACCATTCAATAAGAACATCTTGTCCATTCTAAATGTGTCTTTAATACCTGTGCCTCAATGTAGGAAGCAGTATACAGCAATCTCTTTTCTGAGGAGTAAAGTGTTTCATTGATATATAAAGGTAATCAACTGGTGATTTCACTTTCAATAAATTTTAGATGATCCTGGGTAATAACCATCCAACTGGTATCTGCATATAGTTTTGCCGGCTTTAAACACTTCTCCACACTGTACCCAGTCTTGCACAAAATATAAAGTTTGCTCTTACTAGCCCTTCTCTTTGCTCTTATGATTATGAACAACTACTTATATGACCTAAGACGTCTCACGAGGTATTTCTCCTGACTCCCTCACTAACTTCATCATGCACTACTATCCTGTGACTCTCTGACCTCCACGTGTATGAGACTACACCAGGACACCGATTGTTACTGCACTGTTGTAAATGCTGTTCTCCGCACACTGAAAAGCTCCCCAAACCCACCCACTGTCACCACCTTTTCTCACTCCTTTGGCACTGTTGGCAAGATAGGCAAGAATTATCCGTGATGTGCAGTTTATAAGGCAGGTGGACAAAATCGACACTATCTGCAACTGTCTCCAGTATCAAAATGTCCTGAGACCATTATGTAGCAATTGGTGGACTGGAGCTATAAGCCCTATAGAAACATCACCGACCCCAAACTTGCCAAGGCAGGGGCCAATCAGTGCTCCCCATTCCTTTCTCAGAATGGGATGGGCATACACACATATGTGTTGCTCTTACTTATGTACATACATATATGTGTGTGTGTGTGTGTGTGTATATATATATATATATATATATATATATATATATACATATGCATGTATATGTATATAAAATATATATATATATAATAATTACTTTAAGAGTAATAAAAATTACTTGAAAATCAGAAACTGTTGATGCTTAACACCCAGTGCTCATCCCAACAAGTGTCCTTCTTAATGCCCCTTACCCATTTACCTCATACCCCCACCCACAACCCTTCCAGCAACCCTCAGTTTGTTCTCTGTATTTAAGTGTCTGTTATGTTTTGTCCCCTCCTTGTTTTTATATTATTTTTGCTTCCCTTCCCTTCTGTTCATCTGTTTTGTATCTTAAATTCCTCATAGGAGTGAAGTCATACGATATTTGTCTTTCTCTGACTGACTTATTTCATTTAGCATAATACCCTCTAGTTCCATCCACATAGTTGCAAATGGCAAGATTTCATTCTTTTTGATCACTGAGCAATATTCCATTGTGTGTGTATGTGTGTATATATATATATACATATCTTCTTTTTTTTAATATGAAATTTATTGTCAAATTATACAACACCCAGTGCTCATCCCTACAGGTGCCTTCCTCAATGCCCATCACCCACTTTCCCCTCCCTTCCACCCCCATCAACCCTCAGTTTATTCTCAGTTTTTAAGAGTCTCTTATGGTTTGCCTCCCTCCCTCTCTAACCTCTTCTTTTCCTTCCCCTCCCCCATAGTCTTCTGTTAAGCTTCTCAGGATCCACATAAGAGTGAAAACATATGTTATCTGTCTTTCTCTGTATGACTTATTTCACTTAGCATGACACTCTCTAGTTCCATCCACGTTGCTACAAAAGGCCATATTTCATTCTTTCTCATTGCCACATAGTATTCCGTTGTGTATATAAACCACAATTTCTTTATCCATTCATTAGTTGATGGACATTTAGGAAACTAGACCACTTTCTTACACCATTCACAAAAATAAACTCAAAATGGATAAAGGACCTGAATGTGAGACAGGAAACCATCAAAACCCCAGAGGAAAAAGCAGGGAAAAAACCTCTCTGACCTCAGCCACAGCAATTTCTTAATGACACATCCCGAAAGGCAAGGGTATTAAAAGCAAAAATGAACTATTGGGACCTCATGAAGATAAAAAGCTTCTGCACTGCAAAGGAAACAATCAACAAAACTAAAAGGCAACCAACAGAATGGAAAAGATATTTGCAAGTGACATATCAGACAAAGGGCTAGTATCCAAAATCTATAAAGAACTCACCAAACTCCACACCCAAAAAACAAATAATCCAGTGAAGAAAAGGGCAGAAAACATGAATAGACACTTGTCTAAAGAAGACTTCCAGATGGCCAACAGGCACATGAAAAGATGTTCAACGTCGCTCCTCATCAGGGAAATACAAATCAAAACCACACTCAGATATCACCTCATGCCAGTCAGAGTGGCCAAAATGAACAAATCAGGAGACTATAGATGCTGAAGAGGATGTGGAGAAACGGGAACCCTCTTGCACTGTTGGTGGGAATGCAAATTGGTGCAGCCACTCTGGAAAATAGTGTGGAGGTTCCTCAGAAAATTAAAAATAGACCTACCCTATGACCCAGCAGTAGCACTGCTAGGAATTTACCCAAGGGATACAGGAGTACTGATACATAGGGGCACTTGTACCCCAGTGTTTATAGCAGCACTTTCAACAATAGCCAAATTAGGGAAAGAGCCTATACCATATCTTCTTTATCCATTCATCTGTCAATGTACATTTGGGTTCTTTCCATACTCTGGCTATTGTCAATAGCGCTGCTGTAAACGTTGGGGTGCATATGCCCCTTTGAACAAGCTTTTATTATAGAAATTCAATACTATTTTCCAGGTGGTAAAAAAAAAAAAAAAAAAAGTAAAAACGGACTTTTTAAAAAAATTTCAATTCCATTTTTTTATATTTATTTATTTTTCAGAGAGAAAGCCAGAGCACGAGCAGGAGAAGGACTGAGAGAGGAGGAGACACAATGTGAAGTAGGCTCCAAGCTCTGAGCTGTGAGCACAGAGCCCAATGCCGGGCTTGAACTCATAAACAGTGAGATCATGACCTGAGCTGAAGTCAGATGCTTAACCAACTGAGCCACCCAAGTCCCCAAGGCTATTGGCATTTAGGTAAAGATATCCTCCTTCTCTAAAAAACAAACAAACAAACAAAAAAACAAAAAAAACGAAACAACATTCAACATTTTAATAGTGCAAAGCTATCTGTATCATTTTAATGATTGCATTCCTCAATAAATCGAAGAGAGCTGAAAGAACAAATTCAAATGCACTATCTTATTAGTGCATTTGTGCTTTTTCTCTCAAAAATAAATAAGTGAACATTAAAAAAAATCTAATTATGTCATCCATTCCTTAAAGACTTCCAATGATTCTATTCTCTTCTGAAAAAAAATAAATTTCTTTGTGCGGCAGCTTTGGGAGAGAATACTGCATCAGTATAAAGCCTGCAGTGACCCATGAATTTGAAAGTACTATCTCAGTAAAGAATAAATAACATACTGAATATATTTAAACGCCAGTGCATTTTACCTTCTTAGGCTGCTTGCAGAGCATTTTTAAATATAATTATCGACTTCCGATCCAGTTTGTTGCTGGATCCTTACTATGCATTACTTAAACTCATTTGTATTTTGTAATTGATTTCTTTTTTTCTCTTGGCCTCAACAGGCCTGGTATCTGCTACAATCTAGCCCCCTTAACAGTTTTGGCCATGCTGGTTGAACAGTTTTTATAAATGACTAACAATCTGGATTCAAGATGCGGTATTGATAATGTTACACTACTGTAATGGAAGTATTGTTACGACACCTGAGTTGATTTGGAAACACATATTTAACCAAAATCACGAATTGTATACGAATCAAAAAAAATCAAGTCATCAAAACACATGCAAATTAATTTTGTTGAAAAAATATCAAGTGGAAAAAACGGGAAGTAAATGGATCAAAGTCCAATGCAAACTCAAATAAAGTGGATCCTCTAAAGGCGAAATACATGAGATTTTCACAGATAATATAGAAGCACAGAAGTAAACATACATGGAAATAAGTAAACAGAATTCGGTAGCATTTCAAGAGTCAGTAGAAAAATACGGTGAACTCTGTGATGTTAGAAGCTATGCTGCACTTCCATTCAAATTTTAGTATTTTGCTAAACAATAAAAGTTATTTCTATCCTGACAATATTCTAATAGGAAGGAAAGGAAATGACAGACTTAGGATTTAAAAACTACCATATGAAATAAAGTGGCTCCATTTCAAAAGAAAATTGTTGATTGTCAGGGCACTCTCTTCAGAGTAGAGTCTCCATCTTTAGTCACAAAGGTTTCTTCAGCGTGGCAGAGATTAATTCTTCTATGTTAGTCCATGAAAAAGTAGTCTAGGATGAAAAACTGTAAGTATATTTGGGGCGCCTGGGTGGCTCAGTGGGTTAAGCGGCCGACTTCGGCTCAGGTCATGATCTCACCGTCCGTGGGTTCGAGCCCCGCGTCGGGCTCTGTGCTGACAACTCAGAGCCTGGAGCCTGTTTCAGATTCTGTGTCTCCCTCTCTCTGACCCTCCCCCATTCATGCTCTGTCTCTCTCTGTCTCAAAAATAAATAAACGTTAAAAAAATTTTTTTTAAAAGAAAAACTGTAAGTATACTCAAATAATGCATTTTCACCAAAACGGTTCATTATAGATAGTTTCCAATAAATTATTTAATTTGGGATTATTTCAACTCTCAGTGATTCCTGCTCTTGCAAACTTGAGGAATCTGTTCATTACAAGACGTTATCCATGAGCAGAGAATACTACATGAGGGTACGTTTTCCAGAAATTCGGTTTTCAGAACTTGTAAGTCAAAAAAATGAATTCCAAGTTTCTCTTGATACTAGAAATAATAATCTAAGCGTAGAGTCCCATGGTATGCTTGTAAGTTTAAATTAGATTCTTTCCCAGGGCCAACCCTTAAAAAATAATTACACTCTCTAGCACTTTGTTTTCTTTTTTTGACAAAATCAGTCGTCAAGGGCATTGGCATCCACTGAAGATTTTGTTTACAAATAGCTTGTGGTGTTTAAGTACCTCTGCAGCACAAATACGAAATAAGCTTAACACACTCTTATTGTAACACCACAAATAGTTCTCCATCTTTTAGTCTCTGGCCTCTTTCCAATCCATCCAGAAGAGCTGAATTTCAACACAAGAATTCATAGTTTAATCAAAATAATTGGGTTTCTGTCACAAATGGGTAATTCCACCAAGTAAAGAGCGCACAAAGCAAAAGATATTACTGAGTGCAACATATCACCAAAGATCACAATTAGGAAGAAATAATTGTGCTTTATAAATGGAATACGCATGTTTCTCATAAACTCAGACTTTGAAGTGCTCTGGTTTGTGACAATGAAGAGAGGACCCCAGATCAAATGTTACTGTTGCGTATCGAGAATTTCTCATTATCAAGTGTCAAAAATTTCTGTTCTCATTTGCAACTATCCAGAAAATGTAAATTTTTAGGCAACTTAAAAAGTATTTATAAAACCCAGAGATATGGAAAATCTTTTACCGCAGCATGTTGGTTTTTTTAATGTTTGTTTATTTTGAGAGAGAGAGACAGAAAGTACAAGTGGGGAGAGGCAGAGAGAGAGAGGGAAAGAGAGAGAATACCAAGTAAGCCCCATGCTATCAGCACAGACCTGACACGGGGCTTGAACCCAGGAACCGTGAGTTCGTGACCTGAGCCAAAATCAAGAGTTAGCCGCTTAACCTACTGAGCCACCCAGATGCCCCACAGCATACAATTTTGAATAAGGCATGGCTTGCATAATAAAACAATATTGTTTATCCCACTTGATAATTTCCTATCTTTATATATTTCCTAATTTTGTAAAAGGTAAAAAGATGAAGCACAGCTCTAAAAGCACCTCGGCCCCACTAGTGTGATAGACCCAAGGTAGAATTTCCCTCCTAATCAAATCAATATAAGTATTTTAATTTAATCAATGGGTTTTATTTTTCCATATAACTCCTTTCCCACCTTATAACTTCTGCTTAAGTTTTTTTTTTAATAACCTACTTTTTAAAGTTTATATATTTATTTTGTGATGGGGGGTACAGAAAGAAAGGGAGAGAGAGAATCCCAAGCAGGCTCCACACTCAGCACAGAGCCCAATGCGAGGCTTGAACTCATGAAACATGAGATCATGACCTGAGCCAAAATCAATAGTCAGACGCTTAACCAACTGAGCCACCCAGGAACCCCGTCATTTTGTGTTCTTTCATCCATTTGTGTCCCTCTAGAAGTGACTATTCAATAAATATATGAGTGATTAAACTAGCTGAGCATAAATTTCCCACTTCTGTATGCTGTGTGGTGTTCTAGGTATAGTTAAGAAACTATTCACCCAAAGATTCTTCTAATTTGGAGATATGCTCCAAATTTTGGGGAGTTTACACTCTTTGCCACCCTGGTTAAAACATAGTTCTGACTTTCTGAAAGTACACAAAATATTTCGGGAATAAATGACATTTACTTGTAGCTGTTTCATGCTGCAAGAATCATAGTTATTTCTTCTCTCATAGTTCAAAACCCTGTCAACAGCTGGCTGAAAAAATCAATTATATCTTGATTCCGATTTTTCATCTTGGTGTTTATTTATGGATTACATTTCAATTGAATATGCTTATAATAAAAAAAATGCCAATGTCTAGGTTTATTCTTTCGGCTGATAGCTAATCAAATAAAATAAAGTCAATATTCACATATATTCATCAGTAAGGAAGAAAAAACAATTAGAAAGCAGCCCCAGAGGAGAAGGCATGATCCTACATACATTGGCATGAGTTCTGCATTACCTAGCTGTTTAATGTCTAGCAAGAACTACCTTAGCTCATTTCTAAACAAAGTCGGGATGGGCTACATCCTCTCAAAAAAGCCACTTCTGGTCTAAAATTCTATGTATTTTAAGTCAGAAAATTAAAGAGCATAAACCTAATTTGAACACCCTGGAAACGTGCCTATAAAGTGAGCCTGAACACCCCATCCACTGCGGATGATCCACTTTATATACACAGAGTGGAAGGAAAATGTCCCAGTAACTTCTCAGGCATGGTCATGCATTGCTTATTTACATATAGATCAAAGGTTACATGCAGCACTTTGAAGAAATGGAAAGAGGCAAGATTTCTATTGATGGAATTCTGTAAGAACCTTCCATAAATCTTTTCTGACTAAACAGGTGATGTTATACATAAAAAGAAATTCATGCTTTCAGGGTGGAGTGTGTGTTTAGCAAGGCCTAGACAGGTAACTTAGGTATCTGGGCCTGCAAGTATACATATTTAACTTACATGTCCTACTGCTGACTTTTCAACCTCAGAGAAAAGATGTGATCTCTCAACGTGCTTTAAAATTGTAGCATTCCAGGGGCACCTGGGTGGCTCAGTCGGTTAAGCATCCGACTTTGGCTCAGGTCATGATCTCACAGTTCGTGAGTTCGAGCCTGTGTTGGGCTCTGTGCTGACAGCTCAGAGCCTGCAGCCTGTTTCGGATTCTGGGTCTCCCTGTCTCTCTCTGCCCCTCCCCCTCTCACACTCCGTCTCTCTCTCTCTCTCTCTCTTTCTCAAAAATAAATAAAACATTTTTAAAAAATTAAAATTGTAGCATTCTGAGACAGAGACCTCATTCTCCTACACTCTGATCTTCCTCCAAGATTTTAGAAGGTCCACCCCAAAACAAACGGTTCTGAGCTTCCATGGTGAGTGACTATCCACAGCAGTCTTCCCCTGCTGTGTAAAGTCTTCAGAGTGACAGCTCAGCCAGTCTTCACTTCCCATCCTTCTCCTTGGGGAATTGCGTGGTGACCATATAACTAATTCTGGCCAGTGAACCAGGAATGGAAGTTGTCTGGTGCGCTGGTATGGTGCTGAAATGGTTACGAAGGTAGTTAGAGGATGGTTTTCCATCCCCTTTCCACTTGCCAGCTGAAAACAAAGGGCTCGAATGTGCTGGGAGATGGCAAAATGACAAGAGACAAAGAAGGTGGCTTCCTGAATCACCAGGTAGAAGACAGGCTTGACACATCCCAGCAGACGGCCACGTAGTTTTGGGGGTGGGGGCGGGGAATTCATTTCTATTGTGTTAAGTCATGAAGATGAAGATTTTTATAGCATTTAGATTTCCTTGATTCAAATACTATAGGCAAGAACACTTGAGGATAGACTTCATATTTAGGTAAACTATTAAAAGAAATCCCAACTGATGTTTATTTTCCTTTTGTAAATAACTTATTCTGTGGAGACCTTTCTTCTATCTAATATTAATTAAAGAATTAAAGAATACCATCCCCTTCCGGCTCCTGGGTAGCTCAGTCAGTTAAGCGTCTGACTTCGGCTCAGGCCATGGTCTCACAGTTCATGAGTTCAAGCCCCGCATAAGGCTCTATGATGACAGCTCAGGGCCTGGAGCCTGCTTCACATTCTGTCTCTCTCCTTCTGCCTCTCCCCTGCTCGTGCTGTTTCTCTCTCAAAAATAAACATTAAAAAATAAAAAAATAAATTTAAAAAAAATCATTAAAAAATACCATCCCTTTACCTCATCTTGATATATATTTACTATCATACCTATGTTTGTCTGCATTGCTTAATTTGTTGTTCAGTGGTAAGCCATGACGCTTTGAGCAAGGGTAAAAATAACGTGGAAAAACTTATGCTCCGTCACTATGAAGTCTGCCCTTGAGGCAGTCAGTGAGTTCTCTCTCTTTACAGTTTAATTTCTTCCCCGATTCATAGAGTGCAGTGGGAGGTATTCCCAGTGGAGTTTCTGTTGCTGGATCAATTCTGCAGCATCTCCAGGGAAATTTCTGGTGAGGAGTGGGAAAATCAGGGCTTCTCAAAATGTGGACTTATTTTAACTTATTATCACATCTTAAAACAAGATACAAGTATTATACAGAAAAACAGTACAGGAAATATGTCTTTTTTTTTTTTTTTTGGCATATATAGTTAAGAAACTTCCAGGGACATTTTCCAAATCATTATTTGGACAACAACAACAACAACAAACCTGTTTTGAAGTGGTTTTCTTTGGTTACATCTCTGTTATAGTTCCAACCAGCATAATGATATATAGCTATGTTTTTCACCCTTTTACAAGGCTAGCATTATGCAGATGCTGTTTTCAGATGGAAAGCACAACCGTCCATTATCATTAGCATTTCATCCAAATGCACAAAGATGTAAATTGTGGGACGCCCTTTTACAAAATTGAAACCTTTTTTTTTCTGTTTCAGTTTTAGGTTATATGAAGTTCCAACCTTAGTGGCTTCAAAACAATAGTAACTATAATTGTTGGTATTTCCTTGTAAACCTGGGAGGAATCAGACGAAATTTCAAAAATGTGGATAAATCATTCTCTGTAACAGTACTTTAACAACTGGTTGGTATACGTGCTTAATCACTTCACTTTTCAAGATTGGGATGTCCAAGTAGAACACAGAATTCAAAAGCATAAATTCAGTTGTGATTCTTCCTGTTTGGAAATTGCCAAATAAAACAATCCTAAACTTCTATGCACTTGTAAATTCACTTACACTGAATGGGTCAACTTTCTTACCATTTTTATTATAATGTGCAATTGCTGTGCTGCATTAGAAAGCATAGAATCCTCCTGCAAATAGGCTGTAATAATTAAATATTGTATTAGAAGAAGTACATATAAAAATTATGTGATAAGCCATCGGATTTACTATATTTACTGAATACATTTACTGTAAATTCTACTCCCTCGGCACAAAATGTGCTTCATTTTCTACTAACTTATCAATGTCAATTTTTTTTTACCAAAATGTACCAGATTTTGTACCATCTGATTTTATATATGCATCAATATTGAGGCCTACCTACTTTCTTTTATGATGGTGTTTAAGTTCCCATAATTTAGATCCACTGGCGTACTCGATTCCACATCTTGTGACTGGTCTGGGAAAGACTAAGGGAGGTGTAACTTTATTTTTTTTTTTAACGTTTATTTATTTTTGAAAGGGAAAGAGGATGAACGGGGGAGGGTCAGAGAGAGAGGGAGACAGAATCTGAAACAGGCTCCAGGCTCTGAGCAGTCAGCACAGAGCCCGACGTGGGGCTCGAAGTCACGGACCACGAGATCCTGACCTGAGCCGATGTCAGACGCTTAACCGACTGAGCCACCCAGGCGCCCCTAAGGGAGGTGTAACTTTAAATTGGCTCTGTATTTTCAGCTCAGCCAGCCTCTTACCCTGTAAATTGGCTTCTTTATTGTTCTGTGTGCGCAAACCACCACTTCTTACACCAGATCTCACAAGAAAATATCAATTTTGTCCCTTCTGTATGACTTCTGTCTTGTATGGCTAAGGACCCCATCTGACCGGGCTTAGGATCCTACCATTGAAACTCTGGTTTCTACATGTGGGACTTTGCTACATGATACCACAATTTCTCATTCACCACCAACTACTGGGATCTCAGACATGATCTCCCTTAGTGATAGGTGGCTGAAGTTCAGCAACCCTTTTGAGAACATGAGAAGAGGTGCAGAGAAATGCAGAGAGCTCGGCCCTGACCCTCCTGATCAGATGAATGAACACAATTGTCTAGCCCCAAGTATCTCCTGATATGTGAGAATAAACCCTGATGTGTTAAGTCCCCATCCTGCTGTGTCTGCTGCTGATAACCAGCCGCTGCTATTAACAAATACAGTCCTAGAACATCTTGCTTTCCTCTGAAAACTGACATTTCCTCCCTTTTGATAATCAGAGCAAAGCACTTAACCTCTTGCTCCAGCTGCCAGAAGTCTTAGTATCGGGTTTTGCACTTAATCACAGCAATTGTGGTGATGACCTCTATCGCTGATTTCCTGTTCTCTAAAACACTCTCAACCGTTTGTATCCTCCTGTTTCCATTCTTATTTTGTGTTTCTGAAAATTCTCTACAAACTTATTTGAAAATAGATAAGACCTACGGATTTATTTTTAAATGGATTTATTTGCAGTTCGTTACTGTAAGAATTATATAAAATCCCCCAAACATGGAACTTGATTTTTTTTTCTGGTTAATCTTCTTGTTGTTCTGAATGGCAGATTCTATTCATAATTTAACTAAAGAAATATATGAAGCATGTATGCTTTACCAGGACCTGCACTGATTTCTGGAAGAGGGAGGTAAACAAGACATTATGGACCTAATGCCCATACAGTTTTCAAGATCAAGTACAACTTATAAATAATTTGGTCGGTGACTTTATTTTTATCAGCTAGAACAATTAAGTGAATAATTAAACTGAGATCTAAGACAAGGTTATTTTAAGTTGACTCTGACTATCAAATACTTGAAAAATAAAAATGAAAGCTTTTTCTTTCTTGTCGTCAAAGACATCAGAAGACAGAACATTCACTTTTATCATGATTTTTTCTTTTATCTTCATTTCACTTTTGTCTCATCAACACTAATGATTTTGGTATAGTGTCAGTGAACTCACATCTTTATTAATATTCAACGCTATGTTTTTCCAAAGATAAAAATAGGGAACTGTACTTACTGAAAGCATTTTAAGAGAACTATCCGAACTGGTGACCTACACAGGTACAGCATTCCCTATGTACCTTGTTATTTGAAATGTACCCGTGAAGTCAGGAGAATACACCTAAAAAGGATAATTTGTTCTCCAGAGTAATCAAATGCTATATTGGAAAATAGGGCAGTAAATATAAACTGAAAAAATGTACAAAAGAAATGCAGATGTTATTAGAAGGAAAAAAAAAACACAGGTGTTAATCCAGAATCGAAATAGCAGATAATACAAAGAGCCAGAAATTGTATCTTAGCACTGTGTAATGATGACATTGATAAGAACGTTATCAGTATAATGAAGAATCCCCAAATTTCTTGGGATTTACAGAAGACTAAATTAAATTGAGCTCTTCAACAAAGAAGAAGTTCCGAAAGTCTACTTTCTGGAAGTTGGTAATTCATGTGGCCAGGTGGCTCAAACTGAGCAGAGTATTCCTTGCCACTAGATTGTGTAGAATACACTGCCAGTCTCTTGTCTTTTGTCAACCATGTCACGAATACTTTCCAGTAAACCAGAACATGAGTTCTAGAAGCTTTCTTTTTAAGTTTTATCTATTTATTTATTTTGAGAGAGAGAGTGAGGGAGTGCATGAGCAGGGGAAGGGCAGAGAGAGAGAATCTCAAGCTGGCTACCTACTCACCTTCAGTGCAGAGCCTGAGGCGGGGATCAAACTCATGAACCGTGAGATCGCGAGCTGAGCAGAAACCAAGATTTGGATGCTTAACCGACTGAGCCACCCAGGCACCCCTCATCTATTTTTTGAAAAGTCACAGTAACTGTAACAATATTTCCCCAAACATGCCCAAGAAGATCATTATTTTCTTTTTAATATTAGGCTTTTTTTATTATAGTGAACACAATTATTTCTAAATAGAAGGAAATTACTTGTATGAGCACTTGCCTCTTCTCAAGAGATTAGGCAAACATCCACCACAGCATCATAGAAAACAGCACATTATCTGGCCTTTTGGCCACCTTTGCATCTTGCTCCATAGAAAGAGAATCTGCTCAGTTGTTTCTATGTTGCTGAGGAATGTGCTTACACTAAATCTGTAGATGAGCAAAGCCTCTCTGCACTCTCTCAACTGGGGACAAGCCAGCAGCTCTCAGTGCTTTGACGCATGAATAGCCAATTGCAGTGCATACTGAAACTGGGGGCAGGGGAATGACCTCGCTCCTGGAAAAGAATATGCAAAACCTCCTGTTTAATGTAGTGTGATGAAAAGAGCATAAGGCCTCAGAGATGACTGAGCTTGTTTTTTAGGGCCCAGAAAATTGTCACAGAAAATTGTGCATCATCAAATAGGGTGTCTCACCTAGATAACAAAACTGATAGAAAAATGAGATGTGATAAAGAGATAAGGAAAGATGTTTACGATGCAAACTACTCCATAAATACTGTGTCCCACAAGGATCTCATGGAAACTTATCCTTTACACAAGGTTTTAGATAATGGCTTAAAAAATCCACACTTTCCAAATAAATTTTTCTTCCTCCACTCTACTTTCTCCTAGATAAACCAAATTGAATTGCTTTAAAGGCATAGACACATTCATCATCTGACCTTTTTCTCTCTGCATTTCACAAATTCTTCCTTGTCTTTTCACCTGCCACTAATATATTCCAGATACTACAATGACCTAAGACTTGCCCAGTTAGTCAGCACATAAGAGTTGCTGACCTTGATTCAGTTCCAGTATTCCATAATAATTATAATCATTCTTTTTTGTCAGTGTAAGAATTCTTTAGAGTGTAAGAACAATTCAGCTCCCAATTACTCACTGCCCTTTTATGTCTAAATAAATAGTTGTCAACTAGGTTTTCTTTCTTAGTGACAGTTAAAGTTTTATAAGACATATGGTCTCATTAGACTGAGATACTTAAAGACATCTATCTTTTTCCTAACTAATTGGCAGCTCAGCATTTTTTTTATGAAACATCATAATAGATACAGCTAGAGATTCAGCATGGAAACTTCCTGCCTGAATTAACACCTGAATTAATAAGTTTTCATATTGGAATTCTGAAGAATGGAGTTCTTGGGGGATTATATTCAGCAAAACATAGGAAAATAAACAACTGTTACCAACATTGCTCCATTTAAATATGCTCACTAATTGTCTCTTATTTTTCATTTAAAGAGTTTATATCTTTATATTGAGTTTATATCCCAAAGTCTCAGAGACTCAATAAAAAGGGTAGACAAAATATTATAGAAAGACATCCAAGGTTCAATTGCATCATTTTGACCTTGGAAGAAACCTGTCTTGGGCTTTTCAGGGAATTAAGACCCCTGCTTCCTCTCTCGGGGTTTTCATTCATAGGCAGACTAACAGCCTCCCTAAGGAGTTCCTTCACTTCAATTACTTCTGTCATGCCTTTCCCATTCAGGGGTCATGCTCTCTCCTCCCGACTTGTATCTGTGAATGCTACAAGGTCTCACCTGTAGAATCCAAATATCCTGGAAGAATTTCTCTAATAAGCACCCTGTTTGGGATAGGAGGTAAGAAAAAGAAAAAAAGAAAAGAGTTGGTATATTAGAAATGATCTCCTTCACAGGAGATTAAGTTCAGATTAAATTATATCTGGACTTAATGAACATGAAGATTTCAGTCCATTCAAACAGAACCTTCCACTGTCCCATTTTTAGTATGCTAATAACTGACCAAATTATCTTTATGGAAAACAAAGAAGATTTGCACTTTGATAAAACAAATTTGTTGTGTTTGTGGAATTTCCAGATAGTTAATCATGCTTAGATTTAGCTATGGTCTTTTAAATATTGTATGCACAATAACATGAAGTGAGCAGAAAGCAGCTAATCCAGCCAGCCAATTAACTCTACCCAGATGCTCCACTTTTGCACTGAAAATTACTTTGAACTAGGACAGAAATATCAAACCAGGGAACAATATTTTGTGGAAGATGATGTGTGGAATAAAATTCACGTTGGATTCCTTAACCTAAACTATTTGTATGTAATGCAATATTTATATTAGCACAATATTCAATCAAACAAAAGACTGTTTTGCCTAAACTATCTGTTGTTTTGCCCCGAAATGTGAATATATGTAAAATCGTCTGCACTTCCAAAACATTATTTCTCTTTGTTCTTTCAGGTTATAAAACACATGTTATGTGCTTCCCAAACATTGTTTTCTCTGTCCAACAAATTACAGATGTATCCTATCACCTGTGCATGCTCGAACATTCCTACTTCCTAGTATGATCAGTATCTTCCCATCAAACTAACGTATGCCTTCCATCTCATTTGAAGTACATTTTCACTTTATAATTCCAATCTCCATATTATTTTATATTAATAAACACACTGGAAACAGAAAAGATATTTTCAGATGACTTATAGTCAAGAAAACACACTCCTCTTACCTAGTGGAAAGTACAAACACACCCAACTGCCAATCTATGTCATATCTCCACTATGTGTCTTGCAATTATAACGGATTATTCGCCTGGGTGGCTCAGTTGGTTAAGCGTCCAATTTCAGCTCAGGGCATGATCTCACGGTCCATGGGTTCCATGGGTTCAAGCCCCGCATCGGGCTCTGCGCTGACAGCTCAGAGCCTGGAGCCTGTTTCAGATTCTGTGTCTCCCTCTCTCTGCCCCTCCCCCGCTTGTGCTCTGTCTCTCTCTCAAAAATAAATAAATATTTTTAAAACATTAAAAATAACAAAGAATATTCAATAAATAGTTTTTGAATGAAAGAATAAAGGAGAAAATTGTTAATAAATATTACATCTGTAACTATTTTACATTAACAATTATGTCTTAAATCATGATTAATGAAATAAGAAAATATTCATATTTAAACATTAATTAAACAAAGCAACATAAACCTAGGGACCCAAAACTTCAAGTTGGGAAAAAGATACAAAAACAAATCCAACCAAATAATTACTGTTTGTCTTTTTTCCTCTTACAAATATGCACACACACATACACACACATCAAAGATACCAAGCAAGGTAAAAAAAAAAAAAAAGAGAGAGAGAGAGACTAAGATCAATTAAGAAGAAATATCACAGCTTTAAAGATTACTTTAACTGAGGATAGGATTAAAGTGATTTGTATTTTCTTCTCTTTATAGTTGTTTTGTGAGTTGCATAGGGTAGGCATTGACTGAAAGAGATAAGAGGCAACATTTCAGGTGGTGGAAATGTTCTATTTTAACTTTAGTTGTGGTTACAATAAAGTATAAATTTTCATAACTCAAACTATACATTTTAAAATGGGTGCCCTTTATATAAATTATACATCAATGCAAGTGATATGTTAAGAAGATAATATAACAAAAAAGAATTGAGCAGAAACTTCAAAAAATGAATATATCCAATAATTACACGAATAATGCTTAATATTAATCATGAGAAAGAGGAGAATTAAACATACAATGACATATTACCACACACCCATACAAATGTGTAACAGTCTGACAACATTAAATGTTGGTGAATAGAAGAATTGGAACTTTTGTATATTGCTAATAGGGCTAGAAAAAATTTCAAACACCTTGGAAAACTGTTTGGCAGTTTCTTATTATATCAGCATACAGGTACCCTGTGATTGAACAATTTCACTCCTACATATTTTCAAAAGAAATATCAAAATGGGTCCACAAAAAAAAGATGGCTAAAAGAATATTTATACATCCAAATGTTCAAAGTGTCCATGAATCTGAAGAATGAATAGAAAATTGCGATATACTCACAAAATGGAACATTTTTCACCAATAATAATCGTGCTGTACGTAACAAGATGGGTGAATCTCAAAACATTTAAAAGAACAGGTAAAACTAATCTGTAGTGATAGAAATTTAACAGTGGCTGCCTCTGGGTGGTGGCAATGGACTGGAATAGACATTAGGAATTTTCTGGAGTGATGGAAATATTTATGTTGGTTGGGATGGTAGTTCTTCAGATGTAGACATTTGTTGCAATATCAAATATTGCAAATCTTGCAATATCAAATCTTGCAAAATCAAATCTTGCACTTAAGATCTGTGCATTCGTATCATGTAACAGAAATTTTAACTCAATAGGAAAATGTGCACATTCTGCATAAAAAAAAATATTTTTTGAAAACTCTGGATGAATAAAAGATATAACAAATGGGCAGAGATACCATTTCCTTGTTAAAGAAGATCAAGGTTCATAAAGGTAGCAATTAGCTGTAAATAAAGTTTACACAATACAACAGGGTAGCCCTACTGGATATTTCAAAGTATATTTCTTTAATAATTAAAACCATCTGATACCAACCACATGAATCAAAAGTCAGATTCATGGATCAGAAGGCACAACACATATTTAAGAATGGAGGATAATAATAATATTACCATTTAAAATGAATAAAGGAAAAGGACTTTTCAGTAAATAGTGTTGCAATCACCAACTAGCCAGCTGGAAAAATAAATTTCGATTTACATCGCAACTTATACCAGAATAAACCCCAGTTTGTTTACAGATTTAATGTCACATATAAAAACATAAAAGCACTAGAATAAATCAGACAATTATTATATAACCCCAAATTAAGGGAAACTTCTAAAAATGACATAAAACATAGAAGTTATAATAGAAAATAATGCTCAATTTAAGTATAAAAATATATTCCGTTTATATATAACTTTAAAATAAAAGAAAAATGGCAAATGAGAACAGGTGGAGTAAAGGGAGAGTTATTTACAAAACATATGATTCACCCAAAAAAATGAATACAAAAAACTTTTATACATATTTTTATACATAAAAAATACTCCATAGTAAGATAAACTTAAAACCAAATTGATACATCATTTTTCACTTAGGTTGAATATCTTGATTTTGAATGCACACCAGTAGAAGTATTGTTAAAAGGGATTCTCATACATGAATAGGAAAGATATAAATTGGTACACCTCTATCAAAGACAATATAGCAACATTTATCAAAATTGTGGAGATAATCAACTTGTGACATGGCAATATCACTTCTAGGAATTATCTTAAAGATATAATCACATTCATGTAAAGTTGTATATATGCAAGTTATACTTGGTTCCTGGTGCAATATTCCTCCAAAGTTATTTTTCTTTGTTTTGCACTCAATTTTATCTAAGATGTATGGAGGGGAAGCCAGCTCAGAAGAGACACCTCTAACCTGCCCCCCCTTCTTCAGCCTATTTTGTAACAAAGTAAAAAAAGATTCTGTTCACTAGCCTCAATAGGAGAATTAAGCTCACCTGGTACTCACCCAACTTGGAAATAAAGAATACATATTTTTAAAATATATATCTATTTAATATTTATCTATTATCTATTTAATATTTAATATTATCCATTATCTATTTAATATTGATTAATATTGCCATCTTATAGATATAGTACTTTAGAATTACTATATGGTTTTAATAATATAAGTTTATATGCCTCAAAATAAACCTGTGAAACAATACTATATATAGCATAGATAAGTAAACTGGGGGACAGAAAGTAGAAATGAATTTTCTAAAGACGCAGAACTAGGTAAACAACTTTGGAATTAAAGTATGTCTTTTGGTTCAAAGTCAGGAGATACTTCTCCACAAAGTTCATGACAACGATCCCCGATACATTTCACCTGTAATCTTGATCAACTATATATTGATTATTTACTTAGAAGCACTGACAATAATGTGTACATGCTAATGGATGCTATAATACATATATAAATATATGTTATGAATATATTATTGTATACATGCTAAATATTGTCATAGAGCTTCCATAGTTATTGAGAGCCTAATGAGGAAATGGCTTTCTTCCTCAAAATTTGAAGAAATTCCGGGGTGCCTGAGTGGCTCAGTGCCTTTCTGCTTCAAAGGTGGTTTTTCCTAGTTTCTGCCCCCTTCCAACTTGAAACTCTTTCTGATGGTCATCGTAATTATGATAGATAATTGCTTTAAAACCCCTTAATTAATATAAATAACAGCATATTTTTTAAATCTTGGGGAATTGGGTGGGAAAATACACATCTTTATGAAAGCCACTGTAACAAGGAAAATAGTTCTCCAGGCTTCTTTTATATTTCTTATAATACTTGTTTTATAAAAGTCAAGCATGCTTTTCCAAAAGTATTTTGCTTTTGATATTAAATTAATTATGTAATTATTTAAAATGATTTCCTAGGGGTCCTGGGTAGCTCAGTCAGTTAAGTGTACAACTTCAGCTCAGGTCATGATCTCTCAGTTTGTGAATTTGAGCCCCGTGTCAGGCTCTGTGCTGACAGCTCAGAGCCTGGAGCCTACTTTGGAATCTGTGTCTCCCTCTCTCTCTGCCCCTCCCCTGCTCATGCTCTGTCTCTGTCTCAAAAATAAATAAAAACATTAAAAAAATTTTTTTGAGGAAGTTCCTCAAAGCTATTTTTTCATAGAACTCTCAATAACTATGGAAGATCAATTAGCATCTTTAGGTCACTAATCAAGTAAACATAGGCTAGAATTTGCCAAATCTTAGAGTAGGGCCTAACTTTATTAAAACAAACAAATGAACAAACAAAACCACCAATCTCAGAGTTTTCTAATTTTCAGTTAAATCTAAATGGAATGATCTGATCAAAAATAGTACTGCTGATCTTCTCTTTTCTCTGCCTTCAAAGACATTTGATAGACAAATCATTCAAATAGACAAATCCCATGATAAAGCAACTTTACCATTAGCCATGTTATTCATCTATTTCTATTTCAAATAAAGAAACACACTTATGTGTTGCCAAGAATAATAGCCTGATCTTAAGCAGAAAAAGTAACGGATGGTTGTTGTTTAAACTTTTCCAATAATTATTTATCACAAAAGCTGCTATACCAGGGACCTTATAAACATTAAATTTCATCAGACTTCTTGGTTACCACATACAAACAACTAAATCCATTTTATGTAAAGCAAAGGCCAATCTGAAATGTGTTTCCCTCCTCGAGCCCACCATAATACTGTCGAGGACTCTCAAAAAGAGGTGATAAAATAGTTTGACTTCTGGTATATTCTATATCCGTATTATCTAAGCGGCACATAAATGTGGAAAACAGGTAGGGAAGATGTCATGACTGAAAACAGAAGCAATCACAGGGGCTTAGTGCTCAAGTGCTTATTACAGAGAAAGTGTTCTTGTTCGTTTTTGCATTTTCTTAAAGGTCAATGTGACTGATGACTTTGATTTTTTTTTTTAAGTCTGGAATAAATGCTTCTAGTTCCCATATTAGGGTGCATTTCGTAGTAACATATTGGCATTCATAAGTCTTATGTTTTAAAATGTTCTTTCTGCCCCCTTTTCTAAGGGTATAAGACTGCAGAGGAGTCCTGAGGATGCAGGCAGATTAAGGCAACAAAATAATAAAAGGCCTCAATATTTTGTTATAAATTTTCAGTCTCAGAATCTCTTGAACGTACTGTTCTTCCTTTTGTTGTCAACAATAGCCATTTTATTTCCCACACTTTTCTAGGAACTCCTGACAGATAAGTAAACCAAAAAAGGTTTAAAAAATATTCTGCACTTCAATGACTATTTCTCAATTCCAAGGTATAAAATGCAATTCTAGCTTGAGAATCATAAACTTAATAACTTGAGGGTATTCTAAAATGCACACACAGGAAAAAAATTAAAAGTGTGCATTGCCTCCTGAAAGCCAAGCAGGGCCTCTTAACGATCTGGTTAGATAAGGCCAAGGGTTCAATTTCCAAAAACCAAGTTAGTTATACTAGGGCTTATGGGAAACCTCTTAATCTTAACAATGATCAACTTTGTTGATAAATGGGGATTTAGTGAAAGTGTCTAAATCGGTACAAATCCTTCCCACACTTCAAAACATAGCCAATGGTAAATAATATTCATGGTAGTGGGACAGTGACACTGTTTTTCTTCGAGAACCCTATAAATACATGCTATTTTGCAAACATATCCTTTCTATTGAGGGAGAGTATTGAATGTCTATTTGCTGAAGTTAAAGCAATCTGAAATCCAATTTGTCTGCTATGGATCTGCTCTAGGAGCTTGTATGCAAACATCCTTAAGCTAGAATAAAGATTTATTTCAGTGTGCATCCAGCTAACTCATTTTCTTTCTCCTGGCAAATTCCAGTTTTACATTGATTTTCTGAGAATAACTGGGATGCAAAAATTAGTGTTTATTTGGGCAGTGAATCGACTATCCGTCTGAAAATAAATGGCCTACTTTTTCTTGTTAAAATGCTCACAAATCTATACAATAAAGTGTTCATAGGTCTGTGGGTAGGTGGCAAATCCCCTATGAAATCAGTTTAAAAATATGACTTTTCTCAGAATGAGTCCTGAAGTTATAAAAGTTCAAAAGAGCTATACCTTTGAATGTTATTTCCAAACCAGGAATGAAAAAAAGGTTATTAAAGGCTTTGGTTTTGTTTTGTCTTCCGTTAGAAATGGACCATCTCTATTTTTTAAAAAATCAAACTGAGGAGCACCTGAGTGGCTCAGTTGGTTAAGCATCTGACTTGGGCTCAGGTCATGATCTCATGGTTCATGAGTTTGAGCCCCACATCGGGCTCTGTGCTAACAGCTCAGAGCCTGGAGCCTGCTTCAGATTCTATGTCTCCCTCTCTCTCTTTCTGCCCCACCCCTGCTTGCTCTCTCTCTCTCTCTCTCTCTGTCTCTCAAAAATGAATAAATGTTAAAAAAAATTTTTTAAATCAATCAATCAATCAAACTGAGACATTGAAGCTTTATTTAATGATAGACTTGAGGATTTTTATTTAGTGTTTGCTTGTTGGAGTATTCAGTGTGGACAGTTGAATCCTGCTGGAGAAGAGAAAGTCAATGTCACTGGCAGAAAGCCGGAAGACTAAAAACAAAAAAAAAAAAAACTAAAATCAGGGTGATTGCAGCACAAGAAGCTTCCAGGAGAAACAAAAGAAAGCAAGAAGGAAAGCAAGAAAAATAGCAAGGCAAAATCACTGAGAATGATCTCAACTAAACCTCTATGTTTCTGTTCTATGAGAATTTTCTATCAGAAGTATGTAAGGAAGGAATCCAAATGGCCTTCGTGGTGACCAAGAGACAACACTGAAGATATTAAGCAGCATACCAGGCAAAGTTGAGGGGTTTTACTACAATGTGATTTTTACCCACTGGCTGTGACAATCTTGGACAAGTTGCTAAAACTCTCAGTGCCCTAATTTATAAAATGGGTATAAAACAAGCCTTCCAGAAGATGCTGCTAGCATTGTTAGTAGGACTGAAATAGAAAGCACAAAAAAGAGCCAGTGTTACCCGCTTTTACTAATGCCATCAGTAAGTAAGCTCCTCTCCTCTCTTTTCCCTCTTCATTGGTGAGAAGTTTCTTCTGTTCCCTTCGGTTTCTATTTGTCAATGTATACCTCTCAGACATGTGGTGATCTCATGGTTGACAATATTCGCTTTCTCTCCATTTCAGCCACCCGTGCTTTTATTTATTTTTTGTTTTTTTGTTTTGTTTTGTTTTTTTAGCCACCCGTGCTTTTAGAACAGACTGTTTCTCTGAACCTGTGGCCATATACAGGTTGGCCGCAGAATCCCCCAGATGTGTGCTTTAAGTGGGCATGTATGTGCCCACCCCAAAAATGCTGAATCGAAATTTCTACGCGTGAGACTTAGAAACATGCTTTCATAACAAATCCTCAAACTGGCTTCACTGTGGTTTGGAAACACATCTGACTCTCTGGTCTATCCTTTGACCTGTCTGACCTAATCTGCCTAATGGCCTCTGAAATAACTTCACTCTGAAGTCACTCCACAAGATAAGACTTTTTGACCTTGTGTCAGAAATTCTAGCACATAGACTGCTCTTCGCCCTTTTTATAACTTTCATGTGAGGAATCTGGCTCCGGGCCAGAATAACTCTGTGTGATTTTTTTTTTCAGACCTGAACGCAGGCAATTACAAAGACTTTACCTGACAGGCCACCTCGGGGAAAGCTTCCTCCCGCACAAGACTTGTGCCCGGCCAGTGTACTGCAGGTGTTGGAGGGCGTTGCAGTCAAGGACTTAGTCCCCCTGGCCGGCCTTGTTCTTCTGCATGTCCACATTCTTCTTTATCTGGAGGCCCTTTAGTTGGGGCCTTCCACAGAGCTTTCCTTAGGTATCTCTGCAAAGATGTCCTATAGGAGAAGCTGGGGGGAACGTGAAGACACAGGTCTCTATTCTGGCTTGGTACTCAGTACTTTTCCACTACTAGCTCTTTCCCCTCTCCCTCCTCTTGGCCCCCCAGGTCAACAAAACTACTGAAAGCTTTTGTCTAGAGCTCCATCAGCAATGAATGATACGACCCTTGCTTTTATGCTGACCTACCTGCCCCTAGAGCGGAGACCCTCAACCATGGGGAAAATGGAATAGGGTGGGAGTTAGTGCTTTTTCTGGGGTAGCCTGTTGCTTCCACAATCACAACAAGTGATTAAAGGCTTGACTGTTAACTTTCATTTTTTGGCTTGTTGTTTTTAACTGGCTATTCTGCCGCCTGGCAGTTTAGTTCTTTCTCCAGCTCCACTGAGCTCCTGACATGACCATGTTCCAACTCTCTTACAACTTACCAGAAATCTGTTACAGTAAAACCTGGAACGCTAGCAACTTGCCCTGTGAGTGTTCCACTGGATGAGCAAACATTTCTAATAAATTTTAACTTGATAAACGAGTGATGTCTTGCAATACAAATAGTATGTGACACCGAATGTCACATAATCCTAACTGAGCCAATGGTTCTCTCTCTCTCTCTCTCTCTCTCTCTCTCTCTCTGTGATTGTGGATGATTGTCTCCCATGCTTCCATGCTCAGTCTCAGGCCACAGTGTTTGGCAGAAATCAGTGATTTTTCAGCACACTGGAAGGTGCCCCCAACTGGCACTAGTGTATTTTTTGTCACTTCAAAGCACCTAGGGACAGTCCTTTGCTTTTCCATACAAGAGTAAGCTCAGGAATGCTTTGCTTCATTGTAGGTCAGGCTGCCTGCAGACATAGACCCTTTCCTCTGCTGCCTTATTGCCAGTTACATTAAACACAGTGTGATGATAAGAGTTTATTAATACTGTAGTCAACATCCAAGCGAGCATATACAATGGCCCCCATGCAGAAAAAAGAATCCACTAAGCCAATAGACAGCAGTGATTCCATTAGTGATGGTGAAAGTCATCCCACACAATAACCCTCCTCTCTCTTGTCTCCCTCACACCAGCCATGACGATTTTCAAAGGTCAGTGCAGATTAATTTGTTTATTTTTCTTTATATTTAGTATTTTCTTTATTACTTTGGATTATATTACAGTATTGTAATCATTTTTATATGAATATTTTTGGGTTGTGGAATGAATCATCTGAGTTTCCATTACTTCTTATGGGGAAATGCACATTGATATACAAGTGTTTTGGATTACAAGCAATTCCAGAACAAATTATGCCCACAAAACAAGATTTTAGTGTATTTGGTACTATGAAAAAACAAAACTTAACAAAAAAAAAAGTCATCGTGGTGGAACCCAACTGTTTTCACTCCCTGAGCCCACACTAGGGTGCGGGGAGCAGGGGTGCTGACAGCTGCAGGGAAATCACATCACCATTCCTCCTTTCAAACTGTAATTTGATCATCGCCATCGCCAACCTCCCCCCCCCCCAACTCCCCCTCAGCAACACCAGCAATCTTATGACTCCTTCCTGAGTCCTGCCATTTCAGCCACAGGTCACCTGACTTATATTTTCAACCATATTCAACTTCTGACCTGTTTCCCCTGTGGGTTCCAAGAGATTCTTTGATTCATAGCTCATAAGGAAAATAGGAACCTAAGGACAAGAACTTCCTCAAATTCCGGCCACTGATTTTAAAACCCATCTTTCCCCCTTTTCTTTTGTTTACAATGAAATCTCGCTGCTATTTTCAACATCTAATATCTTTATCTGTGCTCTACTCATCATTTCTCACTTTCTCAAGGACTTTATTTCATTGATTTCTCTCTTTCTTTCCTGTATTGACAAACCTCTTGCACTCTGCTGGCTACTTCACATTAACCTTTAAAATCCTCAAACTTGTCCCACTTTATAAGAATATGAAACAAGAAGCCCCGCATCGCCCCCTAGCTTGTCACTTCCTTCAACTATTTGGAAATTCTAGCCTACGAAGGCTCCACTTTTTCACTATTTATTTAGTACTTGAAATGTGGCTGGTGCTACTGAGGAAGTGATTCTTAAAATATTATTTAACTTTGGTTAATTTCAGTTTCAATAGAAATAGAAATAAATGGCTAGTGGCTGTCATATTGGGCAAGCAAACCCAGAAACTTAAATGTCAAACACCGAAACTTAAATGTCAAAGCTTCTCATGGCAGCATAACTGGCGACGATGATAATATCTCAATATAAACAAAAGTTAAATTTTAAGATCTTAGCTGTGATTTGATATAAGAAAATGCATGTCTACATTTTACAATCTTCCATTTCCATCAGACTGAGCTTCTCTATGAGTAGTAATAACTGCTCCAGCTAAATTAACCCATAGAGACATTTAAATGTCTTTATTTTTAATTTAAATAAGATATTATCATTAGATATGGTGTTAATATAAATAATTATAGGTTAGAGAACATTTTAATTATTGGAGAAAGTACTAATGGACATCATTTGCTTACATTTTTCTTTTCTCAATAATAATGCCATTTGGGCATTTTTAGAGTGATGAACAAGTACATGACAAATGAAGTCCTTTTTGTTATATATCAAACTTGTATATATATTTTTGTGGGCACAATAGACTTTGTATTTGCACTCAGTTTCACCAAGTCCACCATTGGTTTAATATTGGTTATAAGTGATAAATAGAAAAATTATTCTAAATATATATTAAAGCTGTTAAAACTTCATAGCCAGTATGAGTTCCAATGGAGCATTTTAGAATACATTTTCCAGTTGGAATATATCTCTGTTTATTCACTCAAAAATCTATAGTTCTTTTCAAAATGATCACTGAGTTCTATAACTACATTTTTCTCTCCATGACTATGTATATGTGGGGGGTGGGGGAGTCGAGCTTGGCATATCATGGAACAGGGTAATCTACGAAAATTGTCATGAAAGCAAGTGAAGTTTAAGTTTGTATTTCTTTAAAATATTCTTCTCTTTACTTTGTGTAGACAAGGGCAAGAATGCAAAGCAGTGACAATTTATGTAAGTATCCATTGAGTATCAAATAACAATTATTACTCTTCATTTTAGGTATACCACAAGTAGGTATCTTTCCAATTAGGTATACACATAAAAAAAGCTGAAATTTGAAACACGCAAGCAGGGATTTTAGAAACCTTTTCATGAAGTTTCTGTCCACACCCATTAGTATATTGAGGTACAATATACTCTACTTTACACAGGTCATACAAAGTAACCCACACAATTTAGCATATATAGTATTTTAAAGGCAGCGACTGAGGGCAGCATGGAGCAGCGACTGGGAGTCAAATTGCCTGGGTTGGAATCTGGGCTCCCACACTTCCGAGTCATGTCCACTTGGGCAAGTTACCTAAGCTCTCCATGCATTCCTCATCTATAAAATATGGAAAATTGTGAAAGGGTCCTTATGAAGATGTGTTCATGTTTACAAAAACTTTGCAGACATTCTCGTGGATGCCAGGAATATTAGCTGCTGATGGCTCTCTCTCTCCATGAGAATCACCTTTAGCAGAGAAAAACAGGCTGCCCAAAGTTATGCCCCTGCCTGCTTCATGAGAAACCCACATCAAAGGTGGTCAGTGTGGTGGTACAAAAGCTCAGCCCCCCCATCTCCGAAGGGCCATCTCAGTGGCAGAGCTCCTCGTGGGCTGTGCGGAGGCCTTATGAAAACTACATCGCCGATAAACTTCTCCTTCTTCCCGCTCCAACTTTTCTTCTTTTATAGGTATTGTTTCTGAGATCCTTCCCACATAAATGCCTCCCAAGCCAATGTCTGCCTCAGAGTCTGTTTCCTTACACCCAATATGCTACAACTGTTGCCAAGAGTGGTCTTATGAAATACACTGTATAATGTGGTTGTGGAGCTGAATCCCGGCCGATGACAATGAGGTGGCAAAGAAGAACACATCATCTATATTAGGGGGAGTGCTGACAGCCCCGGCAGGCTGTAGCATGCAATTGTTACCTGTCACCACTAGTGAACTGTCATAGGCCTATAATGGAAAGGAATGTGCTGATGATGCAATCACTCGAGCATTTTGGATTTTCAGGGGACTAGCAATCATAAGGAGCCTGGAAAGTGACTGCTGGTGCAGGGCATTACTGCTGCATTTTAGAAACATTGTGAAAAGCTGAGAGTGGTTAATCACCAATCTAAAGCAAGGGGTGAAAGTCAGAGGGCCTCACTGAGGCATGTAAAAAATTCTCATCTCCAGCAGCCAGAAGGCAAGAGAAACTGAGGATAAAGCCCATGACATAATTAGAAAGGTAAAGAACTCCAGAGAATGTTAAGTTTTCATACCCAAAAGTCCATACTCCAAGGACCTGTTGGGGAAAGAATGAGTCTGTGATATTTAAAATGGAGATTTCTGGGTTGGATTGGTGCCTTTGACACCTTTGAAATCTCAGATCACTCTGAAACATCTGAGCCAGAACAAGTGGCCCACCCCTGCTTGATAAGGTTTTGCCCTCTTCTCTTGCTTGAAGATAACACAGAAGGCTCTGCCTTGTACAATAAATGTGATCCCCCTCAAGACTTTGTCACCTCCCTTCCTGGTCACCAGGCTATTAGGTATGTGCCAAATACAACATAAACCGACATAGAAAGTGCTAGACCTGATCAAGGGAGAGACAGAGTGTACCCCAATGGGCATACAGTACCTAGCCAACATTTATGGCAGGGACTGTCAGAGTCTGCATGGAATGGGATCCTAAAAAAGACAGATGAAGCAGGAAGGGCAAAGAAGTTGGATAAGGGAGAGTTTACTGATATGTTACCACTCTTCTATACCACAAGATTTCACATGCTGACACGCATACAGGGAGATGGTATAAACCCAGGGCTAGGGTGGCATTCTTAAAAAACTACAAATATCTATAGTTTATGATAAAAGAAATAGAAATGGAAGAATTGCCTTAGTCAACAGTAAGAAAAAAGGTAGAAGATTTCAGAAAAACAATCATGCTGTGCTAGATACACCACACAATCCCAGAAGTCTGTGTCCTGGTCAGGGCCAGAGGGGCACAGAGAATACTCAGCTTATTAAAATGATGAAAATTGCACCAGTGGGAGAAGCCTCATCATCTTTGAAAGGTCTATAGAGACTGTTTCTGTAGAGAAGAGCTAAAGGTAAGAGTTATAGAACTGGACTCCTTAATAAAATGGGGATCATAAGAACCTGAAATAAGCAAGATGGTGCAATTATTTAATGAGCATAAAGTTTAGAATGGCAGCCAGGTGGAATAACCCTTAAGAGCCCCAGAGACAATACAGAAGGACAGCCATTAAGAGCATTGCTCAATCTCTACTTTTAAAATATATCAAGGATCGGGAGGCTGAGGGCAGCTACCCCAATTAGTAGTGACTACTTTCTCAATTTCCAGATCTAAGCCAGTTTTTCAGACTTAGAACACAGTAATTTAAAGAGAGACTGAGACAACAGGAGAACAAATATACTTCAATAAATGCTTGTGGTCATGATTTCCTCAGTCTTTCCCCCAAGGAACTAAGAGCCACTTAGGGAAAGAAGATTACCTAGACATTTCAAGGACTGTTGTATTCAAGATCTGAGTTGACAATGATATCATGCCTTCTAAAGTGTCATCAGTCCTTCTCTCAACTGGATGATAGGGGCCTATCAGGGCCAGATAACTAATAAAACCAGATATGGCTTGAAGTAGGCCCATGGGCCCAATCTAGGGTCATTTCTCCGTATAATCCATATATTTCTCCATATAATCAGAATGAACATGGTTGGAAATTGATACAACCATCATATTTCTTCCTTGGCCTGTGAAATAAGAATGATCATAGTGGGGAAGGCCCAGCTGAAGTTTGTCCCACACCTCCCTATCCAAATATATGTACATGTGGAAAATACACACACACACACACACACACACACACACACACACACTCCCAGGGATAATGGCCAGGATTAATGTCATGCTTGAAGATGTAAAAGATATAATAAATATGTATCTTATTTCCCCTCCACAAAATAAAGGTAAGGAAGAATCTGAAAAATAGCACTGGACTATCTAAACTCAAATAAGTAGTAATTATAATTTCAGTTTCAGTGCCAGATATTTAATCCTTGCTAGCACTACATAGCATGACCTCAATGTGATCATTGATCTGCAAAACTGTATTATTGTCCAAACTCTCTCAGAAAGGGTGCCCAGAAGCAATTTTCATTCAAATGGAAAAGAATAAAACAAATACGTATTTATGCTCTTATACCAGGGGCACACTAACCCTCCCATCATCTACTATAACATGGCCCTGGACCTGGACTAATATAAAGAGACCTAGATAGCTTAGCCATTCGACAAAACATCAGAATGGTCCACTATATGGATAGAATTGTATTAAAATGACTTGGTAAGTCAGAAGTATACTGGAGGCCTTGTAAAACAGATAAGCTCCACAAGATGGGAGACAAACCCTATGAAAATTTCAGTGATATTTGTAGGGATTCAGTGATCTGCAGTATACCATGACATTCTCTCCAAAGTAAAGGACAAATTACCACATTTTTCATCTTTCACCACTCAGAACAAAGATCAATAGCCAGAGGCTAGAGGCCATCCAGGTTCTCAAAGGAACCTCTACCAAGTGGCATGGAAAACGTCTCACTTTGGGCAGGGATCAGAAAAAGAAAGGGCTGTGGAGAGGGTTCAGGCTAAGTGCAAGCATACTGCCACTTGATCCATATGACGACATTTATGGTACAAGTATCACAGATGGAAAAAGACTCTATGTGTAGTTTATGGTTGGCCCCAGCAAAAGACCATCTGCAACAGAGAAATATACAGCCTTAGAAAAACAGCTCCCAGCTCTGTTTGGAGAGATGGAGCACCTGACTTTGCAGCCAGAACTAGCCAACGTGTTTGATGCTCTATCAGACACAACAAGTCATAAAGTTGGGTGGTCCTCGCAGTAATCCATTGAAAGCTGCAAGTGGCATCCAGTGCTAAGCATAAACAGGGCCAGAACATGTAAATTATCTGCATGAACAGGTGTCCTAGACTCCCAAGCCATCAACTACTGTTACACTGGTGTCTGTCTTTGCCTTGGATTAAGGGATAAAAGTCCCTTATACCTAGAGAGATGGTGTGATGGAACAGCTTTCGAAAGGCATAACTCACGTGCCAACTTGGAAATAATAGAAAAATGAGCACAGAACAATACTCATGAAGCTACAGTGTACAGTCAGAAGCAACAATCATTATATGGCACCACGTTCACGATGCATACAGCACGTGGGGCTAGGGAGCATAGAGTAAGCATGGCTCCACCTACCATCTCTCTTGACGATTGCTTAAGGAATTTGTCAAACTTGCATCTCCAGGCGCTGGGGGTCTAGAGATCCAGGATCCCAGAAGAGGAAACACTCCCACCAGTAGATATAGTAAGTCCCAGATGTGCAAAATCTTTAAAAGTTGCAAACAAGAATGTATATTGGTTTTATTAATATTACAAAAATATATAGTAACTATGAGCACAAAATCATGCCAGGATAGGAATAGTATGAGAGGCACCTGGGTGACTCAGTCAATAGAGTGTCGGACTTCAGGTCAGGTCATGATCTTGTAGTTCGTGGGTTTGAGTACGCATTGGGCTCTGTGCTGACAGTTTAGAGCCTGGAGCCTGCTTCAGGTTCTGTGTCTCCCTCTCTCTCCGTCCCTTCCCCACCCATGCGCGCTCTCTCTCTCTCTCAGAAATAAATATGTTTAAAAATTTAATAAAATAAAGTATGATAAGAAGATAGACATAGTCTCAATACAGCTGTAATATTATAACTGTAATTCTTATTCTTTTAAAATATACCTAAAGAAGACTGGCATATTTTTAATATGTCGATGAAACTATTATACCCAGTCTCTAAAACCAACGATATCATAGATGAGCAACTGAGTGCTACACTACACCCTGGTAGGGGGGCTCGGGGAGACAGTCACATCTTGATGTGACAGATGCCACATGGGGTTGTGTAGTATAGCGACTCTATGTTTATTTCTGCATATTTAGAATATTTCATTATTAGATAAACACGCAAACAAACCAAGTTTCATACAAGCAGTTCACTTATAATCACCCAGGTAGTCAAAGGAATAGGTCTTCCACTCAGGCCTGAGTGAACCCATGGCTTGCAACCACAGGATAGATTCAAATACTAGAAATATTTTAATTAATGTCAGCTCACATGGGGAACAATCATGTCACTTTAATTTTGATCACAACTTTATTCAGTAGGGATCATTTTTTCCTCCTTCTCAATTAAAAACCTGGAAGGCCCGTGACCAGCCTTCTGGTCGCTAAGATAATTTTAAAAGTGTGCTTATTACTTTTAGTCATTGAAAGTAATTTATTTCAGTAATTAGAATGCCTGCAGTAATTAGAATGCCATTAAACACTCTGAACTTGACTTAGCTTGAGCTTCCTCCCAGCTACAGTGTTAGGTTGTGCAAGGAGTGGGGGATATGCAATGGGATAAAGCTGACTCATGAGTGGCCAAGCGGCTTTGGGCTTTTGATTTCTGAGATGGTAAAAGTAGATTCTTTCTCTCGGACGCTCATACATTTTTTGAAGATGGAGGCTCCCTCTTGGACTCCTCTCTTCTGCAGTTCTCTGACCCAGGCATGTGACAGAGGTTGTACATCCAGTTGTGAACTCCATCTTCCTTCTGCTGAGATCTCCCCTCAAGCAGCCTTCACGGACAGAACCAACTGGATCCCATGCAGGCTTTCTCCCCTGCACGGTGTAGAGGGGTCCATCCAAGGGCTCGAGCAACTCTTGCTCCAGTGAACCTAACAAGAGTTTGCAAATCCCAACAGAACTCTTCTGGCTCCAATACCAAAGAAGTTAATATCATCCTTTTGGATGAGGGTTTGGCTTCCCAAGAAGAATGAAAACTTCAGTCCCCATTGCACTCTGTCTTAATCAGATGTGGATTAGTCTTTAGTCTTCACAGGCAAGAAACACATTTCAAAGTTTACCCAACAGTCCTCTTGAAGTCCCTCACCTGGCTTTGAGCCACAGTGTAGTCCTCTCCCCACTCCCCAATTTCTGGGGAATGGAGTGGAGAGATTCAGAGTACTGTAAGGATTCTCTTCAAAGGAATCTCCCTACCAATCTTTTTTATTCTATCCTTAATTCCATCCATATAACATACATACATGAAGATGTATAACATGATGATTTGTTATTTGCATATATTGTGAAAGCCTGGCTAAATCACCATACACGGTTACATTTTTTCCCCCTTAGGATGAGAACTTATCTGGCTAATTGCCAGGAGGGAAACAGCTCCTTGGAATCATTTCCTTTTTAAATCTATATATGGAGTGGGAGCTGGTAAATTATATTCTTTCTCAGTGAAGAGAAATGAAAAGGCTAGTCTCTTCTTTTTTGTTGGTGTTTTATCAATCCCTTAGAGACTACTGAAACTACAGGAAAAATAAGGTTGTAGAGTTATTGTAAGATGCTTAGAAGGACATTTACAAATTGTTCAGAAAAAAATATATAGCAAGCCCTTCAAACTAAGTTCTGCCCTTCAAAATTCTGAAATGTTTATGAAAGTAAATATCACCAGAGTCATCTAAATTGTACTGAAGCACAATGGAAAAGAAAAAAATATATTTATTAAAATACCTTAACATGAGATGTTTCCTTTTAAAAATATTGAAAACTAACTGCCCCAAAGCTCACCAACACACTTTTAAAATAAACACAATGCATGCGTTGGGTTAAAAACTAAATTGTTGAAACTAAAAAAAAAAAAGTTAAGTTTTACCCATCTCCATCTCTCTTTTTTTCAAAAATGTTTATTTATTTATTTTTCAGGGGTGGAGAATGGGGGGAAGGCACAGAGAGAGAGAGAGAGAGAGAATCCAAAGCAAGCTCTGTGCTGTCAGCGCAAAGCTGGATATGGGGCCCAAACTCATAAATATGAGATCATGCCTTGAGCTGAAATCAAGAGTCGAGGGTCAAGAGTCTGCTGCTTAACGGACTGAGCCACACAGGCACCCCTGTTCCAGTCTTTTTACAAGGATCTAATTTCTCTAAAGAAATCGTTATCTTTCCACTAAAAATGCATTCATATAAATGATATGTACAACTAGATACATTTTTTTGTGTCTTGTTTTTTTGAGGGGGGTACATTTGCTTTTTTACTGAGATATAATTGACATAAAATATTATGTAAGCTTCAGGTGTATAATATAATGATTTGTTATTTGCATATATTGTGAAAGCCTGGCTAAACCACCATACATAGTTACAAACTTTTTTCCCTTGGAATGAGAACTTTTAAGATCTACCTTGGAAACTTTCATATATGCATTACAGTATTATTAACTATAGTTACCATGCTGTAACATTTACATCCCATGACATTATTTTTTTACAACTGGAAGTTTTACACTTGGAGATTTTCTTTTTTTTTTTTTTTTAATTTTTTTTAACGTTTATTTATTTTTGAGACAGAGAGAGACAGAGCATGAACGGGGGAGGGTCAGAGAGAGCGGGAGACACAGGATCAGAAGCAGGCTCCAGGCTCTGAGCAGTCAGCACAGAGCCCGACGCGGGGCTCGAACTCGGGGACCGCGAGATCGTGACCTGAGCCGAAGTCGGACGCTTAACCGACGGAGCCACCCAGGTGCCCCAACACTTGGAGATTTTCCAACACCAGCATATATTGAGCTCCTCACTGTATTAAATAGCTGCATTCCAGGGACATAAAACATTTTATTTCACTAACCCTGTGTTGATAATTAGGTAAGTCATTTTCATTCTTTTGCTGTTACTGAATTGCAAAAAGCATCCTTGGAAATGTATCATAGAAGACTCGAAAGAGTATCCATGTGATAAATTTCTAGCTGAATCCCAGAGCCAATGAGGATATGCATTTAATGAATGTTGTCTAACTGCCCTCCAACATGATTTCATCAATTAGTACTTCTACAGTGGCTAATAGTAAAAGTTTCCCAAATTCTCACAAACAAAAATGCTATCAAATTTCTAAACTTTGGTCCTTCTGCAGAGAAAAATAATATATATTTAATCATCCTTTCCTATATTTTTTGCCAACATAGATCTGTTTTACTTACACTGAGAATCCACCTCCTTTGTTTCTTTTTCTAATGGTTGTTTTTCTTTAAAAAAAAAAATCTGTAAGTCTCTTCTATAAACTGCTAAAATTTGCGGCCCAGGACTTTTTTGTTTTTTTACATATTTGCCTGCCACTTTATCCCAACCAGAAAATATGACTCTTAGAGTAAAGATGTCTTTCTCCATACACACAAAAAATGATTCCTAAAATGAAGTTCTTTTTTTATTTTTTTTTTAATGTTTTAATTTATTTTTGAGAGAGAGAGACAGAGTATGAGCAGGGGAGGGGTATAGAGAGAGGGAGACACAGAATCCAAAGAAGGCTCCAGGCTCTGAGCTGTCAGCAGAGTTGGATGCGGGGCTCAAACTTGTGAACCACGAGATTATGACCTGAGCCGAAGTCAGACGCTTAACCAACTGAGCCACCCAGGCATCCCCTAAAATGAAGTTCTTGAATCCTAAGGCCAAATGTCCCAATTCTGATTTCCAAAATACATATCTGAATAATCCAAAACAAATTTTTAAAAAGTAGATATTATGATATTTATTGGGCAGAAGAAGTAGATAACCGGGAAAAAAAAAGACAGGTTATTTTAACAAACATAACTTGAAGTTGTCTGTTTTTGGTCATTGTTTTATATGTATTGTCCACTGCCTGATTATTCTTTTCAATGAAAATTATACAGATTAAAGACTACAAAAAGGGTGTCATTTGTTCCAATCCCTACTGTTTGGAGAAAGGGAATGTGGGACCCCAATTTTTCTCATGTGTGTTCACAAGCATCTGTTAGTTGCTCGGTGGAAGCATTTACTCTTTCTTAATATGTTACAAGTAATAGTTGGAATTGTGGCTCAATAGTTTTGACCACAGTTGTTATCCCGTCCCATAAGGTGAAGAGGGTGGTCTTCTTAGGGAATCGAATATTTTCTATGATGTAAGTTTAAACCTTCAGTTTAAAAAGCCAATTGTGCAATGAGAGAACTGTCTTTCTTCAAAGGTGAACTCAACTTATCATACATGTTCTCCTTGTGTTGTAGTAAAATACCAACTTGCATTTGACAATAATGTTGCCCCTTCTGGATTAATATGTGGTCATTCAACTCTTGCCATTCCCTTCTCATAAAATAATATAAATTCTTAGGAGCTTAGGAGCTATATGCTTTGGCAGCAAAAGAAGCATGTCTGTTACATGTCACTTTCTCTCGTCTCACAGACCACCAATGTAGAGTGGCTGACCCAGCCAACAATACAGCTTCTGCCTACTTCTGGTCATTATCGCTCCCTGACATCTGCTATAATTGGATGATAGGGGAGTGAAGGTATCTGCTGTGGTTTCCCATGGTCTCCTATGGCAAGGGCCACATATTCATCATCTTTCTCATTCTGATCACAGACTTCTTTCTGCCAGTCTGTTAGCCTCTCAGTGTTTCTACAGAGGCTGAGTAATACACACCTCTGTTTCTTACCACATACCCTAAAGAAAACTGTGAATCAGCCCATCTGACTACATACCCTCACTAATTGCTAACTTACCAATTAGTCCCACACTGGATATAGGGCTTACCAGAGAGCTTTTAGCTCTGGGACTCCCCCAAATTATTATAATTTCTACTGTTTTTAATGGTTTCCACTAGAAAGGTGCAGAGAAGTGGGAAGAGTAGGGCTGCTTCCTGTTCAAGAAACCAGCATTTACATTTCATCATGGCCCTCCAGTCCTCCGTATCTTCCCACAAACTTTGTCTGTTTACATCTTTTGGAGCAGAAATAACTTCTCTCAACACAAAGCAGACTTCCCTATTCTGTGGTTGGTAGTTTAAACTTAAAGGGTCTGGTTCTTGTTCTTTATATATAAAGTGACTTCAAAAACTCTTTTCTCTCTTAAGCTGTCATTGTAAGCTTTCAAGAGCTTATTTTGGAATATAAAGGAAGATTTTTCTTCCCTTTCTTCATATATCTGCCTTCCTCTTTAGGACAAAATTAAGGAAATTATTGTTGATGCCAGAATGATAGGGAGAAAGCAAGGAGTACAGAGATTTAAAGGGGTGGTCTTAGGGATGATCAAGTAGCCTCCTTTTTTTAATGTTTATTTATTTTTGAGAGAGAGAGCATGAGCAGGGGAGGGACAGAGAAAGGGGGGAGACAGAGTATCCAAAGTGGGCTCCACACTGACAGCAGGGAGCCTGATGCAGGGCTCGAACTCACAAACTGTGAAATCATGAACTGAGCCAAAGTTGGACGCTCAACCTACTGAGTCATCCAGGTGCCCCTCAAGTAGTCTTTTAATATCTCAACTATCTTACACCAGTAAAAAGGGATAGGATAGTCAAGTTAGATCAAGCAATCAGAAGAGAAAAAAAAAGGCTAAATCTAAATGGAATTAAATGTATCCCCTTTTCTTTCTTTGTAGAAATGGTTATTCTGTAATGAATAATTTCCCTGTTGCCAAATGGAATCTACAATGGCTTTGCATAGTTCATCATTCCTTCCTTCTAAGATATTTCCTTCACTTAGCTTCCTGGACTGCTTCTCTGTCTCCTCTAATTCTTTATCTTATAAAATTGAGGAATTTTACCCTCAATTTAATTTGTGGAGCTTTTCCTCTTTGTTATGAACCTCAGTGATCTTATTTGTTTTCATGAATTTAAATAATAGCAACATGAAAATCATCAATTGTTGATTTCTAATTTGTATAATTGGGGATTTCCTTATTTTACATGTATATGTATATGTATATGTATATGTATATGTATATGTATATGTATATGTATACGTATACGTATGTGTATATGTATGTGTGTATATAATGTCATATACGTGACATCTTACATTTAAGACCTCTAAAAATAAACTCACTTCTCCTAAACTATGTTCACCAGACAATCTCCTCATCCCTGTAACTCAATTCTTCCTATTATACTTCACGCCAAAGTTTTTTCTCTCACACCCTTTATCCAACCCAGTAATAAATTCTACCAGATCTACTTCCAAAATATATTCAGAATTCGGTCACTTCTCACCACCCTCACAAATACTACCTCTGCCTCAGCCACTGTTATTTTACCTATACTAATGTAAGTGCTTCCTAATAGAAATTTCCAATTTTCATTTTCATCTTATCTCCCCTCTTGTCCATTCTGCACATTATCTCAAGGAGGAGTCTCTTGAAAAGAAGAACATTTCACTTTGTCCTCAAGGCACTCTAGAAGCTTCCTGTTTCCTTCAAGTGAAAAAAAAAATCATCAACTTTTTTACAGACATGAAATAGGCCACATAAAATGAAGGGCCTGGTTACCTCTCACCTCATCTCTAACATGCGTCCACTTATTAACCTCCAACCACACAAGATTCCTTGCTATTCTTTGAGCATGATATTGACTTAGGTTTTTGCATTTACCATTCTCACTGCCTTCAGCAATCTTCCTGTGGGTTTCCTAGATAGCAGAGCCTGTAAAAAATTTTTAGTGCCGATCTTTTATTGGATATTGCAGTCTCAAGAAAATGGGAGTATGGGGAAAAGGGAAGTAGGTTCAGGAAGAATGAAATGCAAATACAACGCATCTGAGTTGGCCAGATACATGGGAAAATACAGCTGCTTGCTAATCTGTGCAGGAAGTCTCCAGAGAGGTCGTATGGATGTGTTGCTTCTCAGAGTCTGTCAGAGGAAGAAATAACAAGAGTTTAGTTGCTAGTTCCTTCCGGTCTGTACAACTTAACATTCTCTCCGTATGGACTCAACTCCCTACACTTCCTAAGTTCATCAGTAGCACTGAGCACAAAAACGTGGCTGAGTGTTCTGGGTGAGCACCTGCACTGAATGTGGTAAAGACTACTCCTCATATACACAGATACACTAACACCCTCTTCTAAGAACATGATGCCTTCAATTCTTCCACCTAAAAAGGAAGTCTAAGTCCAATAAAGACAAGACCAATTATAACATCCCAAAGACCTAAAACTATAATTCTTGGAACGACACTTATTCCCAGAGTCATTATTGGTCTTTGTCAAACTTCTTCAACTTCCCATTCCACACATCTCTCAGTTTGAGACAGAAATTTGAATGATGTAATTGTCTTGCCTGGAAAGTCTTCCTGAATCTGAGGGGTCAGAACTTTTCTTTGCCTTGTCCTTAACAGACCATAGTGGTTGTAATTACCTGTCACTGTTATCACTGAACATGAATACCTCAGAAAATACCTGAGACTTCAGACATATACCTCCATGCCCCATTGTGTAATCAGTCTCATCTCCTAGAGGTGTAATTATGTGAAACTAATTAGTCTTAAGATCCAATGCCTATAATTTACAAAAGTTCCTTCAAAAACCCTGTACCTAACTTCTAATTAATTAATTTTCATTTTTGCTTTTGTAAAGAAGTCCCCCCACCACATTTTATAGTCTTCAGGCTTCACCAAATTTGGATAAGCCAGGGTCAGTTACTTCACAGAGTGCAATAATGCCTCTTTTTTCCAGTTGATTCACTCACATAAGACACCTAAATAAGTGGGGGTTGGTCGTTTTCAGTGTTGTCGTTCAGTTGGTTGTGCCTCCGCCTCTTGGTTTCGGCTCAGATCATGATCTCATGGTGGGTTTGAGCCCCATGTCAGGCTCTGCGCTGACAATGTGGAACCTGCTTGGGATTCTCTCTGGTTCCCTCCCTTTCTTCCTCTCTGTCTCTCTCAAAATAAATAAATAAACTTAACAAAAGATATCTAAATAGGTGGTAGCAGCTGCTTCCAGCTCACTGTAATACATAGGATGTCTTCTGGCAGACGTGTTACTCCCAGAGAAAAATGACTTCTGACTTGACAAAGCTTACAGTTGCAAAATCATCAAACACAATTACACAATTGCTCACTAAGAGTGGCCTAACAGGAGTCAATTCTACTTCCAGACTTTGGTTCCTGGATCCATGTCCGCTAGTTCTTGAGAACACAGTACTATAGATGGACCATTGGTTCAGTGCTGGGATTGCTTCTTGGAAGATATACCCTGAGCCAAAGACAAGTTAGATAATCATTTAACAAGCTGGGCCACAGTTTTATTAGGTGAACTGCTTTTAGGATAGGGCACACGGTAAGTCCCATGAATCCTACATTTAAAAGCACATTATTGTATCTCCCATGCCATAAAACTGGTCACTTTGTCTCAGGCAATATTGAAATGAATGCCAGGCCAAGAGAAAAGTCCTTCTGTATGTTTTCAGTTAGTGCTACACGCAGAAACTTCATGACCAGACTCTGCCGTAAAGGCAATAATGGTGATCAGTGATTCTCTCTCCAACAAAGCTCAAAACCTCATCTCTGTGGCTTCATAAGCATGTGGTTGGTGCCAAGCAATCTCTCTAGAGGGTCATTAAATGCACTGAGCAGACAACTATGGCAGAGAAAATCTGGAAGAGTGCATAAACATGACTTGCCCCCTCAGGCCTTCGCCCACTCCTTCATCCAAAACAGCATCTAGCACACACTAACATAGTAGATATTGACGTGTTTATTTTGAATGTCTATATTCCCGCTCTAAAATATGCATTTCATGAAGGCACGTATTTTGTCTGTTTAATTCTCTATACCTAAAACAATTTTGGCACATATTTAACTACCATGCTTAGTTACTTACATTATTATGTAAATAAATGCACTTGAAGAATGGATTTTAGAGCAACTGAGTTCTTCACAAATAATCATGTATCATTTAGAAAAGGCAGAGCTGATTAGGAAGGACCCCTATGGAGCCCAATAACCACCCATGACAGTCAGCAAAGTTTGCAGCAGAGTTTCATTTTTTAACTTTCTATTTTGATTTGGAAAGTTATTTTTTTTTGATAAGAAAAACATTCAACATTAATGTCACTAAAATTTCATAAAATAAGAAATGTTTTAACACCAAAGCAGAGGCAAAACTGTAAATTCAGAACAAGTTATTTTAGCTTAATACGTTTAGTTGGATGACAACTCACTATATGACTGTCCTTACTTTCTCCTATTTTGGCACCAACTCATGTGCTAACTCTTCAAGATTGGCACCTGACCCCTGCCATTGTTCAGGAACAACCAGGTTGGATGATTCTCCTATAAAATTGCATAGGATCCTGAATCACAGCACTTATCCCACTGTGTTATGATTGCCTGTTCACTTATGCAGCAGATTTGAATTAATTCAGAATCACAGAGTCATAAGACGTTTTATTGTCTTTATTTTTTCTAAATGATAAAAACTTAGCTTAAGCCTCAGAAAAGTGACTTGTCAGTAATCCTCTTCCAAACTGGCTTTGACAGTTTTCCTACTTTTAGGGCTGTAAAATGAATCTGAACATCTGAATTTTCCTTTCAGAAAATTTGGCCACATGACCTGTAGTCTTTCATTTAAAATGGTTATTGCCGGGGTACCTGGGTGGCTCAGTGGGGTGAGTGTCCAACTCTGCATATTGGCTCAGGCCATGATCTCCTAGTTCATGGGATGGAGCCCCATGTCAGGCTCTGCGTCTGATTGAAATTCTCTCTCTCTCCCTCTCCCTCTGCCCCTCCCCTGCTCTCATGAGTGCACTCTCTTTCAAAAAAATAAATAAAATTCTAAAAATAATAAAATAAAATAAAATAAAATAAAATAAAATAAAATAAAATAAAATAAAAAGGTTATTGCTAGAGTGCTCATTGGTCATCATCCTGTGCCTATCTCTCACCCCCATATTCAGTTATGGTGTATACCTATGCTCACCAGAGCAGTGCCCTTTCCAGAGCCCCCAAGACAGGATATCTACTTGTTTCACAGATATACACCATCAAGCGCCATCTTAGATTTGTGCAGTTGTGAGGTATATCTTCCCACCACTTGTGGAAGTCTATCACTGATTTCACTATCTCTATTTTGCATCTGCCACTTCTGCTACTCCTAACTCCTTCATCCCATCATCAACAACTCAGAGTCATCACCTGAATGTTTAGCTCACATGATTTAAAGTTTTGTTCGGTCTCCACTGCAGGAAATGGAATTAAAAATTTCCTACACTCAAAACTGGGTTCCATTACTCTCTGAATGATGGGAAAGTTGAAAAAATAATTCACACAATTTCATTCTTCTTTGAGTGTCCTACAATAGTGACAAAAGCCAGAAATGATTCTTTGGTTAAATCATTTTTCCACATTTGTCAATCTCCTATACTATAAGCTCTTTGGTCCAGGGAGTTTTGCCCTTGATTGTTTTCCAAGGGCCTGTCTGTACCAGAAACTGAAATATAGAACATGTTTAAAAAATATTTGTTCAATGAATGAATGAATTTTTGAAGACAAGTGTTGGCTGGCTATTAAGAAAATGCCAGTTTACAACATCATGGTTTTCCCATAGAAAATTCTGGATAGAAGATAAGAACCATGTCTGTTCAGCAGTTGTATTCTTCAATATAAATTAATAAAATGGTATTAAATATTTATGTATATGTTTCTGGAAGAATGACCCATCTGAGCCCATTCTTGGGGCAAAGGTTGGCACTTACACATTGCCAAATTAACTTTCTAAAACATAAAAAATGAAGAGACAAACGATACCCATTTGTCATGTGCCACATGCTTTTTATTTTGGGAATTTTATAACTTCTGTTTTATGTGTGTTATATTTTCTTTTCTGTCAGTTAAGCTTATGAATATATTCTATAAGTGTTTGTAGAGTTCTAGGCTTATAATAGAGTTATACAGTTATTATGGCTAAAACAGGCTAACTATATACCCCAAAATTCAATTTACAGTTTCAGTAGTGTGGAGTTGTCACTAAGAAATGGATATCCAGTCAGAAAGTATATGTCCTAGATCTCCTTACCATTAGACCAAACTCCAACAAGTGAAGTGTCTGTGAAGGTGATAACTGACTCTCCTAGGCCTGGCCACGAAAACTGCAACACAGACCCTCTATTCTGATACTATCTTAGTCCGTTTGGACTGCTGTAACAAAATACCATAGATGGGGCGGCTTAAACAACAAATATTCATTTCTCAAAGTCCTGGAGTCTGAGAAGTCCAAGATCAAGGAGTGCCAGATTCAGGATCTGGTAAGAACCCTTTTTCCTGGTTTGCAGAAGACCACCTTTTTGTTGTGCCTTCATGTGTGTGGGGGTGTGGAGAGATAATGCAAGCTCTCTGGTCTATTCTGATAAGGACACTAATCCCGTTATGAGGACTCTATCCTCATAACCTCATCTAAACCTAATTACCTCCCAAAGGCCCAAACTCCCATCACCATTACAACAGGGGTTAGGGCTTCAACATATGAATTGGCAGAGAGGTAGCAATCATTCAGTTCCTAACAGTTACTTTTGCAACTGACTGCAGTGGACACAGCCCCTAAAACCATTTGGAAGAGGGCAGAGCCCCTATGAGTGTGGTACATGAATGACTGCACAGAAAAAGACTGCCCCACTGACCTGCTCATCCACCATCTTACCTGTATAAGCAATACATTCTATTACACTCGAGCATCAAGCATGTCTTAGTTGTATTTGTTGTACCATTAGCCAACACGACTATTGCATGAAGGTGGAAGGATTAAATCCGTTCACTATGGTAGAGAGCCCCAGATTTCTCATATACCTCATAGAAGGAAACGGTCTTCATTATAAGTCAACATTTAGGACCAGCATAGGAAAAAATCAAATTTTATTCATCTTTACATAATTCTCTCCCACCTCACAAGTCTTGTCTCAACAATTTGTACAGAAAACAATTCCAGTGTTTGTTAAGTAACCCTAAGACTACCAGTGCTTATGTGATATTAACAATCAGCATGAAATAATCAAAAAAGTCTTATAATCAGATCTCTTAACTTTGAACTTGGAGCATGAATTGTATGAGCAAAGTCAATGCTGTGCTGTTCATTAACTCAGGAAGAACAGTAATTCTGAGACGTTTCCCTGAGGTGTACCCAGCAGAGAAACTTTTAACAAACTACATGTAAGCATTTTACCACCATCACACATGGAGGGCCATTATGTGAGAAGCATTAAGAAATTCATTAAGTCTTCACTTCAGGGATATCTTTCGGAATGGCGTTTATGCTATACCACAGCATATATTTTATGAAGACCCTTGGGAAAAATTCCCTTCAGTAAAAGAACCAGAAATAGTGGTACTTCTGGGGGAAAAAATGGTTTTCTTTTCTTTTATGGACAATTAAGCATTGTGTAACTGATCTTGTTCGTCTCCTTTTTCATAAGAAAGCTTGGAGTCAATTATCAATTCACCTCTAGCAGGCATAGCTACTCTGCATGTTTCATCTTTTTGTTTCATAAAGCCACATTATGGCTTTATCTTATTTTTTTAGCAAAAAAAAAAGGAAGGAGAAGAAGAAAGATTAATTCTTTTACTTGATTTCCCCACTTCCTTTGTTAATTTTGGATGCCATTGTATCTGTTTTGCATACTCTCTCAGCACACAATCCAATTTAAAAATGCATATTTGTCTTCTCTCTCATAGACACCCATAATTCATAAGCTAGGTACATTAATTAAATACTCCAGATAAATAAAATTAATTGATGATGTAGTCATTTTATCATTCTTTGGCACCAGGGAATACACAAATGGTAAAATAAATGAATTCAACGCTGGTAAGAAACTTGACGTGTTACTACTAGCCCAAAATCAAAACAGAGGGAGGAAGCCTTAGAAGACTCTTAAATACCGAGAATAAACTGAGGGTAGCTGCAGGGGTGTTGGGTGGGGGGATGGGCTAAATGAGTGATGGGCACCCATTAAATTAAGGAGGGCACTTGTTGGGACGAGCACTGGGTGTTATATGTAAGTGGATGCATCACTAAATTCTACTCCTGAAACCATTATTACACTACATGTTAACTAACTTGGATTTAAGTAAAATATTTTTAAAAAGAAAAAAAATCGAAACAGAAAATGCTACCTACCAGTATTCCATTCATAAAGTTCATCTAGCCATTAGGTCATTCATTTCTTCAATTGCTTTCTCTAAATGAATTAACTGAGCTCAGAAAACTGAATAGATGAAGATACATTCTGGGTATATCTCTTAGGCGTTAAAGACCATATAAAACAAAGCAGGCTTAGTCTAAGCAATTCAGAAGCCAGAGGCAAGTTCTTAAAGGTGAATTTCTATCCATGTCAGAAAGAATCAGAGGTTTTTCTGTTAAGCTCTATGACAAGATTGGAGGGAGGTGGGAGGTTGAAGGGAGGCGGTGAGACAAGCTTACACTTCCCCCAAAGATTGTTCAGTTCCAATGAAAATTACGCGATGCATAGGCAGGAATGTAACCTCAGTCTGCACTATCTCTGTGCCACTAAGGTCTTTGAACACAGTAAAGGCTGGAGAAGGAACATACTAAAAACACAAGAAGTTAAAGAAATGTGCTTAAATGTGTGACCATTAAATTCTTCTACACACATTGGTTGCAACAGCACATATTTTGAATGCTGCATTTTTCCAACAATGTATACAAAAGTTTGGGGAATTAATACTTATATAAATATCCTCTTCTATGGAGGACCAGAGAGCAAAGAATAAGCAGGCATAGCTTTCCATGATTAAATTTTCCTTGTGTCCTCTCTTTTATTTCCATTTATTATTTATTTATTTACTTACTTAATTACTTATTTAAATTCAAGCATACAGTGTAGTATTGGTTTCCAGAGTATAACCCAGTGATTCATTATTTACATATAACACTCAGTGCTCATCCCAACAAATACCCTCCTTAATGACTATCACCCATTTAGCCCTCTTCCCTCTAGCAACCCTCACTTTGTCCTCTGTCTTTAAGAATTTCTTATAGTGGGGCATCTGGGTGGCTCAGTGGATTAAGCATCCGACTCTTGATTTCAGTTCAGGTCATGATTTCATGGTTCGTGAGTTCAAGTCCTGCATTGGGTTTCTCACTGACAGCATGGAGCCTGCTTGGGATTCTCTCTCTCCTTCTCTCTGCCCCTCTCCCACTTGCTCTTTCTCAAAATAAACATTTTAAAAAGAGTCTCTTGTGGTTTGCTCCCTCCCTGTTTTTATTCTATTCCTTCCCTTCCCCTATGTTCATCTGTTGTGTTTCTTAAATTCCACATATGAGTGAAATCATATGATATTTGTCTTTCTCTGACTGACTTATTTCATTTAGCACAATACACTCTAGTATCATCCATTTTGTTACAAATGGCAAGATTTCATTCTTTTTGATCGCCAAGTCATATTCCATTGTATAGATTTACCGCATCTTCTTTATCCATTCATCAATGGACACTTGGGCTCTTTCCATAATGTGGCTACATTGATTGCACTGCAGTAAACATTGGGGTGCATATACCCGCTTTGAATCAGCATTTTTGTATCCTTTGGATAAATATCCAGTAGTACAATTACTGGGTCATAGGGTAATTCTATTTTTGATTTTTTGAGGAACCTCCATACTATTTTTCAGAGTGGCTGCACCAGTTTGCATTCCCACCAGCAATGCAAAAGGGTTCCCCTTTCTCCACATCCTCACCAACATCTGTTGTTGCCTGAGTTGTTCATTTTAGCCATTCTGACAAGTATGTGGTGGTATCTCACTGTGGTTTTGATTTGTATTTCTCTAATGATGAGTTTTATCTCTAACAATTGCTGCTACCACCACCAACTTTAGGGCGACCTTTTTGACTAAATGTAGGTTAATAACACTTTTAGCTGATTTATCTATGGAAGATTAGGAATTCTTAAAAGGATTCTTACTTTTAACTGAAGGAACATGATACAAAATGTAATAAAGCAGAATTTCAGACAGACAGAAAAACAACCACTTCGGAAGCCCAAAAACATAATTATTGAGAGGATCTATTTATTTCTATTCCAAGACAAAGTCTGAGCAAAAACCAAAAACTGATAGGCAAACAAAAGTTTACAAGTTCATTCTCCTCCTTAAAATCTCCCCAAGGGTTTCACTTGTTATAGTAAGACTCCTTCATAGGTTTTCATAAGCTGGCTCCAATGCACATCTCCAGCCTTCCCCAAATGTTCTACGGTTGGCTGTCCCTTTTCCTTGTCTTATCAGCTATTCTTTCTCTCAGAACAAATTCCTACAGCTTCCCTCCACCAGAGAACTGTCAAGTAGGAGCAAATAGTGCCTCATCTGGAATGCTTCCCTTGACGTTCCATAGCAGAGGTAACTGCTTTTTTATGTCACCACTTTTTTTGTTTTAAATATAAAACTGTTTATTGACCACTGTTTAGGTCACCACTGTTTAGATAGGATTGCCTTATTTATTGGTCCTCTTATTATAATGCATTTTCCCCAGTGGTTGCTTTCAAGACTGTCTGCCCTTCCAAGCCATAAGCTCCCTCTACTATATATGTAATATGTAGTAAGTTAATCAGGAATTAACAAACCAGCTGATCCATAGTATCATGCTCAGATGAATTAATTAAATTGAAACATACGATACTTCAAATCCCAATACAGTTTTTTAATCTTACTAATATTATCTTGCTCATCACAATCATGTAGTACTGAGTTGGTCATATTTCAATGAGAATTTTTATTAATTCTATGTCTCAAATCCCATACATAATTCCTAAGAAATACCAGCATAGGCAGTTGTTTGTCTTGTCACTCAAGGAAAAAAATTTTTTAATCTTAAATATCCAATGAAAGGCCATAATACATGAGTACCTCTAAGTCGTATGCTTTATATGAAAGCAAAGGAGCAATACTCTCTTGTTTTTATTGGATGCTACCAGAAAAAAACAAAAAGAGTAATAATAATGCAAATGTTGATTTTGGCTTCATTTTATCTACTCTGACTCCATTAAGATGAAAAAAAAAGCTAAAGAAATTGACATTTAGCAGTAGTTACAATTATTATTTATTTTTTTAATGTTTATTCATTTTTGAGAGAGACTGAGCATGAGTGGGGGAGGAACAGAGAGAGAAGGAGACACAGAATCTGAAGCAGGCTCCCGGCTCTGAGCTATCAGCACAGAGCCTGATGTGGGGCTTAAACCCACAAACTGTGAGATCATCACCTGAGCTGAAGTCATATGCTTAACTGACTGAGCCAGCCAGGCACCCCTAGAAGTAGTTAAAATTAAAGACAATGTCATAGACAACGGGGGAAGATATCTGCAAATGACATTTTAGTATCCAAAATCTATAAAGAACCTATCAAACTCAACACCCCCAAAACAAATAATCCAGTGAAGAAATGAGCAAAAGACATGAATAGACACTTCTCCAAAGAAGTTATCCAGATGGCTAACAGACACATGAAAAAATGCTCCACATCACTCATCATCAGGGAAATACAAATCAAAACCACACTGAGATACCACCTCACACCTGTCAGAATGGCTAACATGAACAACTCAGGCAACAACAGATGTTGGCGAAGTAGCAGAGAAAGAGGATCTCTTTTGCACTGCTGGTGGGAATGCAAGCTAGTGCAGCCACTCTGGAAAACAGTATGGAGATTCCTCCAAAAATTGAAAATAGAACTACCCTACAACCCAACAATTGCACTACTAGGTATTTATCCAAGGGATACAGGCGTGCTGTTTCAAAGGGGCTCATACACCCCAATGTTTACAGCAGCACTATCGACAATAGCCAAAGTATGGAAAGAGCCCAAATGTCCATTGATGGATGAATGGATAAAAAAGAGGTGGTGTATATACACACACACACACACACACACACACACACACACAATGGAGTATTACTCGGCAATCAAAAAGAATGAAATCTTGCCATTTGCAACTACGTGGATGGAAGTGGAGGATATTGAGCTAAGCGAAATAAGTAAGTCAGAGAAAGACAAATATCATATGAGTTCACTCATATGAGGAATTTAAGATACAAAACAGATGAACATAAGGGAAGGGAAGCAAAAATAATATAAAAATAGGGAGGGGAAAAACATAAAAGACTCTTAAACATAGAGAACAAACAGAGGGTTGCTGGGAGTGTTGTGGGAGGGGGTATGGCCTAAATGAGTTAGGGACATTAAGGAATCTACTCTTGAAATCATTGTTGTACCATATGCTAACTAACTTGGATATAAATTAAACAATAAAATAAAAGACAATGTCATAGACAGAAATAAGTTTAAAATGCACTTATTGTGTCTGGCCAGGGTTTGGGCAGAGGGGTTACGAAAAATTATGTAAAATATCATGTTAAACTGAAAATCATTTTAGATAACAATTACTCTTTTTTGGATGAAATCATAAGATGAACTCAAATATTTTGTTCCTCTGTAAACCAAATTTCTCCCCACATGCTATTTATTCCATTACTTTCTAAACAGCCTCATCTCAATTTGAGGAATATGATTTTTATTTTAAAAATAGAAATGCCATGAGAGAAAACATCTCATAAGCTGTAAACAAAAGATTAATAAGAAACACTTGTAAAGCATTTTTTACTTTAACAAATATGCAATATTTGAATACTGTCCCTATGCTAGTTCTCTTTTTAACATAGTCCAAAGATATCACTTCTTTTTAAAGTTTATTTATTTATTATGAGAGAGAGAGAGAGAGAGGCAGAGAGAAAGAGAGAGAGAATTCCAAGCAGGTTCCATGCTGTTAGCACAGAATCCAATGCAGGGCTTGATCCCACGACCCTGAGATCATGACCTGAGTCTACTGCCCCAGCTGGGTGTCCCAAGGATATCATTTTTGAGGTAAGATCATATTGCATTTTTATATTTTAGGTCAGTAGACCACCCCCAACCAATTTTCCCAAGCTGAGACTCAGCCAAATACATGCTTAGATTTTCTTTTGCATTACGGTTTAAAACTGATGGCCTCAGATAATGTTTTGGCTGGGATTAAATGTTATAGTTGTCCTTAGTTAACACTAATAAAGGTGGGGAGGAGGGTAAAACGCAAATATAAATATATTACATAAACAATATAAATACATTTGTAAGAATTTTCCCATCTTTAACAGCATTGATTCTATAATTACTGAGCAGTATAATTGTTTGTTGTGCTACGAAACCACATGCAGTTTTTCTGACGGCTTCAGAAAATCTGATATCAGTGGTATCATCATTGATGACTTTAGTTTCCATATAAATACTGCAAAAATTTAGGTAAGCCAAAAACATTTAGTAGTCCCACCTTAATACATCACACATTGTTGATCTGGTAAAACTTTTAGACTAGAGAATTAGTTTGTGTGCTCATCAACTATATGTCCATGCTAGCTAGTTTAGTTAAGAGATATATTCACCATAAGATAAATATCTGATCATATATTTAAGTCATCATGATGACTGTATTGTAGTAAATACCTAACCAGTTACTTTCTCCTGCTTTAGATTATAATTTTGACATTTGATAGCATTGCCCGCTAGTTGTTACTGGTTTCTGATATGTACATTCTGGACAAAACATTTTGTTCAGAATGACTACATTTGTACCAAGAAACCTGACAAATGTCTTGATCCACAACTTTCTAAATGCCCAATAAATCAAAGCCACATTCAAATTTTGATACAAAAAAGTTGCCCCCTCTTTACTCTAAAGCTTAAAAAAATAAATAATAAGAAAAACAATTAAGATGAGGAATGATTCTTTTTTTCTCATTTCAGTAGTCTCCCACTTATACTCCACTTGCATGTCTGTTCATTTATTTAATAAATATTTGTTGAGTGTCTATTATGTGCCAAGCACTGGACTAGACATCAGGGATGAAGTGCCAAACTAAGAGCAAATATCCCTGTCCTGCTGAAGTTGCCATCTGATTAGAAACAGGTATTAAATCACCAGTTTTTCAAATCAAATATACAATTTAAAATGATGGATACATTAGAAGAAAAGAAATAAATTAAAATAAAGAAGTATGCTTTCAATTTGGGTCTCACAGAAAGCTTCACACATACATTTAATTCCTGCTCATGTTTAAGGTCTCTATGGACACCTGCATAGCACCTAGGTACACATATTTGTGTGTGTGTACAGAAATGTGGATCATATTTACAAATATGTACAGGTACTTTAACAGAAGTATGAGTCAGGCACCAGAAGTGGAAGAGAAGAGGGAAGAAAGAAAGATACAGAATATGGAAAGGGCCTGAGGTCAGAAAGAACTGACAGAAGGTCAGTGTGGCTGCAGCATAGAGAGAGAGCAGGAGCTAAACCCAGGATGGAAGAAAGGGCCAGATTATGCAGAGTTTTATGGACTATATTAGAGATTTGTAGCTAATTTAATGGGAAGGTTTCTAAGGATCGCAAACAAAATAGTGAAGTAGCAGTTTCTCATTGGCTATAATGTATACAATTGTTAGGGTGGGTATAAGAGGTAATTACAAACGTGGGGAAACTAAGCAGAAAGCAGTACAGACAAAAACCACTGGAGCTTGGCCAGGGGAGAGGTGGGAGGTGAAAGAAAAGTTTCTGGAAAGAGCAAGTGGATGGGCAGACACCTGAGGAAGCACAGTGGAGGAAGAAAAGATGTGCAAGGGCACAATGAGAAGTTCAATGCACCCCTGTTCATTAATTTGAGATGCTATAAGCCATCTAGTGAAGAAGTAAAGGAGGGAATTAAATATCTAAATCTAAAGCTCAAAGAGAAGCTTGAAATTTACATGCAGGTTTCTCTGGCATAAAGATGAGATCTAAAGTCGGGAGAATGGATAAAATTACCTAAATTGAGACTACCGATTGAGGAGAGAGGACTTACTATCAAGAATAAAGGAACCTAACATAGGGAATAAGGGTCCTTGATTTTTTGTGTGTGTATAAAATTTCCCCAGGATAGCTAATAAAATGCAGTCTCAATCCCACCTCACAGAAAGTTCTGGAATGGACTTTCCATTCCAGTAATTAGCATTTGAAAATTTTTCCTTGTAATTCTGAGGTCACTGTTTCATTTCGAGAATAGAACACCTGCATTATTTTCAACTTGAGAAAAAAACCAGGAGACAAAAAAAGGATGCTGTGCAGTTCTATGTGGAATTCCTTATATTCAAAAAATGAAAAACTAAAGGTCAGCATGCCCGAAGCATGGAGAAAAAAGACAAAAAATGAGACTGGAGAAACAAACAAGGACCAAATCATGTTGGGTCTTATAGACTATATAAGAATTGGGAACTTTTTACTTAGGGTCATGGGGAAACATAAAAGGCTTTACACTTAATTAACATCACCAGATATATGTTTTAGAAAATAGCTGGTTGCAGAGTAGAGATTTGTTTTCATGAAAAAGAATGAATATGAAGGGTCCAGCTAATAGTTGCAAATGTCTTAGATATTAGAATAGGATGGTGATGCTGTAAATGGAAAGAATATAGATTTGAAGAAAAACGTAGCAAGAAAAATGGTCAGGTTTTGATGATGTATATGATACAGAAAGGGGTAAAAGTTAGGGAAATGTCAGGGTAAGCTTCACAAAGCTAGTCTTTGGCTTATCCAAGTGTATGGAAGATGGGCACCATCATGGCCATAGGAAATGCTGGAGGAGAAACTGGCAGGTAGAGGGGAGGCAGGTAGAGATGGGAGGCTTATGAGTGTGGCTTCCAGCATGGTGAGCTTGAATGAAACACTAGAATGAAGATGTTCAATGGCCCCACAGTGGGGACTCATCAGTGTATAAATGCGTAGTATAGTAGCTGAAACCATGGGTGTGTAAATCATCTAAGAATGGTATGATAAGAATTGTTTTCTGGGAAAGAAAGATTTTCATACTGTGCCACAGTCAAGAAGAGCACCGCCTCACTGATAAATATCTATTACATTAGACTTATTTGTTTAGAAAATTAGAAAGAATTACAAAGGACCGTATTAGAAATCCTCAATTATAAATAATATATATCACAATGATATGAATTCACACTAAGAATTTATCAGAATACCTCAGAGCCAGCTACTTAATGACAACAACAACAACATAAGTAACCTGACCGACATGGGGAAAAGTACAGTGAAAAGGTCTTTGTTACTTTTCATCTATTTTAATGTCTATATATTTGGTGTGTAGAACTTTACAAATCAAGTCAATATTGACCTCACAGATCACTAAAAAGTGTTTTGAGTATATATTACATTTTATTACAATTTGTCAACCCAAGCCTGTGTGTCAGCCTATGTACCCAACTTGAATATAAATCTATTTGTACCAACAGCCAGATTATTTGGTTATTTGAATCTTTAGGAATACTCATTGTATTCCTGATTGTATAGTTCAGTAATATTTTTGTTTTAGTTTCTAGACAAAAACTATCATTTTTAGCGTGCTAAATGGAAAATGATGTGGATTCCTCTTTTGACTTAATTTTATAAATTCAAGGAAACAGCAGCCAGGTTATCTCCTACTGTTAAAGAAAGAAGCTGATGTGAGGTTGAGCAGTGGGAACCTTCTGAATAATAAAACAAAGACTTTAACTTGAAAAATCAGAAATAATTATCTCCATTACAAAAGGGAGAAACATTTTATTGATAGAAGTACATTTAATTTAATATAAGTACATTTCATACATGATGGGCACCATGAATAATTACCAAAGAATTATAATCTTTAAGAAAAAATGGAAATCCCTTTCTTTACCTTGAGTAAAGAAAAAAAGAAAGTTAATCTGTGTGTGTGTGCTATAAAAAGAACAAAAAGTGTACTCTTTTTACAGCACACACACAAACTCAAGCATACACACCATTTTAGGCTAGGCACTTCCAATTTGTGTTTAGCACATACTGAGCTAATAAATATATTGCTCAAGACACAAAGACAATAATGAAATTATGGGATTTTTCAGTATCTTAGGATAGCTTACTTAACTCAAAGCCTGTAAAGAGAAAGGTAAAAATGCATAAATCAGAATATAAAACTGTCTACCTCACAGGAGTTCTAAGAACACATGGCCATGGAAGAAGGAAAATAACAATCAAAAGAAAACGAAGTTGGAAGGAAAAAGGAAAGGTGGATAGAAAGAAGGAAAGAATGGATGAAGGCTTGGAAGAGAAAGGGAAGAAAGAAGGAAGAAAAGGGCGAAGGCAGGAGGGAGGGAAGGAGCAAGAAAAGAAGATGGAGAGATGGAGCTAAAGAGGGAGGAAAAGAAAGAAAGGAATGATAAAAGAGAGAGAGAAAAGAAGGGTAAAGGAGGGGGAAGCCTTTCTTCAAAAGATTTTGTTAAAGGTTTCGTGTGTCTAGATCTAGTATTTCAATTTTGCCTAGTACTATGTATTTTCATCTTCATTGTATGAATCGTGTACCTTTTTAGATGCAAATACAATTTGGGGGCAAAGAACAATGCCAGGCATTCTGCAGAATTCCTCACACTTGGAAATAACACTCAAGTACCACTTAGCGTTCTGTTGGGCATCAGAAGTTCCCGAGGGTTCATTATTATGCTATCATTCCTTCTAGATCTCACATCTCTGGAGAGCAAAAGTAGCTTAAGAAATTGTGGGCAAGTCTAGAACAAGCTAAGGAAGTGCCTTGTAATCCCGGATAGTTTTACAGACTAATGTATGTCCCAAGACGTTTGTTTCCTGGAGTGAACACTTATGGAGTGCGGTGCAAGGCAGCCTACAGAATTAATATTCAAGTGCTTTATTTCTCAAATAACCTCTTTATTAGAACAGTACCTATCCAGTTTTGAATATTCACCCTGATACTCCCATCTACCGCACAGCCATTCCATCTATCATTAATGATGTGTGTGTGGCATGTTATTGTTGATACTGTGGTATGTGATTATGTCTCCTGGTGCATCCAATCCTTCTGCTAAGGAATTTAGACCCTAAGTTACAAGTAACGTTGCAAAAAGAATTTATGTATCATCATGTATTTTATAAATCACATTTATAAATAATATCCACTTAAGAAAGGCATTAGAGTTACTGAGACTCATGATGAAATTTTAAAATAAATATACATGTTTAGTCATGAATTATAAAACACAAAATGAAAGCAGAGCAAATTAAATTTTACCTAATAACTAAACATTCTTTCTTCATTCTGAACCCCCATTTCTCTGATGTCGGAAAACACATTCTACATGTTTAGCCCAAACCACTGATTTCTTGAAAAATTTAAGATTTGTGCCCTAGTCACAGTAAGATTTTGCAGTTCTAAATCAGGCATACTCACCACCCTACTCCACCATTTCTTTATCCCAAGATACACTTATGTGCTTAGAAGTACTTAAAATAGAAGATTAGTCACCGTTTACCCGTAAATGCTGGCAAGCCTTGGTTAGTCACCTAGACGCACCCATACATGCCGGCAAGCACTTGATGTCTCTGTGGTATAGCTCCATCACCTGGACGGTGACCACTCTCCATTTCAGCGAATGACAGCTGAGTTCTTTCAGACTTCCCTGGCATATTTCACCCTCCTTCAGGTGGAAGCTCACCCCTTCCTCTCCTTATTCACTTCATATTCACTCAAATCACTGACAACATTTCACTCTTCCAAAGAATCATTTATGGCTGGTAGCCAATTAATACCTCCAAGAGCTTTTGTTGTGCACAACAGGAATGTCTGAGCCATGGAGAACCAGTGGATTCTTCCCCCCTATCATCTCCCCTATGGTTCTGCCAATTCAGCAGCTCTACTCCTCCCATAATGTTCCCACCCTTCATAGTGAACTTGCATCTCCCGCTAGTACGGGTGCTCTGCAAACTCCAGCAAAGGAGTGTAACTCACTTCTTTTTCTTCCTGGTAATTCACTATCCCCACTCCCCCAATCACTCTTTCCCATTTCAACATTGGAGACCTAAGTGAGGGTATTCAGAAGAGGCAAACATACCAGAAACTATCGTGATGTCTGAGTCCCCTACTGCTGGTTAAAGAGACGGAACACAGTCTCCTCTGTGAAGAAAAACAAAATAGGAAAATCCAGCCATACTTGTTGGGATGAGCACTGGGTGTCATATGTAAGTGATGAATCACTGAATTCTACTCCTGAGACCAACATTGCACTCTATGTTAACTAACTAGAACCTAATTTTCTTAAAAAAGGAGAAATCCAGCCCTGTGGTATAAGTGAAATGGTCCTTTTTATGTTTCCTCCACATTAGTTCTCCCCTAGAGCTATAAAGTGGTATCTAGCTTCTGGGACTAGTTGAGAATGGCCAAGCACACTAGCTTCCCTTCACATTCTTCTAAGAAACCCGAGGATAACATTAACTTTACAGCACACAATTTCCTTGTGAGCAATAGCCAAGAGTGCAGAGTTTCATTGTCAGAGCCTGTATGAACCTGTGGGAGAATCCATAACGTGTGAAAAGACCCATAACGTGTTGCCTACAAATTGACAGCGGCTAAAGTTACAGATCATAAAGATAAAGGAGAGCAATCAGATTTTTTTTTTTCTTTCAGGTCAGCGCAGGAAAAAAAAAAGCTAAACTAAAGAACATCTGCCACGTTCTCTTCTTAAAGATAAGGAAAAGTTCCAGGGAGATGAAGCGATACACCCAACGACACGGCACTGAATTGAGTCCAAGTTGACACTGGAACTGTGAAGAGCCTCTTAGATTCTCAAGTTAACACTTTTCTACTATATCACACTTCTCCACTGAAGAAGGGGACACTGAAACCTAGTAATTTTTGAGACATTATCATTAAGGAATTGCAGAACAGATCACTGTCATCTGCCATCACCATTAGTACTGTGTTAAATATGGGTTGAGAAAAAATACCTGATGGAAGTGGTTGTTAATTACCTACCAGTTGCTAGCTGCCGGGTTAGGCTTTTGCAGGCAGGATGGGTGGGGAGAACACTAAAAAGTCATTAAATGAATAGCTTTTACTTTATTTGGGGGATGAGAAATTCACAGCCAGAAAATAATAATTTCAGAAAGCAAAGGGAAAATCCAAAGCATGTTCTGTAGTTGCCTCCACTGAAATTCAGAGAGGACTGAAACTGTCATGATTGGAAGTGCCTTGGAAGACGTCATGAGCAAATGAATATCCCTGTAGTCCGGAAGACTAGTAGGATTCAGAGAGGCAGTGCTATGTATGGAAACAAGGCTTCATGAGTACAGAATGACACAGGCACAGCCTCTCTTATTGAGCCTGTTAAACCCTGACACGTGTGGATTTTTCCGCGAATGTCAAATGGCATTGTATACGAAAGCTTTTTAAATGTCATAGTTCTTATCTCAAAACTGAAACAAACAAACAAACAAAAAATGAAAGAGTGCAGGGAACATTTTTGGACTGGACAGCATGAGAACCGGCTAGACTATTGCCTCGGAGAAGGAATCTTTTATGCAAAAGCACTGACAAGCTCTAGACAGTGACCCTGGGTATGAATATCAACTTTAGAAACGATAACTAGAGGACAGTCCCCTTCTATTCCCTAGGTCCATTTAAGCAAATGACAGAGGAATTCTTTTGTGTACTAAGAGAAAGGGCATTTTAGTGGCTTCAGAAATACGTGCGGAATAAATTCTATCTCAGAATGACTGCAGAAATTGCTCAAAGCAAAGGAAAAATAAAAGTTGACTGGCTGGCTGTCCTGGCTTACCTTTTGAAAGCAAAAGAGCCTTGCAAGCCCTATTGTCTTGTGCGCATGCGCTCTCTCGTTCTCTTCCCCCGTCCCCCCCCACTTGCCCCCCCCCCCCGCAAAGCTCAGCTCCTCCTTTGTTCCTACTTACCCTTTCATTCCTTATTCTTTTGTCATAAATGTATTACTATTGTGTAATAAGGAAAATTACATATTTAGAATGGTGCTACCATCAAGATAAATGCATATAAATGCCAAAAGAGAAAACAAAAGGGGAGAGTTCAATACAGCAGCAATAGCAGAGGCATCTTCAGAGATAAATCTGAATGCAAATTATGATTCACCTACATTCTATTTGTGTGACTTGAGCCTAGTTAATTAATTTCTTTGAGTTTTCTTTTTAACATCTGTAAAATAAAACTTATAAACCTCTCACAAAGGATGGTTACAAGGGGCCTAATGCATTTCTGGGCTAGTACAGTAATAAACTAAATTTAATTTTCATACTTACCTCCTCTCTAGAAATCAATAAAAATGTCATATTTTCTTTTCTCTAGCATAAGAAGGTTAGATACATGTGAAAGTTTGTTATGTATTAGATGCAAGTGAAGTGTTGCATTTTTTAACTAGTCAAAAGAGAATATTTTCTCATGGATGAAGCATAGTTAAATAATTTCATTGTGTATTAACTCATTAAAAACTAACTCAGATCAGACTATTTTCAACTATTGTGAAATGTGCACATAGGCATTTGAACGAACCCTACACATCTCAGATTTTAGGGGAAATATGTAAATATTTAAGGAAGTTGAATTTAATTTTCCAAACATGCTTTGCCCAAAATACTACTAAATTAAAAAACAATGTCTGTTATTTCATATGACTCCACTCTGAGTAAAAATAAAATGCAAGGTAAAATCATCAATATCAATCAAAAAATTTTAATCATGCGAAACAATTTACACTTTGGAATAGTGAGTCCCCAATACTATCGTTCAAATGATAATTTTTGTCCACTTTTAGAAAACTTAGATATGGAATTTCATCACTAATAAAGAATATAAAGCATCAATATCTCTAGAGTTTGCAGTTACTATTATACTTTATATTCAGGATGATGGTCAGAACAGAAAGAACTGGGAAAGAAAATTAAGCAGAAAAGAAAATCTGAAAAGGAAAAGAGGCAAATGTTCATATATACCTATTCACTATATCCAGGCAGCCAAAAATAAATAAATAAAGCAATGGTAATATTTTCAAATTGAACTATATCTTAAAGGAAACAAAGGGATTTACATTAAAATAGGAAACATTGCTGCTGGAAGTTTGTCATTCTCCATCTGGAATTAGATATCCACGAATTGAATAAATGAAATTCTCTGATGAAATTAAATCAACCACATTTCTTGTGCTTCCTTAAACAAATTCTACCACATATCCAGAAATCTCATTACGCCAACCCTGGTTATACTTTGTTTCAAGCTCCGAGGTATTACATATCTTTCTAAAGTATTAAAAACTGAATCTACAACCTAAAGTCGGCATGAGAATAAAGACCAAATGACTGTGAATAAAATAGAATATTTCAGAATAATATCATTTTTCAAAAGTCTTTATTTTATTGTACCTGTGTATGCCCTAAAGTTAATGTACACAGAAGTAACCTGTAATGTGAAAAGTAATGTAATGATATTAACCATCACTTACCCTGTGTCTTCTTTCTCTTTTTTATACTCCTTTTTCTTTCTCTCTCTCCCTTTTCTTATTCATTCGGCACTTAGTGAATACCCACTCACCTCCAAGCAGAGGACAGGTGACAAGGCTATGCATTTTCCCCGTGGAGATTTATTTTGCCACTGTACACATTTTCTGTTAATGCAGGAACTCTTTTGGACTTGTTTCCAAAGACAGTTTATGAGCCTTACAAGGAAATGACATTGAAAGATTGAGTTTGATCAAAACCTTATACTCTAACTTGATTCTATGTAGTTTTGGGATATTTCAAAAATTAATGTTTACTTATTTTTTAGAAAGAGAGAGCAAGAACAAGTGGGGGAGGGGCTGAGAGGGGTGGGGGAGAGAATCTTAGGCAGGTTCCACGCTCAGTGCAGAGTCCCACGTGAGGTTCGATTTCAGGACCCTGGGATCATGACCTGAACCAAAATCAAGAGTCGGACACTTAACCGACTAAGCCATCCAGGTGCCCCATTACATTTTGAAAATTAAGATGCATCACTAAAGAACAGGGATTTTCCAATTTAGTCATTCTTAAAGGTAATGTACATTCAATTCGGAATACAGAATGTGAAATATTTGTGAAATTAGAAGTCTAAATGTATTGTTCAAATAACTGATATTGTTCACTAAATAATTATATCTCCATGAATTCTATCTTACTTCTTTGATAAACTATCTTACTCAAAATGAAGGAAAATATTAGCAAAGCAAGTGGCCACAGAACTCCTCACTTTCCCTTTGCTCTTCTTAACTTCTCCACCCTTCTTTCTCAATCGGTTGCTGCCATATGTGTTTCCTTGTTCCCAGACTATTGTCTTTTCCACCCTGAAAACAGGGCAGTCCAGATTACGCAGAGACAGAAGGGGAAGGTAAAAGGAGAACAAAGCTTCAGAGCTACTGTTTTTCCAGTTTTCCACTCCTGGGTCATTTCTCCAGATATCTCAAAATATCCATACCACGGACTTTTTTCTGTTATTCCAACTCAAAGTCATCACCTCAGTCTCACAAGACAATGGAGCTTAATCTGTGAAGATTCTGAGTCTCGGTTCTCTCAATCTGCTATGACTCTATTTGACCAATGCCTTCTCTTCCCGAAGCATTGATTGCTTTATTTGTTGCCAACACCTTAAACGGACTAGAAGGGTTGGGGACTACATTTTTTGTGATCATTTACTGTTGTCATTGTATTTTTTTTAAATGTTGCAGGTAAATATTTTTGACATACAAACTGCTTTTAATAGTTACTCCTTCAAAAATTTCATTGAAATGACAAGGGCTGTTATAAAAATAAAATTCAGTCCAAGCCAACATTGGAAGACCTGGAAAACTGCCATGTGGTTACAATACTACAGGATTAGAAACAACTGGAGATGAGAGGGAAGTGGTTCAAGGGGAGTCAACTGGGCAAATGGAGAGGGCTGTAATCAACCACACGCACCTGCCCAAAACCACACCCCTAGCAGATGACTGGCTCTGTTTATGATACAATCAGGAGACTCTCTTGAGTGGGGTTTCTGCAGTAGAAGACTAGTAAGCTGAACTTCATGGAAAGAAAGATGGCCAAGAGGCCAGAAAACTTTTGACAACAATAAGAAATAGGGGCACCTTGGTGCCTCAGTCATTTAAGCATCCAAATCTTGATTTTAGCACAGTTCATGATCTCACAGTTTCGTGAATTTTAGCCCCACATTGGGCTCTGTAATGACAGTGTGACACATGCTTGGGATTCTCCCTTTTTCCCTCTCTCTCTGCCCCTCTCCTGCTCATGCTCATTCTGCCTGTCTCAAAATAAATAAATAAGATTTAAAAAATGACAAGATACCTGCCCACCCTAAAGGAAAGTCTTACCTTTTCTCCACACCAACATCTCAACTCAGCAAGAAGACTTATGCTGAATAAAAGTACAGAGGCAAAGGATACAAACGACAACTTTCCCCAAAAAAATGCCAGTAAAAATGAGGGTTATTTCAACAATAGGGGCATGATATTGCTACCACTACTATTTTAAATTTCCATATGGAATTTGTTAGTACTGTACATGGTGTTAGCATATTATAGGCATGCATTTATGTAATTGTCACATCATAGGTATTATGATCTCCATTTTATACATAAGGAAAGTGAGGTTTCTTACAGCAATTTCTTGCAGCAAATATATGAGAGGGCCATAGTTTTGTCTGACTTCAGCGTATTTATTTTTAGTGACTAAATCTAGCTTTAAGTTTACAATTTGAACAAAAATATAAAAATTTCCATTTATTGAATTGGCATGTATTTAAATGATAATGTCAATATTAGCTAGGCTGGTGAGTATGTAATTTCATGAAACACTTCAGCAGATAATTTGTCAATGACTTGATGCAAACTAAATATGCATCAAAAGAGGAGTGGCCGAATAAACTATTAGTTGTTACATACAATGAAATACTAAGCAGTCTTTAAAAATTTGAGGCAGATCTCTACCTACTGAAATAAAAATGTATCCAGATACTGTAGGCTGAATGCTTGTGTCCCTCAAAATTTCATTTGTTGAGATCATATACCCCAATGTGATGGAATTAAAAGTGGGGCTTTGGGCAGGTGATTAGGTCATGGGGTCCAAGTCCACATGAATGGAATTACTGCCTTTATAAAAGAGATGCCAAAGGGTTCCTTTGCCCCTTCCACTATGTGGTGACACAGCCCTCTTTGAACCAGGAAGCAGGCTTTTTACAGTTACCAAATCGGCGGGCACCTTTATTTCGCACTTCCCAGACTCCAGGACTGTGAGAAAGAAATATCTGTTTTTTAAGCCACCCAGTCTTTCGCATGTTTGTTACAGCAGCCAGACAGACTAAGACACCAGGATATAATGCGAAGTAAAAAAAGCGTGTTATATTATATGTATGTAGTAAGATCATATTTTTAAAGATGATAGGTATAAGTGTATCACATATGTGCACTTGTATTTATTTGCACATCAAACTGTTAACAGTGTTATTCTACAGAGATGGTCTTAAAGAATATTAAATAAAAAATATTTAATAAAAATATTAAATAAAAAAGTATCTTGTATCTGTTTCTTTTTTACTAATGAAATTATTTTCTTTTGTAACAACAGCAATTTTACAAATTTTTTATAATCTATTCTCTTTGTAACATAAGAGAGAAAAAAATTAAAATGGATTTTACCCAAACATAGCAAGTCATAATTTCTATATTCAAGAGAAAAATCTGTCTGTTGTAAAACTACAAACTATAAATAATACTGCTGATGTTTGATATATAAACAGCAATTTGTTTTCACATTTTATCATTTGCATATGTGTTTATATTATCTGGGATTTTCCGAATAATATGATGAAAATAACCTAAAATTTGGTCACGTTAATATTGTTCTCACTTCTTAGAAAAATGTTATTTTTGCTTGCTTTGAAAGTGATATGAAGAGAGTGGTTTTAATAGCAATTACCCAAAAAGATAACTACTAGCATTTTTTTTTATTTTTTAGACAGAGAGTGTGTAAGCAGGGGACAGGGGCAGAGGGAAAGAGAGAGAGAGAGAGAAGCATCAGCAGGTTCCATACTCAGCAAAGACCCAGATACAGGGCTCCATCCCATGACCCTAAGATCATGAGCTGAGTCAAAAATCAAGAGTCGGACGCTCAACTGCCTGAGCCACCCAGATGCCCTTAACTACTAGCATTCTATAGCCATCATTTCTCTGACTTTCTAGAATATATTATCATTGCAACTGTTTATATGAGATTACAAATTTGAAATGTGGCAAATACTTGACCCAACTGCAATCAAAGAAACTATATCATATATATGAATGTGTTATGTGTAGCAAAACCTTCACTGGTATTACCACCGTAGGGTATTGTATTAGTCTGCTTGTGCTGCCTAACAAAATGCCACAGTACAGATGGCCTAAGCAACAGAAATTTATTTTCTCACAGTCCCGGAGACTGAAGTCTCAAGATTAAGATGCCACAAAACTGGGTTTTGGTGAGGGCTTTCTCCTTGGCTTGCAGAGGGCCACCTTCTCTACGTGTCCTCACGTGGCCTTTCCTCCAGATTCATTTTGTCTTCATATGAGGACACTAATCCTATCAGATTAGAGCCTAATTAGACCCTAATGACTTCATTTTACTTTAATTACCTAACTAAAGTCTCGACCTTCAAATACAATGACTTTGGGTGTTAGGGTTTCTACATATGAATTTGTTGAATTCCATAACAGGTACAAAGTCTTTCTTCTCTATTTAGACATCTAGACTACCTCAGATATATAATTAATTAATTATACAAGTTCTACTTGTTACATTTTTGTTGGTAGTGGCAGAGGGCAGAAAGGGTGAATGAAATGCTAATATATAATTGTGAATACCTATCCTATTTTGCAGAAAATATTTTTGGTGGTGCTACATATGACTTTTAGAATTGTATTTACTATTTTTATTTTAGTATGCAATATGTGTGTGTGCTTATTAAATAATTAATTACAACATCAGGAATCAGAAAATAAGTATTATCAGAAAGTCTCCAGTTCTTGTTGATCTAAGACTACAAATAAAGTTACTTCCACAGTAATATCTGAAACTCAACAGTTTCTAGACCCTCTATACATGTTTATAAGTAAATGAGTTGCTTGCTAAATCTCTTTAAAAAAAAAAAGTTCCACTAGCTAGCAAGAATTTCTCATGTGCAATCTAAGTCAATGCCTGAACCTGAACTTCATAAACCGCTAATGACTCTCTCCAGTAACTCTTATTCAGGGCCCTGAAATCTGACCTCGGGGGTTGTACTCCCCCCATCCTGAGGCCATCAGACTTGATAGTATGTGAATCTTGATTTTTTTAGGGTTTTATTTTTGTGCAGGCTGTCTTGGTCTGCTTTGGCTTCCATAAAAATATATATATATATATATATATATATATATATATATATATATAAATATATATATATATATATATACCATAGGGGCACCCGGGTGGCTCAGTCAGTTAAGCTTCTGACTTCGGCTCAGGTCATGGATCTCACAGTTCGTGAGTTTGAGCCCCATGTCAGGCTTTCTGCTGAAATTGCAGATCCTATTTTGGGTCCTCTGTTTCTTTCATTCTGCCTCTCTCTCTCTCTCTCTCTCTCTCTTAAAAATAAACATTTAAAAAAATATATATATATATATTTAAATTTAAAAGAATACCATCAACCAAGTGGCTTATAAAAGAATACCATAAACCAAGTGGTTTAAACAGCAGAAATTTATTTTCTTGCAGTTCTGGAGGCTGGTAAGTTCAAGATCAAGGTGCTGGCCAATTCAGTTCCTGGTGAGAGCTCTCTTCCTGACTTGCAGATAGCCACCTCCTAGCTGTTGTGTGGTACTAAGGATTTGAGAGAGGGTGCTCTGGTGTCTCTTCCCCTTCTTATAAGGGCACCAGTCCTAGTAGATTAGGGCCCCACGCTATGACCTTATTTAACCCTATGACGTATAATCTCTATCTCCAAATACGGTCACATTGAGGGTTAAGGTTTCAACATGTGAAGTTGAGGGGGACACTCACACAGACTCCATTTGGAAGTGGCAATTTGAAGTGACTTTGGAATTTCAAGTGGCAAATGAAAATGACTTTACAGAAACATAATCAGAAAGTTCAGTCTCATGGCCATGACCGTGCTTCAGTTTTGACTGTGCCTTCTTTCTTCCAATTCAAAATGGGAAAAAGATCAAAAACATTTCAAGATACAGTATACTGGAAATATCCATTTTAGAGTCAATGGAATTAATTGATTTTTCTCCTTTTGTCACTTTCCCAAATAAATTTAAACTCTAGAATCCCAAGAAATCATTGTTTTGAGGTATTTCTTAGAGTTTTCTGACATTTTTCATGCTGTTAGCGATGTAATACATATAATCAATTTTCATACAAAAATGACTCTAAATATTTGTCCAGAGGATTGAATTTCAAACTCAATATATAATTTTTACCATTTTTAACTTGTTCTAAAAATAATGGGCTGTTTTACCAAATTTAACCAGTTTTCTCTTATTTTATTTTTTAATTTGCTTGCTTGATTGTTTAACCACTGTGTGTGTATACACATCAAAGCCAGAGGAAACCAAACAGGGTAGAATAAAAACCATTTTACATGTTCTAGAAGTTTCCCAGCTGTCCTAAAGGATTTGAGTATAAGAGAGGAAAAATTGTATTTATATTGCTTGGAAACAGCTACAGTAGCAAATTTAAGCAAAATACGTCATTCTCTGTCTCTTTATGCAAGGGCAAAGAAAAATGTTTTAAAAAACATATCTTGTAGAGAAGATTCTCTTCTTTTCTCCTCATTATTTTACCAGGAGACCTCATTTTCTTGTGGTGACTAGGAAAGTGTGACCATGTAGTTATCTACCACTGCTCATTATATTTTAGCCTAATGGGAACAAGGCTAATTTCAGCCTGGCTGCTGGGTGATTGTAAATGTGCTTATTATTATCTGTGTCTTCTCTGAATTTGTAGGAATGCGCGATGTTTCATCTCTTGTTTTGTTTATCTGCAGGAAAAAATATTTTTTGTTTGCTTGTTTGTTTGTTCTTTTTCTAGCTCCTTTAGGTGTAAGATTAGGTTGTTTATTTGAGATTTCTCTTGCTTCTTGAGATAGGAAAAAATATTTTTTATGGTTCCTGTTTATGTAAATTCTAATAGAAGGAGAATGACAGATCTTCCTACAAAAAACTGGTTGCATCAAAGATTAAATAATGTAGTCTCCAAATTAATAAATTCGTAAAACTTTAGTAATGCCCTAAGTAAAGTACATTAGTATTTTCTTTCTCTCCAGAATTATGAAGGTATACACTTGATTCATAACAAATATGCTTTTATTTTTCATATTATGTGCCTAGGAACTTACCTGTATAATGATCATTTAAAATACTATTTTCCTCAGCTTTTTGAATTATAATAATCTTTTAGAACTCATATCACTTCTTACAGATTGAAATAGAAACAACTTAGTGCCGTTGATATTTAAAGTACTCCCCTTGGAATCTTTCTTACTTAAGCAGTAAGGAAGACAATAGTCCCTACTGATTATCATTTATTTTTAAAGCAAGAGTATAAATCAAAATTCTTGACTAAAGGCGTGCCTTTTTAGACATCCTGTGAATTTTAGACTCAAGAATAACAATCCTGCAATCTGTTGTGGTCTTTGTCACATCTCCAGCCCAGAGCACAGTGCCTGGCATACAAAATTAAATTGAATGAATGAATGAATGAATGAATTAATGGCCTCATATTCTTTCTCCTCTGAATTCACTCAATGATGACTAATGCTAAAACAAACAAACAAACAAACAAAAACACCAGGAAAACTTTAAGCAGGACAGAAACAATGTAGTGGTCACCAAACGCTAAAGAATTTAGATTGAATCAGGCAAGTTAAGATAAACCCTAATGAAGATAAATCCTCAGAACTCAGTGAACAAACACAAAGAGATATGCAAACTTTAAAAGAAAATACGTTTTTCAATCACTGAGCTTTTAAATAAAAATGCATTTCCAGAAGCAATTACCATTTTAGCCTCATAGTGAAGCAGTATTTCTAAAATTTTACACAAAGCTTTGTTTGTTTGTTTGTTTGTTTGTTTTTGCTTTCTACTTGCTCTTTGCCCAAAGACATTTTCCCTTACTGAAAACTCACTTACAATATAGTGTTCATTCAGGAAAATGGTCTTCGTACTTATACTTTACAGGGACTGTGAATTCTGTTTTATCAGGTTTGTTTTAATCTATTTGGACAATATACATTTGGTTGTATAGGAATAGATGAAGGAGGCCATGCTGCATGAAAACCATCTCGTGTGGAAGCAGTCTTCTCTACAAACAAAAAAGCCATTTCACTGCCTTGGCTCGAGACTCATTCATTTGTCATCTACACTCATTTTTGGTTTATTGCTTTGTTTCTCCATTCATTCATCACCCAGTCACTTGTTTTATGTCTCAAAGTCTCGGTCCATTTATATGAGTGAGTTGAAGGCCCATAAATCTGAAGAATTTTGCACCTGAGTGACTTCTCCATCTCTTGGCTGAAGAGGTTGAAATATTATAGTCCTTCAAGACTTCAACTTTATATTTATAATGGGAAGTCGTTACACATATTAGTAGCTACAAAAGTGATGTTTATCGTTGGCCCAAATTTATACGAACATCCATTTTTATCTAGTCTTTTGTAAGATTTCAAGAATCCCAAGTCCCAAGTTTTCTAATAACAATGTAATTTGGTTGGTTTATTTTATATCTACCTGTTCTATTTTTTTTCCCCCTCTGTTTCCATTTTAAGAACAGAAAGACAAGGCAACACCTCAAAACGCCTATTCCACTCTGGTGATGGAGAAGGAGGACCCAGAGAAGGAAGAAGACCCAACACCCCTCAAACAACAACATAACACAGGAATGTCAAGACAGAACGGAAGTGGCTACTCAATATCTCTCCATTCACAATGGGGCACAGCTTTTTTGCTTACGTGCTGTTGGGCTGTCTCAAAGCCTTCTCTGAGGGCTCAGTGGTGAAACAGGATGAGTTGCATGGGTTCTGACTGATGGTAATAATTAAGACAGCTCACGCTTGATGGAGGGACCACCCATCGACTGACACTCTCTGAGAAAGTCAGCTTCTGGCCATCAGAAGCAAACTACAGGGTCAGGGCACCAGCCGTGGCACCAGTCCCCTCATTAGCTACCACAAGACGGTCTCCTTGCCGTTCCTGACCCCAGGAGCAGCGAGGTAGTGACAGGCTGGCAGAAGCCACTGCTGGAGTCAATAAGAAGCAGGGAGACAGTTTCAAAGAAACAACCTGAACAAATGCTGCTTTTAAAAATGGACACTTCTAGTGAGGGTTGATGGGGGGTGGGAGGGAGGGAAGGGTGGGTGATGGGTATTGAAGAGGGCATCTTTTGGGATGAGCACTGGGTGTTGCATGGAAATCAATTTGACAATAAATTTCATATATTGAAAAAAATGGACACTTCTGACAGAATGCCATTTTCTTACAAGTTTGAGTGTGAGTGAAATAAAGGTAATTTTTAACTTTCTGCAAACACTGACCTGTTGCTTTTGCCATGCCTGGGCTTATGGGAGTCTCCAGAAACCTACTTTTTATGTATTTTTTTTAATGCAAGGAAGCTGTAGTTTCTTTACATACTTGAGGCTATGTATCTGGACAATAAAAAGTGTATGTAGAACCTAATTTGTCCATTAATTCTCATATCTGTATAGAAAAAAGGCAATGTTCGATAAATTTGCAAGCTCACCAAAAAAATCTCACGCTATAGGAAAACTGAAATTAAAACAAAAAAAGATCCTTCGATCACTTTCTTGACAGTATCTAGGCCCTCAAATGGCCAAGAATGGATGTCCTCAGAGACCAAAAAATAAATGAAAGAGACACCAGTGTTTAGATGCACTATTTCCATTTACTTGCCATGTTAAAAATGATGGATACTTCTCTATGATTCAGTCACGGTTCAACTAGAGAAGCAGAACCCTGGAATAAGCATACAGTAAGGGTTTTATCACAAGCAATTGGCTTATACAGTGGCGTGAACCTTCTAAACCAATCCAAAATCAGTAAGGTAGGTGTTCAGGAAACAAAGATCACGAGCAAACTGGAACTCCATGAACACCAGCTGAGGCTTGAAGTCCAAAGGCAACCAGGAAGGGAAGAACACAAACATGGAACTCAAATTCAAACCTCAGCTCATGAGATCTGTGAAGGCTCCGGGCTGCTCATAAAAGCTTACCTAATTGGAAAGGGCCAACCCAGGAGAGTCTTCTCTTTGATTAACTTAAAATCAACTGATTAGGGACTTTAATCATCTCTACAAAATCTCCTCACAAGAGCACCTAGAGTCATGTTTCATTGAATAATTTGGAACTGTCAGCCATCCTACCTAAATGGATCATGAAAAAGCTATCACTTCAGGAGGCTCCCGGGTGGCTCAGTCCGTTAGGTGACCAACTTCAGCGCAAGTCATGATCTCACAGTTTGTGAGTTTGAGCCCCACGTCAGGCTCTGTGCTGACAGCTCCAAGCCTGGAGCGCATTTCGGATTCTGTGTCTCCCTCTCTCTCTGCTTCTCCCCCGCTCACACTATGTCTCTCTTTCCTTCAAAAGTAAATTAAAAAAAAAAAAAAAAAGCTATCACTTCAGGAATAGTTGAACTCTTTTCAAAAAGACATTAACCCTCAATTTCTTGGAAATCCATCTGATTGTAAAGTCTAAGATCATTTTTCATTTCAACCGTAAGAGGCAGTTAAAACACTCCCCACTGATTCCTGTCTGGAGGCTAAACTGGGCCTAGTGAGCTGAGCTGTTAGGCACCAGAGCACATTCAGATGTAGACTGAGGACAAATAAGCTTGAAAGTTTCAAATTATTTCTGGTTTAGCTTGGTATCTAATGATCAACAGATCATGGTGAAAGGCTATTTAAAAAAAAAAAAAAAAGTCCAGAGGCACCTGGGTGGCTCAGTCAAACATCCGACTTCAACTCAGGTCATGATCTCGCGGTTCATGAGTTTGAACCCCGCGTCAGGCTCTGTGCTGACAGCTCAGAGCCTGGAGCCTGTTTCAGATTCTGTGTCTCCCTCTCTCTGTGCTCCTCCCCTGCTCTCTCTCTCTCTCTCTCTCTCTCTCTGAGAAATAAATAAACATTAAAAAAAAATTTTTTTTAATTAAAAAAAAAGTCCAAGTTTCGGCCTAAGGATTTTTGCCTGCTAAGAAACTCAGAACACAAATGAACACAATCCTTTGGCTGGCAAGCCCTTCCCAAAGACCCACTACAGATGGTAATTGCAGGGTAGTTCCATGCAGCCTGGAAGCCAGACTATAATTTCACACACAGATCATTATGAACATCGTGTGATAATCTAATCAGGATTTTTATACAAGAATTGAGCTCCGTTCATGATTCTTTATTCCTGTTTTGTTTTGTTTTGTTTTGTTTTAAAACAGGAAAGTGTTTTCCATCTTTTTCTCCTTTTTTTCTCTCTCTCTCTCTCAATCATCTCTTCCTTTCCTTTCTTTTCAGAATTTTACAAACTGAAGTCAAGGTTTGCGAGAACTCTTTCTTCTCTTTTCTCTTTGTAGGAAGGAAGGAGGAAGGAGGAATCACAAGGCTTGGAGCTAAGGAAATGAATTTAAGTAAAAATTAAAACAAAATGTCAGAGTAGGAGGGAACTACAAGGGCAGGGGAGAGACATTAACTACACCGTTTTCTTGTATTTCTTTTTCTTAACCTTATGAACTAAATATAAATTGAAGATTTTGAGGGAAAAAATCTGCATGAAAAGAAACACTAGTCTGTCCAATGAATAAGGAATGATTTTTTTAGGTTTATTTATTTTGAGGGAGAGAGAGAGAGAGCAGGAGAGGGGCAGAAAGAGAGAGAGAGAGAGGAAGAGAGATCCCAAACAGATTCCATGCTGTCAGCACACAGCCCAATGTGGGGCTTAATCTCACCAATGGTGAGATCGTGACCTGAGTGGAAACCAAGAGTCAGATGCTTAACTGACAGCCACCTAGACTGCCTGAGGAATGATTTGTAAAACACAGAAAACAAAACTAGTACATCTCAGATTCTTCTTTTCTTTACATTTTATCAAGATCCTTTTTTTTTTTTTAGAAAAATTGTAGAAAGTTAGTGACTACCACAGCAAAAGGCAAGTAGTGGCACCTATTTTCCAGACAGCCTTGCTCTGTGTGGCACCAAAATGCACTCACTGCTCTGCATCTCTGCATACACTTGCCAGAAAAATAGTCATGCAGGTTTTAGGCCACAGTTTGCTTTTCTCCATTTTCTTTAATAATTCAGGATTTTTACAGAAGCTTTTAGGATCCATAGAATATAGTTCAAGTACATGAGCCTGAATGATGTCAGGGGGCGGGGTGGAGGGCAGGTGCGGGGTGGGGGTAGGCAACTATAGTGGAGGGTTGTTAAACAATCTGCAAGAGGCAAGATGACTTGGTCAATTTTGCGCATTAATTATTGACAGATGAACTTGCTCTTTGCATCCATGTTAACCAATGTCTTTGTTTTAAATGTGACCTTGGGTGTTTCAAATGGGTATACTGCTATAACATAAAAGTTGATCCCAGTGATGTCTGTGTCATGTGGATTGATGTCAGGAATAATAAACCAAAGTCAAAAAATGAATATCAGTCTGGACATAGAAGTTTTTCATTCCCCTCGTCAGGTTTCATCAAGCTCCTTCATCAGTTTCCTGCTGATTGCTATCTTAGATCTAGGGATCAATTTATATTTTCTTTTGCCCTTCTTATTTAGTCTACATTTTAAACAAGCAAAATTTCAGCCATAGTTTATTTGCTTTGATGAATCCCAGGACCCTATGCTGAAACATAACTTGTAAAACCTAAAGATGGTGGCACAGCAGAACTGTTTTCAATCAGCGGTTTATGCCTATTTTACACCACAGCTTTAGATGTTATCCTACAGCTTCTATTGGTTAAAAGAACAGTAGGATGGAAAAAGTTTCGGAAGTAATGCGTCATGTATGTTTTATGTTTCAAAAGAAATTGGGGCTCAATGGTCTTGACCTTTGAACTGAATTCAAATAAAATTATGCTGCATCGCTTTCAACTACTATGAACAAAGAATTGTTTGTATCTTCAACTACTGTACTTCAAATACAATTGATGATGTTAAACTCCCTTGCTTGTTTTTTTGGTTCCTCATTGTGACCTTTAGTGACGAGGACAACATCTTGATCATAAAGGACTACACAACATAAAGCAGCTAAAGCCTACATGTTTACAAACTACTGCAACTTCTGGGAAGATGGAGTGTATGCACTTTTGTCCATTTTTATTGCTAATTACAGCTAAAAACCCTGGACATTGGATACAATACAACCTTAAGAAGATTCTGAAAGGTAGAGAGAAGGCAGATCAGCTAGGAAAGGAGAGCCTAGCAAAACAGAAGAAGGTTCGATAATAATCACTCTCTCATCCAAAAACACAGAAAAAAGTCATGGCCAGAGAAGACCCAATGAGTATCTAGACTGACACCACCGCCGGGTTGTAACAAAGAGCTCCTAACTCCCCTTTCCCATCTTTACCATCACTCAAGTATTATTAGATAAGGCCAAGTAAGGAGCTGGTACTTTCATCTCTATTGGGAGGGCAACAAGAATCCCAACTTCAGTGTCAGTAGAGACCATTTGGAGGCCTAGATTTCCACTCCAGCCCAACAGTAACAAAGTGCTTCTCCCTTTTTCTACTGTGGTGTCAGAGGAGGCTTAGTGTAGAGCAAGGACTTTAACTATTGCCCAATGGTAACAAAATCACAAGCCCCCCAAGATGTAAATTAAGGTCGAGGAGAGTATAGTAAAAAGGCACTGTTATCCCTCCCAGCCAGGGAGGTAGCAGTGGAAGCCTAGTGGTAAGCCAGAACTTCTATCCTCACCCACAAATAATGAGAAACCCCTCCCTTTGGTTGTCAAGGGGAGCCAAGTAGAGAATCTGTACTTCTACTGACATCTGGTAGAATGAGGCAGCACCCTACCCTGGCTCCACCAGAGCGACTTCAAAGAGAGCACACTAAAAAAAAGATTTTGGTAAGATCCAGAGACACAGAATATATAAAATATCCACATTTAAATTGAAAATTACTTGTTATACCAAAGCTAGGAGGATCTCACATTGAATGAAAAACATACGGAAGATAGATGTCAGCCCTGAGGGGTCAGATTGTTAGAAATATCTGACAATCAATTTAAAGCAGCCATCATTAAAGTGATACAATGAGCTATTATCATCATGCTTGAAACAAAGTAAAAAATACAGATTCTCAGCAAAACAAAAATAGGAAAAGTTGGCAAAAAAAAAAAAAATAGAAGGCATAAAAAAGAACCGAATGAAACTTTTAGGACTTAAAAACACAAAGCCTAACAGGAGGAAAAGTCTCAGTGACAGGCTCAACAACAGAATGGACAGAAGAAAAAAAATCAGTGAACTTGACAATGAAACCATAAAAATTGCTCAATCTAAATAACAGAGATTAAATTAGATTTTTAAAAAATCAACAGAGCCTCAAAGATGTATTGGGCTTTAAAAATGATCAAACATTAATGTCATCAGAATCTTAGAAGGAAAGGGGAAAAGATGGTTAAAATGGGGTTAAAAATATATTTCAAGGGCGCCTGGGTGGCTCAGTCAGTTAAGCATCCAACTTCAGCTCAGGTCATGATCTCACGGTTCGTGGGTTTGAGCCCCACATTGGGCTCTGTGCTGACAGCTCAGAGCTTGGAGCCTGCTTTGGATTCTGTGTCTCCCTCTCTCTCTCTCTGCCCCTCCGCCACTTGTGCTCTGTCTCTCTCTCCTCTCTGTCTCAAAAATAAGGAAACATTAAATTATTTATTAATTTATTTATTCATTCATTTATTTTAGGAATTAATGGCAGAAAATTTTCCAAATTCTACAAAGATGAAAACCTACAATTTCAAAAGGTTGAGTGAACCCTTAACAATAAACCCAAAGAAATTCATACCAAGTACAGCATAGTCAAACTTCTGAAACCTAAAAACAAAGAAAAACTATTGAAAGCACTGAAAAGAAAAATACCTTGTTGATAAGGGAAGAATAAGTCATATGGCAGCAGTTTCTCATGTAAAACTATTTCAACCAGAAGGAAGTAACAGGATATTTTTAAGTGCTGAAAGAAGAAAACTGGCAACACAGAATTCTATACCTATGAAAATATCACTCAGTGATGAAAAAGAAATCAAAATATTTTCCTGTTCGATGAAGGAAAACCAAGATAATTTGCTCCCAGCACAACTACCTTGAAACAACTGACTAAAGGAATTTCTCTAAACAGAGAAGGAATAATAAGAAGATGGAAAGAAGAAAGAAAACAGAGAAGGAATAATAAGAAGATGGAAAGAAGAAAGAAAGAAAGAAAGAAAGAAAGAAAGAAAGAAAGAAAGAAAGAAAGAAAGAAAGGAAAAAGGCAAAAAGAAAAAGAAAAACTCTAGGAACACCAGGAAGGAATAACATGGTAAAAAAAAATAAATAAATAACATGGTAAAAAAAAGAAAAACTTGGATAAAGTCAATATATTTTCTTTTTCCTCTTCAGTTTTCAAAATTATGTTTGATGATAGAAGAAAACTTATAACACTGTCTGATGCAGTTCTAAATGTGAATACAGGAGATATTTTAGGCAATGAGTTAGAAGTGAGAGAAGGTACCTACCTAGTAAATGAGTTCAACAAGGGTTTAGGATATAGGATCAACATACAAAAAATCAACCATATTTCTATACTAGCAATGAACACACAATCATAGTGAAAATACAATACCATTAGCCATCACTCAAAAAAAAAAAGTAAATAAATTGCATTAAATCTAGCAAAACACGCACAGGGTTTATTTGATGAAAACTAAAATGCTAAAGAAAGAAATCAATGATGATTTAAGTACTTGAATAGGTACCATGTTCATGGACTGGAAAATACAACATAGTAAAGATATCCATTCTCTCCAAACTGATATACCGGTTTAACAAAATTACTATCAAAATCCTGTCAAGATACTTTGCAGATACAGAAAAAATAATTCTGAGATTTATAAAAAAAAAAAAAAGAAAGAAAAGAAACTAGAATAGTTAAAACACTTTTGGGAAAAAAAGAATAACATGCAAAGAATCATTTTTTCCCAATTTCAAGATATTGTATAACTATAGCACGGGCCTCTGTGATATTGGTAAGGGGTAGATATACAGATAGATTGTCTACAGAAGTTGGAACTAGATCCACATAACTTCATCCAGACGATTTTTGAAAAAGTTACAAAGGGAATTGAATGAGGGAAAAAATAGCTTTTTCAACAAATAATACTGGGGCAAGTAGACAGCTGTAAACAAAAACAAAAAAATCTTGAACTAAGTATAACAATTTATACAAAAAATGAACTCATAGCAGATCACAGGCTTAAATATAAAACTACAAACTGTATAGAGGAAAAAAGAGGAGAAAATCTTCAGGATCTAAGGCTAGGAAAAGAACTCATTAACTTAAATACCAAAAAAAAAAAAAAAAAGTCCTTAAAAGGAAAATGTGGTTAATCGGAGTTCAACAAAACTATACAATTTTGCTCTGCAAAAGACTCTGTTAAGAAGATGAAAGGCAAGCTTTAAACTGAAGAAAATATGTGCAAACCACACATCTGACAAAGAACTAGTATCTAGAGAAAAATAAATTCTCGAATAATAGTAAGAATAGAAACAATCCAAGTAGAAACAGGCAAAATTCCCCAAAGATATTTCACTGAAAAGGATGCACAGATAACAACTAAGCATATGCCAAAAGTTCAACATCATTAGTCGTGAAGCAATTGCCTCCGAAGACAACATTGGGATATCACTACACATCGCCAGACTCACTAAAGTAAAAAATAGTGACAACACAAAATGCTGGTGAGGATACCGAGAAACTGGATCATTCATACATTGCTGGTGGGAATATAAAATTTTACAGCCATTCTGGAAAAGTTTCTCAGTTTCTTTCCAAATTGAACATGCATCTACTATACAGGCAGGCAACTGCACTCCTGGGCCTTTACCTCCCCAATTTAAAACTTATGTTCATAAGAAATCTATAGATGAATGTTTATAGCAGCTTTTTATATTAGCCAGAAACCAGAAACAACTCAGATACACTTGAACTGGTGAACGGTTAAACTGTGATATAAACTATGATATATTCGTGAACCATGAATACGACTTAGCAATAAAAAAAAGAAAATAAAAAAGAAGAACTATCGATACACGCAGAAACCTGGATGCCTCTCTAGAGAGTTATGCTGAGTGGAAAAAGCATAAAATCCTGAAAGGTTGTGTACTTACTGTTTGATTCCATTCACGTAACATTCTTGAAATGTCAAAATTACAGATATGTAGAACAGATTAATGGTTGCCAAGACTTAAAAAGCAGATACAATAGGAGGGATATGAGTGTGGGTAAAAAAGTGCAATTTAAGAAATGCTAGCGATGATGGAAATGTTGTGTATCTTGACAATAGAAACTTCAATATCCCAACTGTGATACTGTACTATATATTTGCAAGATATTACCATTGGGGAACCTGGCTAAGGGGTTCAAGGCATCTCTCTGTGTTATTTTTTTTACAATTGTACGTCAATCTCAAAATAAGAGGTTTAATTTTTAAAAATCTACTTGGGAGAATACGTAAAACTTTAACTTTGACCACACACTGCAAAGAGTTCTTTGTGGGGACAAAACATAACACAAAGTATAAACAATATATTACCTATTTTTTGTACATTTTATCAATCACTATGTCTTTGCATACATCTCATTTATCCCCATGATTGCCATATAAAATGACGGAGGAGGGTCTTTTATGCCCATTTTAAATTTAAGGAAATTGGCCCAGATTGAGAGAAATTGCCCAAACTGAAAAAGCTACTAAATAACTAAGTTTATGGGATAGGAAAAATCTTAAAATCTCTAACCAAGAGTACACTTGAAAGCACCAGTGGTTCCATGGAAATGTCTCAGGACCATCACTGTGGACAAGCAGAGCATTCAGTAAGAAATACTCTTGGAACTCAGCTCCATTTGAAAGAGAGCAATGCTTAAAAACAAACCTAGGGGCGCCTGGGTGGCTCAGTCGGCTGAGTGCCCAGCTTAGGCTCAGGTCATGATCTCACCATTTGTGAGCTCGAGCCCTACATCGGGCTTGCTGCTGTCAGCGCAGAGATTGCTCTGGATCTTCTGTCCCACTCTTTCTCTCTCTGCCCCTCCCCTGCTCACACGCTTTCTCTCTCTCTCTCTCTTTCTTAAAAAAATAAATAAACATTTTTTAAAAACTACATTACAGGGGCGCCTGGGTGGCTCAGTCGGTTAAGCGTCCGACCTCGGCTCGGGTTACGATCTCACGGTCCGTGGGTTCGAGCCCCGCGTCGGGCTCTGTGCTGACAGCTCAGAGCCTGGAACCTGTTTCAGATTCTGTGTCTCCTTCTCTCTGTGACCCTCCCCCGTTCATGCTCTGTCTCTCTCTGTCTCAAAAATAAATAAACGTTAAAAAAAAAAAAACTACATTACATAATAGGCTCTGTGTAATAGTTGAATAAAAGACTTCCTGCTGAAAATGTACTACACTACCGTGTACTAATGTAAAGCAGCTGTTTTCTGAGATTCCTATGCTGCAAAGTTTTATTCCAGCAAAAGTAATAGTCACGTCAAGAACCCTGCTTTCTTGTCGCCAGTTTGCCTTCCAAACACATGCCACAATGAAGATCTCTGAATTACACCTGGTAGCCAGGGTGATTACTGAGGAAGTCTTCTCACTGATTTTAACCATCGTTGAAAGATTTAAATTTCAAAAGAAAGAATAAGTAGCATTGCCAAGGAGTTGCTCTGTAGCTTATGGAACTATACACTTTAAACACTGGCATCAAGTCAGACATTTGGGGATCGAATGGACATCACGTATGTCCCAGTCATAATGTACATTTGCCTTTTGCTGAACTTCAACCTTTATAATAAGCAGAGGCTTCCAACATGCACATACAGACAGATTTATAGCAAGCCAACAAAGAGTTCTGTCCTACCAGCATATTTGCATTCAGGCTCCAGAGTATATGAAGTTCACAGTATATAAAGTATATTAAGTTCAACAAGACCAATTTCTTTCCAAGGTGATTCAAAAATGTTTAGTAATAGGAGCACCTGGAGGGCTCAGTTGGTTGGGCATCCAACTTCAGCTCAGGTCATGATCTCAGGTTCTCAAGTTCGAGCCCCGCCTCCGGCTCTATGCTGACAGCTCGAAGCCAGGAGCCTGCTTCGGATTCCGTGTCTCCCTCTCTCTGCCCCTCCCCAGCTCATGCTCTGTCTCTCTATCTCTCAAAAATAAATAAAAACATTTTTAAAAAATGTTTAGTGGTAATTATAACTAATATTTCTTAGGCACTTCCTTTGTGCCAGTATTCCAAGCACTTTAAATGTACTAAGGTATTTAGTCCTTACCATAATCCTACGTGGGAGGTACTATTAACATTTATTTTATTTTATTTTATTTTATTTTATTTTATTTTATTTTATTTTTTGCCATTGAGGAAACTGAAGGAAGGAGAGGTTTATAAATATTCCCAGCTTTTGGGAGCCAGTTTTCAAACCCAGGCAATCTAATACCAGAGTCTGCGATCTCAACCACTAGACTAAGGCAAGAGAATGCCTTTCAAAATTCATTAGATTTCATTAGAATGAAGTTCAAAACTGTCACAACAATTAAAAATCACCTGTTATTATGTAACCTTATTTACACAAAAGCTAATGAAGCACAGAGTTGTCAGACGACACAGGGCACATACTGTAATTTTTATAATAGTGCATATCAAGATCAGTGGATGAAAAACGTGAGAAGATTTGGCTCATAGTAAACGGACAATTTGTTTAAAAGAAAAATCAACAATCACAATGTTACACTAGAAAGAAACTTATGAAGCTCCAAGTGACTCCCATGCTATTTTCACAGTAGGTTTTGCCTCAGTAAAGAATGTTTGCCATTGTTCACTTGTGATGAGCCCTGCATGTTATATGAAAGTGATGAATCACTAAATTCTACTCCCGAAACCAATACTACACTACATGTTAACTAATTTGAATTTAAATAAAATCTTGGAGGAAAAAAGAAGAATGTTTGCCATTGTTGTTAGTTCTCTGCCTAAACAGATTCCTTCCATAAACACCTTTATGGGAAATACAAACAACTAATTAATGATCATAATTAAAATTAACGGTAACAACTAGTCTCTATTGAATACTTATTAGTGCCAGTATTCATTGAATCTATTCCCTAATTTTAACCTAATGAGAATTTTAGACAGTATATACCATTATTCTTTATTCCATTTTGTGGATGAATTTTTCCAAAATTTTTAGAGTAAATAATTTCCCCAAGACGAGAAATCTAATAAGCAGAAGAACGTAAATTCTGTGATCTAAACCATGGTACTTCTCATTCAGAGGGCTATTTCTTAGGTATCACCTTTTACCCTCCCCACAAAACTCTTCAAAACACATTGTTATGAACAGGCCACCAAATACAACCTTATACAAACAAGTCCACTTTATACAAATACTATTTTTGTACAAGGCATTGATCTAGGCGGTTGTGTTTAATTTTTTTTTTTAAAAAAAGAGGGGCCCCTGGGTGGCTCAGTCCATTAAACACCCTACTCTTGATTTCAGCTCAGGTCATGATTTCACGGTTTATGGGATGGAGCCCCACCACTGAAAGAGCCAGCCTGCTTGGGATTCTCTCTCCTCTCTGCCCCTCCCCCACTCATGTGCTTGCACTCTCTCACTCTCTCTCTAAAAATAAATTAAAAAACTTTTTAAAAACTAGTAAGAATATAATTAAAAAAGCAAAAAGGCAACCAGTAACATGTTTTTCTTTAAATATACATTTAATCCAGTGAGGGACATAAATAACCACAGAAGACCATTAGTCCTTGCCAATTGCAGCTTTTTACTCTTTATACAGAGTTCCAAAAGTTCATGATGTGTAACCATGTTTTGGCTCTATTCTAACAGACTGGGTTCTCTTTGACATTAATTTGTACGTATGAACTACTCAGATAGTGAGTAAACCTAAGTGTCCTTCTAGCACACGCATCTCTTAAAAAAAAAAAAAAAAAGTCCAAAGAAAATCAGCTGCTACTGTTGTGATTAAAGGGCACAAAAAGTACAGAGGTCTAAAAAAGCTCCCCCACCTCCACCCTTTACCAAGAAATACACGTTTGAAATAAAGTACTAAATGGTAAATTGAGAATATGGATATCTCCAAGGGCGGCTGGGTGGCTCAGTGTGTTAAGTGTCTGACTTCGGCTCAGGTCAGGATCTCGTGGCTCATGAGTTCAAGCCCCATGTCAGGTTCTGCGCTGACAGCTCAGAGACTGGAGCCTGCTTCAGAGCCTGTGTCTCCCTCTCTCTGCCCCTTCCCCCACACGTGCTATCTCTCTTTCTCTCAAAAAATTAAATAAACATTAAAATAGTGGGGGTTTTTTAAATCTTAAAAAAAAAGAATATGGATATCTCCCATTATCTTATGTGGAAACAAGAAGAAAGAAAATTTGTATAGTATCTTCAATCACTACAGCTGCAAAAGAAAAAATTGTAAGCTAAATTGTGTTTATACATTTCATGACTCTTAAAGCCCTAGGATGTACTTTTCCTGAATGTCAAATGTCATTTACAGAAAAAGGTTTTTTTGTTTTGTTTTTAAGTGATACAATGTGCTAAAGGATCATACAAGATAAAAGAAATACTTCTGACTCAGGAGATATCTGGAAAAACCACAGAAGGGAAGCACAATTTGAGCTGACCTTTAAAGATAAAAGAATTTTGACAGAACTAGAAGTTTCTATTGTTTATTTGTTTTCTGGGAGTACAATCCCAGAGTGTTAATAAAGACACTATTCTTCAGAGGTTAAAATAATGGAAAATAAGAGTAAGTAAATAAATGGAAATCAAATCAGTCTATGTCATAAAGAGCAAAAAATAAATAAATAAATAAACCAATTTAATAAATTCTAACAAGGAGATAGCAGTAAGCTGGCTATAAAACAACAGAGTTCCCCACAGATCCCTAACGAATAAAAATAAGTTCAGTGAACTAGAGAATGTCACCACAGATTAAAGACACCTTTTGTGCTATTGGTAGATAGCTCTCCATAAAAGAAAACACACACACTCACACACACACACACACACACACACACACACACACGCACACACATATCATGAAAGAAAAAACTATTCAATTATTTTAGAGATGAATGAAAATAAAATACCTAGTATATACATCTTCCTCTGCCTTACATTAAAACCAAACTAATTGTGACTTTGATAATAAATGAAACAAATATACCCCAGAGAAAATTATTTTTTATTTTAGGTAAGCAACTGAGTATTCGTTTCACCATGCTAAGTGTAGATGTGGTTAGCGGTAGAAGGAAAGTTTCTAGTGAGCAAGTAGCTTTGAAATCAATGGCAAAATGAGCTACCATCAATCCTGTGTAAAACAGAGGCTGTCCACATACACTGCCTCCCTTTACTGTCAATCCACCACATGCTGTTCTCATGAGAGCTCCTGAGAATAAAATCTGGATGGAGCTGTTTAAGAATGGGTTCTGTCAGGGGCGCCTGGGTGGCTCAGTCAGTTAAATGTCAGACTTCGGCTCAGGTCATGATCTCACTGTTTGTGGGCTCGGGCCCCGCATCGGGCTCCGTGCTGCTAACAGCTCAGAGCCTGGAGCCTGCTTCAAATTCTGTGTCTCCCTGTCTCTCTGCCCCTCCCTTGCTCACACTCTGTCTGTCTCTCTCTCTCTCTCTCTCTCTCTCTCTCTCTCTCTCTCAAAAATACATAAATGTTCATGGGTATTGAGGAGGGCACCTTTTGGGATGAGCACTGGGTGTTGTATGGAAACCAATGTGACAATAAATTTCATATATTGAAAGAAATAAATAAATAAATAAATGTTAAAAAAAAAAAAAAGAATGGTTCAGTCAGAGCAGGAAGAAAGAAAAAGGCTATTAATGCAGAGGCAACTTGGCAGAGCTGACCCCAGAGGATCCTTGCTGGAGATGACTCTTCCTCTCCCATAGGCTTCAAACTTCAATGCAGTCCCCAGTGGATGCTGAAGAAGAAAATTGACAAGTCCTTCTTGTAGCTACGACCCAACACAGGCCCCAGTTTCCTTGTCAGAGCCAAATGTGAGTATTTGGTTTAGAAAATACAACACACATTTCCATGACTACTGTGCTAATTTATTTCTTGTGGTTGTTCTTGTGAGGTTTCTGACCCTTTCACTATAAAGACCAGATCTATCTTTGACATTTAGATCTGCCAACGCTGAAAATGAATAGCTAATGTAAGTAAACAATTTTCTCTTCCTTTCTTTCCATTGGCATTTTACTTTTGCAATCACCAAGTTGAACAATCAAGCTATTTTTAGTCAGCCCTATAATCAAATTCCTCCAACCCCCCCAAGGACTTCACCATATTCATACTGATTCTTGAGCTGGTTGTAAACCACTTCATTCAAAAGAGTTTCTCACAGCAGAGCTTTTGGAAATTTCTTACCTATTTCACATACTTTCTTCTTCCTGTTAACATCAACATTTGGGAAAGAAAGGGAGTGTCTGGCTAGGGGGATAGCAATGCACAGCCTGACCTTATTTCCCTCTAAGAACCAGACCGTGCTGGTCAGTCTGGCTCAAGCTCTATGCTCTGTCCTTTGTCATTACTCACAATGACCCTTTTGGTTTTCTTCCTCACAAGCTGGTTTTCCTGTCCCACAGTATGGCTTTCTTAAGGGACTCATCTATCCAAGTGCAAACCCCAATTGTGGAACAAGATGAAGCCCCTCAAACTCCTTAAACTCTTCCAAATTTGGACATGTGTCGGGCCTCTATATTTGCATGTTCGAACTTTCCGTGACCGCTAAACATTCTTTCGGGACATGATCTGACAGATAGGAAGCTCATCCACCATTGCAGTCTGCTGTTCTCTAAGAGGCTGCTTATTAAATCCTTAGACTGACACAGACCAGTAAATATAGCCAGCCAAATCTGTAAAGGCTAGAATATTCCCAGTGAACTCTTCTGAAAATGGCAAATTCGAGGTCAGAAACTGCATACAAAGTATTCCCAGTTTCTCAAAATGATTGACTCTAATAATTATCCCTTCTAATTCAGCAGCATTGAGTTTTGCAATTACCAATTCTTCTGACCCAAGCCTGACCCTTCTAGTACTCAACATTATAAAAATAACGTCTCTGCAGGAGGTACATCTTAGTCTAAAAATGAGGTGGCAATCAAGAGAAAACTAGGAGATCAAAGGCCAACAGGGGTTCACACAACTCAATTAGGTCCAAAAGTTGTGGAAGCAGATCAGAGCAGTCTGCAGACATCCAAGAAAATTCAGCATATAAAGAGCTTTGTTAGGTTTATACTCCCATACTGTGTTCCAAAAGTTTATACCTCTATTATACTAATGCCCTACTCTGGTATTCTCCTATCTCTAGCCAAAGGCTATTTTTCTATTTTTCTAATAGAAAATCTTTTTCCAATTCCTTGTGCTTAGCTTTCCCACTATTGTTTAGACTGATTTTAATTTCCGGGTCAACCTATCTATATTTTCCTTCCTTTGATCTGAATTTGTTCAAAATCTACTCTTACACAACAGGCATTGAGGAAATCATAACAAAAATACAGACAGTGTGACTGCCTGCAATTGGCAACTGACAGAATGGGAGAAGATATTTGCAAATGACATATCAGATAAAGGGTTAATATCCAAAATCTATAAAGAACCTATCAAACTCAACACCCCCAAAACAAATAATCCAGTGAAGAAATGAGCAAAAGACATGAATAGACACTTCTCCAAAGAAGTTATCGAGATGGCTAACAGACACATGAAAAAATGCTCCACATCCCTCATCATCAGGGAAATACAAATCAAAACCACACTGAGATACCACCTCACACCTGTCAGAATGGCTAACATGAACAACTCAGGCAACAACAGATGTTGGCGAAGTAGCAGAGAAAGAGGATCTCTTTTGCATTGTTGGTGGCAAGGCAAGGTGGTGCAGCCACTCTGGAAAACAGAATGGAGATTCCTCAAAAAATTAAAAATAGAACTACCCTAGGACCCAGCAATTTCTCTAGTAGGTATTTATCCAAAGGATACGGGTGTGCCTTTTCAAAAGGGCACATGCACCCCAAAGTTTATAGCAGTGCTATCGACAATAACCAAAGTATGGAAAGAGTCCAAATGTTCATCGATGGATAAATGGATAAAGAAGATGTGGTATATATATTCAATGGAGTATTAATCCTCAATCAAAAAGAATGAAATCTTGCCATTTACAACCATGTGGATGGAACTAGAGGGTATTATGCTAAGTGAAATTAGAGAAAGACAAATATCATATGATTTCACTCATATGAGGACTTTAAGGTACAAAACATATGAACATAAGGGAAGGGAAGCAAAAATAACATAAAAGCAGGGGGGGACAAAACATAAAAGACTCTTAACTCTAGAGAACAAACAGAGGGTTACGGGAGGGGTTGTGGGAGGGGGTATGGGCTAAATGCGCAAGGGGCATTAAAGAATCTACTCCTTAAATCATTGTCGCACTATATGCTAACTTGGATGTAAATTTTAAAAATTAATTAATTAATTAAAATATATTATATCTACCACCTAACAGAGAACACTGGTAAGTCACAGACAGTTGTTAATAATTGGTGTGATGAAGGACACAGTGACATAGAGCATGGCCACATATCGAATGACATATATAGCACTTAACCTGGACTGCTTGCATCAGCAACTCCTGTGAAAAGGACTGATTTATGCTTTCTATGTCCTTGGAACCTACTGTGACTTCTCCCTCTCACAAGTGGTTTAAATTGAGGACTTGAGCATCAGAGTGTATGTGTAGCTATTATTATACTGATGGAAAACAAGACTCGCCTTCTGCCTTTAACAATTCCACCATTGCTAGGGACAATATTTTTACTGCTTATGTGGTGTGATAGTCCATTGTGTGTGTCAACTTGACTGAGCCACGGGGTGCCCAGACATTTGGCCAAACATTATTCTAAGCGTGTATGTGAGGGAACCATGCCTAATACACATGGTTCTGTTGAGACAGAATGGTGTGTTCTTTCCTGCCTCCAAGGTAGTCTGTACCTTTTGAAGAATATAAAATATTTTTATGATCATTATTTATATTCCCTAACCCCTACTTCCCACTGACCAGTACTGGAATGATTGTATTAATGAAAATATACCCACTATGCTACTTGGTTGCTTTTTTGCTTGAGGCAAACAGAATTCTGGACCCCAAATGAAAGCAATTAGATGGGTCTTTGTTTTGGTCATGCAGCATCTGTCATATTTATTTTCAACTGCATGGCATAAGCCAAAATATCCTTTTGTTTTAGGCAGCCTAGATCAGAAAGATAATCAGCAGCAAGATCAGAAAACTAAATACTGTTGTGACATAATGACAATTCTACGAGACAGAATTGTACTCCATATGTAAATATTTAATAATAAACATACTTGATCCATCGCTGCTGGAAAAAAAGAATTTGATCTGGAAAATAATATTTGATCACTTTTAGAAGATGCAGTTATATTTGTAACACTCAGTTTTTTCATTGTTAAACTTTTTCCCAGTTTTATTGAGAAATAATTGATCTGTATTGCAGCATAAGTGTAAGGCATACAGCATTATGGTTTGATTGACATATATTGTGAAATAAATTATTACCACAATAAGTTCAGCTAACATCCATCTTCTCGTATGGATATATTAAAAAGGAAAGGCAATTTTTTCTCCTTGTGATGAGAATTCTCAGAATTTCCTCTCTTAACAGCTTTCCTATGTATCATAGAGCAGTGGCAGCCCTAGTCTTCATGTTTTACATTACATCCTGAGTCTTTACTTATCTTCTAACTGGAAGTTTATACGTTTTGACCAACTTCCTCCAATTTGTTTTTAACCTTTAAAAGATTTCAGCTGCATTTATTTGTTTTGTTTCCAGGTAAATACTAATACTAGTCTTTTCTATTCATAGAAATTTACAAAACAAAAAATAATAAAATAAAATGGGAAGAAATAAAATAAAATAATAAAATAAAGTAAAGTAAAATAAAATAAAATAAAATAGTATCCCTTGAAGGCACACTATTCCTTGAAGTCAGGCAGAACACTAACTTTTATGATTTCCTGTCTTCATAACACAATTCCTAGAGGTGAAACGGATTCTGCAAATCAAGAGAAAATTTGCATCTATAATATCTTCCTTTTACCTAAGAAAGCTTTGCCAATATTTATCCTTACAGTGGAGATTTTTCCTAAGAAAAGTTTCAAATGGAACTTTGATGGTATCATTTTGACCAGATAGTGGTCCACTCATATCAAATTTCATTAAGTACAATATTTGGATTATTCCACACCCTAAATCACTGCCTACATCTATGCTTTTGCACCTCTACTAAATGGAAAACATCCAGTACTAAAGGGGTACACACTGGAAAAAGCGAATAGGAACATGCACATGTTCATTCTAATTTAATTTTTTAAATTTTTTATGCCTACGTAATTCCATAATTCCTTAATTCATGAGTCCTGAGTTCACTTGTGGCTTTAGTATGAAAACTAAAGATTCATCTTATGAAGGAAAGTCATCACAAAAAATGCTTACTAACTTTCAAAATAAATTTATACTTTCAAGTGTAAATTCTGTTGAATTTTCATGCTAGATATTCACTGAACTGGAGCAAATATCTGCATACTACACTGAGAGAGCAGTGCAAAAATAGCAAGGTGTTTTTCTCCTTCCTTCTGAGAACTTTCAATATTTTTGCATTCCACAATGCGCTTTTCACATATACATGCAAATGTTGCTAATAACCTTATAAAACTAAAACCCAAAGGTAAAGAAGCAAGCACGTATTATTTTAATAGTGTTTTTAGAGCTACCCTCTGGAACCAACACGTCAAATTCAGAATGCATCCCCACCTTGAAAAAGAATAAGTGAAAATAAATAAAATTCATGAAATAAAAGTGTAAATGTACTTTCAGCTATTCAGTCAAATGTCTGTTTATAGGGTGATATTCAGTGATCCATAAAAGCCTGGCTAGGAGCTAATCCCCTGTGCTGTACCCACTCTCCTCACACTTTCTAGAAACAGCTCAATAGGTTGAAATTATTTGCCTGTTGGAGATGCAAAGAACTGTGTAAAGTGGCAAAGCAGGCTCTTGCTTTCAAGAATGACAAATCAGAACAACTGCTTCTAGAACCTTGGGAGACTCCATCGCCTCAGGAACCAGCTCTCTCTTCTTAGCACTAATTTAGAGGCATTTCCTTGCAAGAGGAGGTAGTTTAGTGTGTGCTTTAAGAAAACCTGCTATTGGGGCGCCTGGGTGTCTTAGTAGGTTAAGCATCCGACTTTGGCTCGGGTCATGATCTCACGGTCCATGAGTTCGAGTCCCCCGCCGGGCTCTGTGCTGACAGCTTGGAGCCTGGAGCCTGCTTCAGATTCTGTGTCTCCCTCTCTCTGCCCTATTCCACTCATACTCTGCCTCTCCCCCTCTCAAAAATAAATAAACATTAAAAAAAAATTTTTTTAAAGAAAATCTGTATTAATAATATACATAAGCACTTTATGACAATCTCTATTCTTATCCAGCCGAGAGTACCAAACTAGCTTCCCCATTTCTGCAACTATCCATTGGCAAAACTGTGTTCATTTTAACCATTTGTTAAAAATGTCACCAGCTTTTCATTTTCCCTTTCAGTCTGTCTTTTGTACTCATTTCCCAGATATCTAATAATCCAATAATAATATTTGTCTAATATTTGGGAGGATTAAAGAGTATTTTGAGATTCCATGCTCTCTGATGTTACAACAGTTACAAATACCACTAATTGAGTTACTCATCTTGGAGCTGAGTAGTATCAAATACTGGGTAATGCAAAGAGAGACTTGTAGTTTATGTTCAGTCTTAACATTTGACACTCATTTTGCAAAAATCTTGTTTCTTGCCCATACTACAAGACCTTGTTTCCTTGAATATGAACTTCCGTTGGAGCTATTTCTGACAAGGTGGCCAATTTAGGTAAATAAAATTATCCCTGTATAAATAAATAGCAGGTGCAGGGAGAGAGAAGGATAGATGGTAGTACCAGTCATCACTCACAGGGTTGGAATCCCTGAAGGTGAAAACAAATACGTAACACAGAAAGAGAAATGGATATTAGCGTATCATTCTACAAAATCATTTCTACCTCGAAAAAGAAAGAAAGGAAAGGGAGGAAAAAAGGAAGGGAGGGAGGAAGGGAAGAGAGAGACAAAAAAAAAGAAAAGAAATGAAATGAAAAAAGAAGAGAAAAGAAAAGAAAAGAAAAGAAAAGAAAAGAAAAGAAAAGAAAAGAAAACTCTTTGAAGATAAACATGGCATAGGGATAGATCTTACATCTTTTTCTATACAGCATCGATATGGAAATTTTTACAAGAAATGTTCTAATACATATCTACTTCAACATAATGATTGAGAAAAAATAAGGCAAGCAGATTTTGTGAGAATCAAAAATTAACCTGAACCCTACAATAGAACACTTGAATCCTATCCTTAATAATTGATAACAACTACCCAAGGTCTTCAGCATCTATTAAATGAATTTCAAAACTCTAATTAGACTCAAAGCAATTCTCCAAATAAATGGCATTACTTCAACATTTGATCATAAAAATGGTTAATGGAGTGTCTGAAAGTCATGTGGATGGTAGTGAAAAGTAAAACCTAACTTGATCACAGAAAAAACTGAGGATATTCTCTTACAAAATACCAACGTGAATATCTGGGGTACATATTAATGAACAGGGATTTCTTAAACCTTACCATCCCTGAGCTGCTACCCACCAAGGGAATGTTTAACGAGGTTAGATTAGAAATTAACATGGTTGGGAGGGAGGGGAGAGTGCCGGGAAGAAACATTTAAGCTGAGTCCTGAATGACACAAAGGAGCCAGTCATGCCAAATTCTAGAGAAGAATATTTCAAGCACGAAAGAACTCTCTGGAATTGGGTACAGTCCCATGTTTCAGTGGGGGCTTGGGTTACACAGGTGTATGCATTTGTCAGAATGCAAGGATATTTCTGATTTTCTTCCTGTTGGTTTGACAAATGAATGAATGAATGATGATTCATTCATTGTCTGTCTTTCCCACTGGAGTCTAAACTCCATGAGAACAGAGACCTCAACTGGCTTCCTCACCACTGTATCTCCAGCAGCTGGCACAGAGATGATAACGCTCAGTAAATACTTACTGAATGAATAAAACTCAATTCAAGGTATTACGTGTTAATATCTTATATAAAAGCCTCTAATCCAATCTTCAGATTATAAAAATCTGTTTACTCAAATGGAAAAAAAAAATGTTTTTCCCCCTTATCGAGTCTTGACACTATAAAGAAGCAGTATGATCCAATACTTAGCTAGAAGGGAGAAAAAACAAATCTTGTGTTATAGATTGAACATTTGTGTCCCTCCAAAATTCATATGTTGAAATTCTATCCGCAAGAATGATGGTATTAGGAGCTGGGGATTAGGATTAGATGAGGTCATGAGGGTAGAGCCTTCGTGAATAGGATTCAGTGCCCTTGTAAGAGTTGAGAGACTTTGCTTCTCCTCTCTAGTCTCTGTCATATGAGGATACAAGAAGTCTCAGGTCTGCAACCCAGAAGAGAACCCCCGTCAGGAGCAGACTGTGCTGGCACCTTCATCTCAAGATGTTCTGCCTCCAGAACTGTGAGAAATAAATTTCTGTTTTTTCATAAGCTCCCCACCACAAAAAAAAAAAATAGCATGGCATTGATGCTTCTAATAGAAGAATCTGTTTTTAGCTTAGACTTTAATCACAACTACCATTTTGCTAAGGAAAAGATGTGCTTCCCTCCCACTTACTGTTTTTCAGACAGTACAGGCAGGTCCATGGGATATATAGTGTTGCAGAAAGGGAAAAGTGAAATCGAAGCCTTTCTCAGTGGATAAACAACAAGCAATGTTCAGAGTGTATTTGAAGGAGAAAATCTCTGAAAGGGAATTTATTGCTACTCTGCTTTGAATTTCCAACTTGATTTCTTGATTTCCTAGTGGAATATTGGCGTAGAAATTTAGCTTTTGTTGAGAGAGAAAGAGGTTTTCTAAATTCCAAAGAGAGTTTCTTTTACAAGGACAAAACTTAGAGACAAAGCGGAGCACACAATGTCTCTTGTGATGATACAAGAGAGACCCCTGACTCACAAGAAGTAGGGCGGGCTTGCAGCAGTAGTCTGGGGAGTGGTCAAGGGCTCTGCTCAGGAGGAATGAGGATGGGAAACCACAGGGGAGCTGGTTTCCTATTTCCATTTGATACTCTGGGATTTTTTCCTGTCATCGGATCAGCAGGAATAGTTCTACCAGTACAAAATATACGCTTTAGAGAAATTAAGGAAATTGAAATTTTGCCCCATCTGAGGTAAACTCTGAGCCTGTTTCTTTGATATTGATGACCTCTTACAGTTTATCTCCAGTGGATTGTTAGGCTTACAAACTCCACCTTTTCTCCATCTTCATCTAACCTTGTCCTCTTATATTCGCTGCTTTGGGACAGGGCACAAAGCATTTTGGGTTAGTACTTTGCTCCAAAATAAAGTTTGTATCAGTTTCCCAAGCGCTGCTATGATTATGTGCCACAGTCGAGGTGTCTAAAACAACAGAAATTTATTGTTCATGGTTCTAGAGGCTAGAAGCAGAAATCAGGGGGCCAGCAGCACCATGCTCCCTCTAAAGAGAAGAATCCTCTCTTGCTTCCTCCTACCTTCTGGCAGTTTGCCAATAATCACTGGGGTTCTTTGGTTTGTAGTTGCAACACTATAATCTCTGTCTCTCATTACATGGTGCTCTCACCTCAGGTGTCTCTGTCTCTACATGACATTTTCCTATTATAGAAATGTCAGTCACATGGGGATAAGACCCTGATGACCTCCCTTTAACTTCTTATACCTGTAAAGACTGTATTTCCAAATAAGGTCACACTCACCCACACAGGGCCATTAGGGCTTCAATAAATTTTTTTGGTGGACACAATATGACCCATAAGAGGTGAAAAGGAAGAAAACTGTTCACATACCTCCTAGAGGTGTCTCTAAAGACTGCAGAATGGTAGTAACACTTCCTCCTCCATTTGTGACGGACGAGAAATTGGTATGTAGCTTTGTACAGAGCAGAGCAGCTTCCTGAGAAGAGTTGCTAATTTCTCCAGAAATACCTAGCTTTTCTATAGGTCAGAGTAGACAGGTGGATAGATACAGTAACACCAGCCCTGGTGAGTTATCACTTGTATCCACAATCAAATACCCATCCCTTTTCTATCTACAGTTCCCACAATACTCACTCTAGATAAACCTTTTATATTACCTAGTGTAAGGTTTACAAAAAAGAGACCACTGTTTGTGTGGCATTGAGGAGTATTTCCCCACCCATGCCTGAATTTAGAGACAGCCTCCAACACAGTTCCCAAGAGACCCCTACCTCCTGGTATTTACGTTCATTCTTGAGTAGTCTGGTCCATGTTGTACCAGAGTTGGTCTATGTCACCAAGAACACACACCAAAGGTGGCACTATGTCACTTTTATGTTTAGTTTATAAAAGTCCTTGGCTTCCACCAGGGGCTTCTCCTCTATTTTGGAGGTCCTACTCTGGAGAAAGCAAACTACCATACTGTGAGCAGCCGTATGGAGAGGCCCAGGTGGTGAGAAGCTAATTTTCAACCAACAAGCCAGTGAGGAACAGGGGCCTGCCAACAACTGTAAGCCCCAGTTAAGCCTTGAGATGAGTATGGCTCTGGCCAACAGCTTGATAACAACCTCTTGAGAGACCCTGAACCAGAACTGGTCAGTAAATCAAGCCCCGCATCAGGCTTTCTGCTGTCAGTGTGGAGCCCACTTCAGATCCTCGGTCCCCCTCTCTCTTTGCCCCTCCCCTGCTCACTCCTTCTCAAAAATAAATAAACTTAAAAAAAAACTTCTGAATAATCCCATTGATTATTATTTTTGTTCTGATATAGTTTTGATTCACCAATTAGGAGAATTAGCTATAACTCAAATTTTTGGTGAAAAATTTATGAGCTAGCATTAACTGGTTTAGTTAGGAACCTAAATTTATGTAGGTATAAACATAAAATAGTTATATTTTTATAGTAGTGTCATAAATTTCATTCTTTCAAACCAAGTCTTCCTACTTGATTGGAATCTCAATTCAATTTACACCCAAGTTAGTTAACATATAGTGTAATAATGATTTCAGGAATAGAATTTAGTGATTCATCACTTACATATATCCAGTGCTCATCCCAACAAGTGTCCTCCTTAATGCTCTTGCCCATATAGCCCATCTCCCAATCCAAAACCCCTCTAACAAACTTCAGTTTGTTCTCTATATGTAAGAGTCTCTTAATGTTTATCTCCCTCCCTGTTTTTATATTACTTTTACTTCCCTTCCTTTATGGTCACCTGTTTTGTATTTCAAGTTCTACACAAAAGTGAAGTCACGTGATATTTGTCTTTCTCTGACTTATTTCTCTTGGCACAATACGCTCTAGTTCCATCCACATGGCTGCAAATGGCAAGATTTCATTCTTTTTGATAACTGAGTAACATTCCATTGTATATATGTACCACATCTTCTTTATCCATTCATCAGCCCATGGACATTTAGGCTTTTACCATAGTTTGACTATTGTCGATAGCACTGCTATAAACATTGGGGTGCAAGTGCCCCTTCGAATCAGCACTCCTGTATCCTTCAGATAAATACCTAGTAGTGTGAGTGCTGGGTCGCAGGTAGTTCTAATTTTAATTTTTTTGAGGAACTTCCATGCTGTTTTCCAGAGTGGCTGCACCAGTTTGCATTCCCACACATAGTGCAAACAAAATCCTCTCTCTCTGCATCTTCACCAACATCTGTTGTTGCCTAAGTTGTTCATGTTAGCCATTCTGACAGGTGTGAGGTGGTATCTCATTGTGGTTTTGATTTGTATTTCCCTGATGATGAGTGATGTGGAGCATTTCTTCATGTGTCCGTTAGCCATCTGGATGTCTTCTTTGGAAAAGTGTCTATTCATGCAACCGAATTGATTTCGACTCAGGTGATGGGATTGAGCTCTGCGTCGAGCCCCACGTCAGGCTCCTTGCTGGGTGTGGAGCCTGCTTGAGATTCTCTCTCTCCCTCTGCCCCTCCCCTGCTTGCACATGTGTGTGCACTTTCTTTCTCTCAAATAAATAAATAAATAAATAAATAAATAAATAAATAAATTTTTAATCGCCTTTAATTCCTCTAGGGAGTCAAGAACATGAAAGGGAATAGTGATCCTAATGTCCATTCTACCATTCCTTAGCCATGCCATCTCCCTCCAGTATTCATATCTTTTCTGATAGCACCAAAGCAGTTGAGGTAAACCAGTAATGAAACAAAAATCCACCCTGGAAACAAAACTCTACTGCCCTTTTAATGTATCACCCCACACTTGAAAAAACATCTTTCTTAGTGCTCTTAACACTCTATACGCTCCAAGGGCGTGAGGGAAGCCACACTTTACAAATATTGTACTTGTCCAAAATCTGATTTCTTTCCCTTCCCACATCTTCTGGAATCCTGATGAGACATAGCAGGAGTGGATGTGTCAGTTTAACTAACTGACTTAACTTTTGCAGGTGCCAGCAAGGCTAAGACACTAACTGGTATCTTCCAACAACCCTTGCACAAAGTTAAAAAGACAACTGTTGGTGGGTTCTCTGAACCTGAAATATATGATCCTTGGTGTCTTTCTTAACTAAGCATGTGAATAACTGGCTCTTGTGTTATTCACACAACACCATGCAGTTTCATGGTAAAATCCCAAACTGATCCAGACCCAAATGTTAAGGCCCTCTTGATTCAATCTGATGGCTCACTCCTACAACATAGTCACCTCTCACTGTCTTCTCTACATATTTAGAGAAAGTCCATCTGACAATATATTTTTGAAATCCCACATGACATGATACAATGTACAAATGTCCCTTCAACAAGCTGCTTCACCTGGAAGTTCCTTCAGAAAGTTTCTTGAGATGATCATGCTGATAATCTCACACAGTATAATCTATACTGTTCGGCTAAAACATTCATTCTCAGATATTATGCCCCTAGCAATTCATAGCTCAAATCAAAATCATTTCTCCCATATCCTTCCAGGAGAAAGACTGCACCCACATAGTACCATCCTACTCCTCTAATCATTTGAAGTCAAAGCAAGTGTGACCCAGCCCAGTCAGGCATGTCCATGCACATGGCCATGCACATGACCCAAACTAGCTCCCAAATATTCAATAAGTAGTGTAAAACCAGGAAAAAAAAGTGATATTAAATAACCAGGCATATTGAAAGAATCTAATCATTCTTCATTTTTTCCCCTCAAGTTTCCAGTGTTCATGTACAGTTCACCTGAAGTAGAGAGCAGGGAGTTCTCCATATTTAAAATACAACCTTTGCAGGGCACCTGGGTGGCTCAATCAGTTAAGCGTCTGACTTTGGCTCAGGTCATGATCTCAAGGTTCATGGGTTCAAGCTCCACATCGGGCTCTGTGCTGATGGCTCAGAGCCTGGAGCCTGCTTCAGATTCTGTCTCCATCTCTCTCTGCCCCTTCCCCACTCATGCTCTGTCTCTCTCTCTAAAAAATAATAATAATAATAATAATAATAATAAAATAAAATAAAACAAATCCTTTGCTTCTTCTTCCAGCCATGGTTTACCTCATTCTTATCCTTTGCAAATAGTTCTGCTTCTTATTCTTAACCTCTGAATCACTCTCCCAGAGTATCAGTCACAGTTGATCTTCCACAGAGAAGATGGAGAGAAGATAAAAGCCTTCAGATTCCACACATTGTTGGGAAGGAAGGACCTTCAGAAGTTGTTGGAAAACCTGATCAGGCCTTGGGTGTAGAAAACTACAAGACAATTTCTTGCTAACGTGCCAACTCTTATAGTCCAACTTCAGTTCGTTATTATGTGAAGACTATCTGTTTCATCCATCTTCTACTGGACTGTCCTCCTAACTTTTATCCTCCTTGTTTTTCCAGGGTAAACTAAAACCCCAGAGGAGTGGGTAGGTGAATGTCCCACCTAAGGAAAGGTATGAGTGGAGAGAAATATTCTACAAAACAGACAAACCTAGCATTTTCATCACAATTAGGAAAAGCAGATGCCTTCTGGTGCCTATTTCAATTCTACCTCAACTATAATGTCTTTCTGATGTTTTATTAAACTACAATGTGAAAAGAAATTGCAACTTTCAAAGTAGTCTTCTTTAAAAAATATAGTTGTGGTGAATGCAAAAGAAATTAATGAGATTTGTCTTATGCTTGACTGCCAGGTTTATTTTTCAGTATACATATTGGTTTTCTAGCTGTAATAACTATTATTTGCTTGAAAAGCTTATCTATTTAAGGGCAAAGTATATAGAAATAATATGTTAATAAGAAAAAATTTTACCAATGAATGCAATATTCAACTATATAAAAACAAATTAAGTAATACTTTTAAAGTATATCTGGCAAGGAACAGTCCTCTTGGGAGAGAGAAATGAGAACAAGAAAAAAGGAGGTACTAATGGGAAAAAAAACAAAATCTGAAAGTGAACCAGTGACAGCTATCTCGGGGAAAAGAAAATACAGTCTGTCTACCTGACAGCAATCAGTTCTTTGAACACATGCCAACAAGGTCTCCAAAAGTACTCTTTGCCAGCAATATTCAAGTTGGGTGCACTTGCCTAAGGAAACAGGATGCCTCCTCTGTCCCAGGTATCTGCTGTTGCCCGAGGAGTTGTAAGGAAAAAAAGGAGAGAAGATAGGAAAGAACAAATGCCTTTAAAAAGGAATACACTTTGTTAATAACCATTCCTCAGTCCAGTGGTATAGGGAAGAATAAGACTTAGGACAAATAGGGACAGAATACAGCTCCTGATAGCACATGCCTAAGGTGACAAAGTCAACAATCAAAAGAAATATAAAATGATGAACTGGATGGTGCTGCTTGGAAAAGCTGAATAATTGAACTAAAAGAGACCCTTCTGATTTAACCATTCTAGGGATATAAGATCAATCCCTGAAGAATTGTTTGAAAGTCTCAGAGATTAACATCAATTATCTGCAACAGATTTTTGAAGTTTCAAATAGCATTTTAGAAGTAAAAGTTCTTCCCTATTACATATATTTGATGGAAAATCTATAAATTATTTTCTTAACTATAATTATAATGCATATAGTATGTACATACATATGTCTTGTTTTAGAAAAAAGTCGAGGAAAGTTGTATGTGACTGTGTTAATAGCATCAGAAAAATACCAACTCTTGAAGGAAATTCAACTGAAATTAGATTTTTTACTGTATATCTCTAAAAGACAAAAGTCTTGAAGAACAAATTATGGTAAAAATAATGGTGAAAATATTACTGTCCTGAATTTATTATTTCCTTTAGTAAACTAATTTAGTATAAATAAATAGATTTAACTATCTTATATTAGTTATAGTAAGTGAGGTTGCAAAGTTCAACCATACACAAATATTGTTGAGCAAAAAAAAAAAAAAAAAAAAAAGGTACAATGCAAAGTCTCAGGGCAAATCACTGTCCCTCCAACTTGGATACTTTATAAACCATAACAGAATGCATACTTGCTTGATTTATATATCTTAATTCATCAAATGATTGTATGTGATATTTCCCATGCACTAAGAATGGTACTAGGTATAGAAATTCAAAGAAAAATAAGGCATTTTTCTTACCTTTAAGAAACACACAATCAAAAAGAAGTCAAGCCAAAAACAGACTTTGCCGTGCATTCTAATATATGTGGTAATGGTGATAAAGATGATGATGATGATGATGATGATGATAAAAGACAATTACAAGCTGATTCATTTTTTTAATTCAGTCCTGGCTAGAAAAGTATGACCTAAATGAGAAGCAATCAACCTCAAAAGTTTGTAAGAAACACTGAAAAACAGGACTGTCTAGGAGCAGGTGCTCTATTACCTTTTGTTAGAAAGATAAAGAAACATTGAAAATGTTTATGGAACAGTTAGTACAACATATAAGTTAAAACTATACTTCTTCTATTTGTTATCCTAAATTTATGTTTCTGTATGTGTTTGTAATGAGAACAAAGAGCTTTTCTTTTAACAAAATAATAGTACAAATACTTCCAAATTGTGTGGGCTAGTAAGTTTGATATAATTATGCAATTATATAACTAATAATATTTTGTTAATAAATTATATATCTAGGAGAAAATGTATGCTGTTAGGACAAAAGATATAAACAAATTTATCTTGGGGAAACCTGGATATGTGGTCCACATAATGAGAGGTGTGAGGAAAGAAGCATCAGGGGAGGCTCCCAACCTTGGCACCTAAATGGTTGGCACCTAAGCTGAGTCTACTCCTTATAATACATCCCAACCAGGCTTTCTCACAGTTCCTAAAATTCCATTTTTCACTCTTGAGAGGGAGTTTTTGATGATTCTTATAGCCTGAGAATTATTTAAGAAATGCATCATACCTCCCTTAAATATACTAAACATCATCACCTTGGCTCAAATTTAAGGCAGATTGATTACATGATCAAATGGCAAAAGCCAGAAAGATAAGATAGGTAAATATTATAGTCAAGGATTATAGGGACCATTTGATATATCAAAGATGGCAGTGACATAATCAGAGTTTTCCACGACCAGCCCCTCCTGAAAATATTCTTGCCCATTGTTGTCATTAAGGACACTCTCACAATTACTACATTCTGTAATTATTTTCTTTAATGGAAATATATTGCCATATGACAACCAAAGATGGAGGAACACAGTGGGCAACTCTGAAGAAAGAAAAGGTAAGGGGAGGATATACACCTCTTTGGGAAAATGCCCATCGCAAGGGAGAAGGGCATTATACTAAGTACATGAGGAGTTGGTCACACTGACTTGTAACCAGTGAAATGTAAATCAAAACAACACTGCGATTCTAGTCCTAACGTTCTAGTCCTATTAGTTTGGCAAAAATTAGAAAACAGAAGAATAGCATGCATTAAAGGGATACAGGGAAAAGTGACCCACTACACAGTAAAATTGAGAAGCTGTAAACCCCTTGATGTGGTAATTCTACTCTCAGTCCTCAAGAAATTCTCACACAGTCATGAGTGAGCAATGCAATACGTTATCTGCAACAGTCTTGTGGGGTGAAAACTGTGAAGGTCATCATGAGGAAAATGGATAATAAAATATAGTAGATATACATCATGAAAAACTATGAAGCAATTAGAATGACTGAATAGATGTAAATGGATCTATCTTATAAACAAAGTTGAGTTTTATTTAAAAAAAAAAAAGCAAAACCAGAATGAAGTATATAACATGATACCACTCACATGAAATAGAAAGAGCCCCAAAATACTATTTTTTTTTCAAAACTATGTATTCAAGGGGTGCCTGGGTGGCTCCATCAGTTAAGCGTCCAACTTGACATCGGCTCAGGTCATGATCTCCTGGTTCATGAGATCCAGCCTCGCATGGGGCTCTACACTGACAGCATGGAGCCTGCTTGGGATTTTCTCTCTCCCTGTCTCTCTGCTCCTCCCCTACTTATGCATGTGTTCTCAAAATAAATAAATAAACATTAAAAAATACCTATTCAGGGGCGCCTGGGTGGCTCAGTCAGTTAAGCCTCCGACTTTGGCTCAGGTCACAATCTTATGACTTGTGAATGCGAGCCCTGTGTCGGGCTCCGTGCTGACAGCTCAGAGCCTGGAGCCTGCTTGAGATTCTGTTCCTCCCTCTCTCTCTGCCCCTCACCCACTCAAACAAATAAACATTAAAAAATTCTTTTAAGTACATATTCAATATTTCATTAATTCATGCCTTCTTTCATTTAATATTTATTAAATTTCTATTGTGCATGCTAGTTGCTGGGAATATGCTGATGAGCAAAAAACAGACACAATCTATATCTTCTGGTAAATTCAAATCCAGTGGGCTGTTGAAAGCTGAATTGTGTCTTCCCAAAATTCTTATGTTGAAATCCTAATCCCCAGTACTTCATCGTATGGCTGTATTTGGGGATAGATTCTTTAAAGATATGATTAAATTACAATGAAGTCATTATCATTGGCCCTAAAGTATTCTGACTGGCATCTTTATAAGAAGAAATTTGAACACAAAAAGGAGACACCAGGGGTGTGCGTCCCCACAGAGGAACAACAATATGAGGAGGCAGCAAGAGGACAGGCAAAGGCAACAAAAAAAAGACTAGGTGGTATCTCAAACATTTTCATAATTTTTTAAATTAGTGTTTGAAACATTTTTAGTAATTTTTTTGTGTTTCCTCCAATATATACCACATAGAGAAATAGAGAATAGAGAATTTTATTTCCAACAAAGGCAGGATTTGCATTAATAAACTCTCTCAGAAATAACAATTAAAAATTCCAGAATTCTTATATACTAAAAGAAAATAGCTAGAGACATTAGATAACAAAATCAGGCTGAAGATGGAGGGAATTTGACACCTTAATCAGGGATCTACACTAGATAAAACTAGCATTTACCTAAGATCATTCCTCAGTCCATTCATAGGACACGCTGTAGTCATAGTGGCTCAAGGAAACAGAATGGATTTTAAAGGGAGTCAGATTGGGGTGCCTGAGTGGCTCAGTCGCTTGAGCGTCTGACTTCGGCTCAGGTCATGATCTCAAGGTCTGTGAGTTCGAGCCCCGCGTCGGGCTCTGTGCTGACAGCTCAGAGCCTGGAGCCTGCTTCGGATTCTGTGTCTTCCTCTCTCTCTGCCCCTCCCCCGCTCATGCTCTGCCTCTCTCTGTCAAAAATAAATAAACAGTAAAAAAATTTTAAAAAAATAAATAAATAAAGGGAGTCAGATAGCTAGAAGGTAAGGGGTCAAGAAAAAATATTAGAAATGGAATCCTTAAAATCTATGCATAAAATTGGCCCAAAACCATGACTGACCTCTTAACTGTATCTGCACAGAGAA